>NC_054471.1:82441679-82748218 GCF_017639515.1 Carcharodon carcharias
CAGTTTCTCCTCTGCAGTTCCTCTTCACCACTCATGCGCTGTTCCTCTTCACCATCCATCACCTGCGCTTCTCTTATTCAACCGTCTCTCCTGCACTTTTCCTATTCACCACTTTCTCCTGCACTGTTCCTCTTCACCAGTCTCTCCTGTGTTGTTCCTCTTCGCCATTCTTCTCCTGCACAGTTCCTCTTCACCAGTCTTCTCCTGTGCTGGTCCTGTTCACCAGTTTCTCCTGCACAGTTCCCTTCACCAGTCTCTCCTGTGATGTTCCCCTTCACCAGTTTCTCCTGTGCTGTTTTGCTTCACCAGTCTCTCCTATACTCTTCCTCTTCACCAGTTTGCCCTGCGCTGTTCCTCTGCAGCAGTTTTTCCTGCGCAGTTCCTCTTCATCAATTTCTTCTGCACTGTTCCTCTTCATCAGTCTCTCCTGCACTGTTCCTCTTCACCAGTCTTTTCTTGTACTGTTCCTCTTCACCAATCTTTTCTTGCACTGCTCCTCTTCACCATTCTTCTCCTGCACTGTTCCTCTTCAGCAGTCTTCATCTGCACTATGCTTCACCAGTCTCTCCTGCACTGATCCCCTTCCCCAGTATCTCCTGCACTGTTACCCTTCACCAGTTTCTCCTCCGCTGTTCCTCTTCACCACTCTCTCCTGCGCTGTTCCTCTTCACCATTCTCAACCTGCACTGATCCTCTTCACCAATCTTCTGCTGCACTGTTCTACTTCCCCAGTCTCTCCTGCACTGTTCCCCTTCGCCAGTTTCTCCTCCGCTGTTCCTCTTCACCACTCTCTCCTGCACTGTTCCTCTTCACCATCTGTCTCCTGCGATGCTCATCTTCACCACTCTCTCCTGCGCGGTTCCTCTTCACCAATATTCTCCTGCGCTGTTCCTCTTCACCAGTCTCTCTGGCGCTGTTCCTGTTCACCATTCTTATCCTGCACTGTTACTCTTCACCAGTCTCTCCTGCACTATTCCCCTTCCCTAGTCTCTCCTGCGCTGTGCCCATTCACCAGTTTCCCCTCCGCAGTTCCTCTTCACCATTCTCTCCTGCGCTGTTCCTCTTCAGCATCCATCTCCTGCACTTCTCTTATTCAACCGTCTCTCCTGCACTGTTCCTATTCACCACTTTCTCCTGCACTGTTCCTCTTCATTGGTCTCTCCTGTGTTGTTCCTCTTCCCTATTCTTCTGCTGCACTGTTCCTCTTCACCGATCTCTCCTATGTTGTTCCTCTTCACCCATTCTTCTCCTGCACTGTTCCTCTTCACCAGTCTTCTCCTGTGCTGTTCCTGTTCACCAGTCTTTCCTGCACAGTTCCCTTCACCAGTCTCTCCTGTGATGTTGCTCTTCACCAGTTTCTCCTGTGCTGTTCCTCTTCATCAGTCTCTCCTACACTGTTCCTCTTCACCAGTTTGCCCGGCGCTGTTCCCCTGCACCAGTTTTTCCTGCTCAGTTGCTCTTCATCAGTTTCTTCTGCACTGTTCCTCTTCATCAGTTTCTCCTGCACTGTCCCTCTTTACCATTCTTCTCCTGTGCTGTTCCTCTTCGCCAGTTTCTCCTCCGCTGTTCCTCTTCACCACTCTCTCCTGCACTGTTCCTCTTCACCAGTCTTTTCTTGCGCTGTTCCTCTTCACCAATCTTCTGTACTGTTCCACTTCCCCAGTCTCTCTTGCGCTGTTTCTCTTCACCATCCTTAACGTGCACTGTTCCTCTTCACTAAACTTCTTCTGCACTGTTCCACTTCACCAGTCTCTCCTGCACTGTTCCTCTTCACCAGTGGTTTCTTGCATTATTGCTCTTCACCAGTCTACCCCTGCACTATTGTTCACCCGTCTCTCCTGCACTGATCCCCTTCCCCAGTTTCTCCTGCAGTGTTACTCTTCACCAGTCTTCTACTGTATGGTTCTTCACCAGTCTCCCCAGTCTCTCCTGCGCTGTTCCCCTTCCGCAGTCTCTCCTGCGCTGTTCCTCTTCACCACTCTCTCCTGCGCTGTTCCTCTTCACCACTCTCTCCTGCGCTGTTCCTCTTCACCATCCATCTCCTGCGCTGCCTTTATTCAACCGTCTCTCCTGCACTGTTCCTATTCACCACTTTCTCCTGCACTGTTCCTCTTCACCGATCTCTCCTATGTTGTTCCTCTTCACCCATTCTTCTCCTGCACTAATCTACTTCACCACTCTTCTCCTATGCTGTTCCTGTTCACCAGTCTCTCCTGTGTTGTTCCTATTCACCCATTCTTCTCCTGCACTGATCCTCTTCCCCAGTCTTCTCCTATGCTGTTCCTGTTCACCAGTCTCTCCTGCACAGTTCCCTTCACCAGTCTCTCCTGTGATGTTGCCCTTCACCAGTTTCTCCTGTGCTGTTCCTCTTCACCAGTTTGCCCTGCGCTGTTCCTCTGCACCAGTTTTTCCTGCGCTGTTCCTCTTCATCATTTTCTCCTGCGTTGTTCCTCTTCACCAGTCTCTCCTGAGCTGTTCCATTTCACCATTCTCATCCTGCACTATTACTCTTCACCAGTCTCTCCTACACTGTTCCCCATCCCCAGTCTCTCCTGCGCTGTTCCTCTTCTCCAGTCTCTCCTGCGCTGTTCCATTTCACCATTCTCATCCTGCACTATTACTCTTCACCAGTCTCTCCTTCACTGTTCCCCATCCCCACTCTCTCCTGCGCAGTTCCTCTTCACCACTCTCTCCTGCGCTGGTCCTCTTCACCATCCATCTCCTGCAATTCTCTAATTCAACCGTCTCTCCTGCACTGTTCCTATTCACCACTTTCCCCTGCACTGTTCCTCTTCACCGGTCTCTCCTGTGTTGTTCCTCTTCCCCATTCTTCTCCTGCACTGTTCCTCTTCACCAATCTCTCCTGTGTTGTTCCTCTTCACCCATTCTTCTCCTGCACTGTTTCTCTTCACAGTCTTCTCCTGTGCTGTTCCTGTTCACCAGTCTCTCCTGCGCAGTTCCCTTCACCAGTTTCTCCTGTGATGTTGCCCTTCACCAGTTTCTCCTGTGCTATTCCGCTTTACCAGTCTCTCCTACACTGTTCCTCTTCACCAGTTGGACCTGCGCTGTTCCTCTGCACCAGTTTTTCCTGCGCAGTTCCTCTTCATCAGTTTCTTTAGCACTGTTCCTCTTCATCAGTTTCTCCTGCACTGTTCCTCTTCACCATTCTTCTCCTGTGCTGTTCCTCTTCACTAGTCGCTCCTACACTGTTCCTCTTCACAAGTATTTTCTTGCGCTGTTCCTCTTCACCAATCTTTTCCTGTACTGTTCCACTTCCCCTGTCTCTCTTGCACTGCTCCTTTTCACCATCCTTACCATGCACTGTTCATCTTCACTAAACTTCTTCTGCACTGTTCCCCTTGCCCAGTCTCTCCTGAACTGTTGCTCTTCACCCCTCTCTCCTGCGCTGTTCCTCTTCACCAGTCGTTTCTTGCAATGTTGCTCTTCACCTGTCTACACCTGCACTATTGTTCACCAGTCTCACCTGCACTGATCCCCTTCCCCAGTTTCTCCTGCAGTGTTACTCTTCACCAGTCTTCTACTGTATGGTTCTTCACCAGTCTCCCCAGTCTCTCCTGCGCTGTTCCCCTTCCGCAGTCTCTCCTGCGCTGTTCCTCTTCACCACTCTCTCCTGCGCTGTTCCTCTTCACCATCCATCTCCTGCGCTGCCTTTATTCAACCGTCTCTCCTGCACTTTTCCTATTCACCACTTTCTCCTGCACTGTTCCTCTTCACCATTCTTCTCCTGTGGAGTTCCTCTTCACTAGACTCTCCTGCACTGTTCCTCTTCACCAGTCTTTTCTTGCAATGTTCCTCTTCACCAATCTTTTCTTGCACTGCTCCTCTTCCCCAGTCTCTCCTGCACGGTTCCTCTTCGCCAGTTTCTCCTCCCCTGTTCCTCATCACCACTCTCTCCTGCACTGTTCCTCTTCACCATCCGTCTCCTGCGTTGCTCTTATTCACCAGTCTCTCCTGCGCGGTTCCTCTTCACCAATAATCTCCTGCGCTGTTACTCTTCACCAGTCTCTCCTACACTGTTCCCCATCCCCAGTCTCTCCTGTGCTGTTCCCCTTCACCAGTTTCTCCTCCGCAGTTCCTCTTCACCACTCTCTCCTGCGCTGTTCCTCTTCACCATCCATCTCCTGCGATTCTCTAATTCAACCGTCTCTCCTGCACTGTTCCTATTCACCACTTTCTCCTGCACTGTTCCTCTTCACCGGTCTCTCCTGTGTTGTTCCTATTCCCCATTCTTCTCCTGCACTGTTCCTCTTCACCAATCTCTTCTGTGTTGTTCGTCTTCACACATTCTTCTCCTGCACTGTTCCTCTTCAAAGTCTTTTCCTATGCTGTTCCTGTTCACCAGTTTCTCCTGCACAGTTCCCTTCACCAGTCTCTCCTGTGATGTTGCCCTTCACCAGTTTCTCCTGTTCTGTTCCGTTTTACCAGTCTCTCCTACACTGTTCCTCTTCAACAGTTTCCCCAGCGTTGTTCCTCTGCACCAGTTTTTCCTGTGCAGTTCCTCTTCATCAGTTTCTTCTGCACTGTTCCTCTTCATCAGTCTCTCCTGCATTGTTCCTCTTCACCAGTCTTTTCTTGCACTGTTCCTCTTCACCAATCTTTTCTTGCACTGCTCCTCTTCATCATTCTTCTCCTGCACTGTTCCTCTTCACCAGTCTTCATCTGCACTATTCTTCACCAGAATCTCCTGCACTGTTACCCTTCACCAGTTACTTCTCCACTCTTCCTCTTCAACACTCTCTCCTGCGCTGTTCCTCTTCACCATTCTCAACCTGCACTGATCCTCTTCACCAATCTTCTCCTGCACTGTTCTACTTCCCCAGTCTCTCCTACACTGTTCCCCTTCACCAGTTTTCCTCCACTGTTCCTCTTTAACACTCTCTCCTGTGCTGTTCCTCTTCACCATTCTCAACCTGCACTGATCCTCTTCATCAATCTTCTCCTGCACTGTTCTACTTCCCCAGTCTCTCCTACACTGTTCCCCTTCACCAGTTTCACATCCGCTGTTGCTCTTCGCCACTCTCTCCTGCATTGTTCCTCTTCACCATCCGTCTCCTGCGCTGCTCATCTTCACCAGTCTCTCCTCCGCGGTTCCTCTTCACCAATATTCTCCTGCGCTGTTCCTCTTCACCAGTCTCTCCGACGCTGTTCCTGTTCACCATTCTTATCCTGCACTGTTACTCTTCACCAGTTTCTCCTCCGCTGTTCCTCTTCACCACTCTCTCCTGCACTGTTCCTCTTCACCATGCTCAACCTGCACTGATCCTCTTCACCAATCTTCTCCTGCACTGTTCTACTTCCCCAGTCTCTCCTGCACTGTTCCACTTCGCCAGTTTCTCCTTCGCTGTTCCTCTTCACCACTCTCTCCTGCATTGTTCCTCTTCACCATCCGTCTGCTGCGCTGCTTATCTTCACCAGTCTCTCCTGCGCGGTTCCTCTTCACCAATATTCTCCTGCGCTGTTCCTCTTCACCAGTCTCTCCGACGCTGTTCCTGTTCACCATTCTTATCCTGCACTGTTACTCTTCACCAGTCTCTCCTGCACTGTTCCTCTTCCACAGTCTCTCCTGCGCTGTGCCCCTTCACCAGTTTCTCCTCTGCAGTCCCTCTTCACCAGTCTCTCATGCGCTGTTCCTCTTCACCTTTCATCTCCTGCAATTCTCTTTTTCAACCGTCTCTTCTGCACTGTTCCTATTCACCACTTTCTCCTGCACTGTTCCTCTTCACCAGTCTTCATCTGCACTGTTCTTCACCAGTCTCTCCTGCACTGATCCCCTTCACCAGTCTCTCCTGCACTGTTACCCTTCACCAGTTTCTCTTCCCCTGTTCCTCTTCACCACTCTCTCCTGCGCTGTTCCTCTTCACCATCCTTAACCTGCACTGATCCTCTTCATCAATCTTCTCCTGCCTTCTTCCACTTCCCCAGTCTCTCCTGCACAGTTCCCCTTCGCCAGTTTCTCCTCCGCAGTTCCTCTTCACCACTCTCTCCTGCGCAGTTCCTCTTCACCACTCTCTCCTGCGCTGTTCCTCTTCACCATCCATCTCCTGCGATTCTCTAATTCAACCGTCTCTCCTGCAGTGTTCCTATTCACCACTTTCTCCTGCACTGTTCCTCTTCACCGGTCTCTCCTGTGTTGTTCCTCTTCCCCATTCTTCTCCTGCACTGTTCCTCTTCACCAATCTCTCCTGTGTTGTTCCTCTTCACCCATTCTTCTCCTGCACTGTTCCTCTTCACAGTCTTCTCCTGTGCTGTTCCTGTTCACCAGTCTCTCCTACACAGTTCCCTTCACCAGTCTCTCCTGTGATGTTGCCCTTCACCAGTTTCTCCAGTGCTATTCCGCTTTACCAGTCTCTCCTACACTGTTCCGCTTCACCAGTTTGCCCTGCGCTGTGCCTCTGCACCAGTTTTTCCTGCGCAGTTCCTCTTCATCAGTTTCTTCAGCACTGTTCCTCTTCATCAGTTTCTCCTGCACTGTTCCTCTTCACCATTCTTCTCCAGTGCTGTTCCTCTTCTCTAGTCGCTCCTACACTGTACCTTTTCACAAGTATTTTCTTGCGCTGTTCCTCTTCAGCAATCTTCTCCTGTACTGTTCCACTTCCCCAGTCTCTCTTGCGCTGTTCCTCTTCACCATCCTTACCATGCACTGTTCATCTTCACTAAACTTCTTCTGCACTGTTCCCCTTGCGTAGTCTCTCCTGAACTGTTCCTCTTCACCACTCTCTCCTGAACTGTTCCTCTTCACCACTCTCTCCTGCGCTGTTCCTCTTCACCATCCATCTCCTGCGCTGCTCTTATAGCACCGTCTCTCCTGCATTGTTCCTATTCACCACTTTCTCCTGCACTGTTCCTCTTCACCGATCTGTCCTGTGTTGTTCCTCTTCACCCATTCTTCTCCTGCACTGTTCCTCTTCACCAGTCTCTCCTGTGTTGTTCCTCTTCACCCATTCTTTTCCTGCACTGTTCCTGTTCAGCATTCTTATCCTGCACTGTTACTCTTCACCAGTCTCTCCTGCACTGTTCCTCTTCCACAGTCTCTCCTGCGCTGTGCCCCTTCACCAGTTTCTCCTCTGCAGTTCCTCTTCACCACTCTCTCGTGCTCTGTTCCTCTTCACCATTCATCTCCTGCGATTCTCTTTTTCAACCGTCTCTTCTGCACAGTTCCTATTCACCACTTTCTCCTGCACTGTTCCTCTTCACCAGTCTTCATCTGCACTATTCTTCACCAGTCTCTCCTGCACTGATCCCCTTCACCAGTCTCTCCTGTACTGTTACCCTTCACCAGTTTCTCCTCCGCTGTTCCTCTTCACCACTCTCTCCTGCGCTGTTCCTCTTCACCATCCTTAACCTGCACTGATCCTCTTCATCAATCTTCTCCTGCACTCTTCCACTTCCCCAGTCTCTCCTGCACAGTTGCCCTTCGCCAGTTTCTCCTCCGCAGTTCCTCTTCACCACTCTCTCCTGCGCAGTTCCTCTTCACCACTCTCTCCTGCGCTGTTCCTCTTCACCATCCATCTCCTGCGATTCTCTAATTCAACCGTCTCTCCTGCAGTGTTCCTATTCACCACTTTCTCCTGCACTGTTCCTCTTCACCAATCTCTCCTGTGTTGTTCCTCTTCACCCATTCTTCTCCTGCACTGTTCCTCTTCACAGTCTTCTCCTGTGCTGTTCCTGTTCACCAGTCTCTCCTGCACAGTTCCCTTCACCAGTCTCTCCTGTGATGTTGCCCTTCACCAGTTTCTCCTGTGCTATTCCGCTTTACCAGTCTCTCCTACACTGTTCCTCTTCACCAGTTTGCCCTGCGCTGTGCCTCTGCACCAGTTTCTCCTCCGCTGTTCCTCTTCACCACTCTCTCCTGCGCTGTTCCTCTTCACCATTCTCAACCTGCACTGATCCTCTTCACCAATCTTCTCCTGCACTGTTCTACTTCCCCAGTCTCTCCTGCACTGTTCCCCTTCGCCAGTTTCTCCTGCGCTGTTCCTCTTCACCACTCTCTCCTGCATTGTTCCTCTTCACCATCCGTCTGCTGCGCTGCTTATCTTCACCAGTCTCTCCTGCGCGGTTCCTCTTCACCATTCTTATCCTGCACTGTTACTCTTCACCAGTCTCTCCTGCACTGTTCCTCTTCCACAGTCTCTCCTGCGCTGTGCCCCTTCACCAGTTTCTCCTCTGCAGTCCCTCTTCACCAGTCTCTCATGCGCTGTTCCTCTTCACCTTTCATCTCCTGCAATTCTCTTTTTCAACCGTCTCTTCTGCACTGTTCCTATTCACCACTTTCTCCTGCACTGTTCCTCTTCACCAGTCTTCATCTGCACTATTCTTCACCAGTCTCTCCTGCACTGATCCCCTTCACCAGTCTCTCCTGCACTGTTACCCTTCACCAGTTTCTCCTCCGCTGTTCCTCTTCACCACTCTCTCCTGCGCTGTTCCTCTTCACCATCCTTAACCTGCACTGATCCTCTTCATCAATCTTCTCCTGCACTCTTCCACTTCCCCAGTCTCTCCTGCACAGTTCCCCTTCGCCAGTTTCTCCTCCGCAGTTCCTCTTCACCACTCTCTCCTGCGCAGTTCCTCTTCACCACTCTCTCCTGCGCTGTTCCTCTTCACCATCCATCTCCTGCGATTCTCTAATTCAACCGTCTCTCCTGCAGTGTTCCTATTCACCACTTTCTCCTGCACTGTTCCTCTTCACCGGTCTCTCCTGTGTTGTTCCTCTTCCCCATTCTTCTCCTGCACTGTTCCTCTTCACCAATCTCTCCTGTGTTGTTCCTCTTCACCCATTCTTCTCCTGCACTGTTCCTCTTCACAGTCTTCTCCTGTGCTGTTCCTGTTCACCAGTCTCTCCTGCACAGTTCCCTTCACCAGTCTCCTGTGATGTTGCCCTTCACCAGTTTCTCCAGTGCTATTCCGCTTTACCAGTCTCTCCTACACTGTTCCTCTTCACCAGTTTGCCCTGCGCTGTGCCTCTGCACCAGTTTTTCCTGCGCAGTTCCTCTTCATCAGTTTCTTCAGCACTGTTCCTCTTCATCAGTTTCTCCTGCACTGTTCCTCTTCACCATTCTTCTCCAGTGCTGTTCCTCTTCTCTAGTCGCTCCTACACTGTACCTTTTCACAAGTATTTTCTTGCGCTGTTCCTCTTCAGCAATCTTCTCCTGTACTGTTCCACTTCCCCAGTCTCTCTTGCGCTGTTCCTCTTCACCATCCTTACCATGCACTGTTCATCTTCACTAAACTTCTTCTGCACTGTTCCCCTTGCGCAGTCTCTCCTGAACTGTTCCTCTTCACCACTCTCTCCTGAACTGTTCCTCTTCACCACTCTCTCCTGCGCTGTTCCTCTTCACCATCCATCTCCTGCGCTGCTCTTATAGCACCGTCTCTCCTGCATTGTTCCTATTCACCACTTTCTCCTGCACTGTTCCTCTTCACCGATCTGTCCTGTGTTGTTCCTCTTCACCCATTCTTCTCCTGCACTGTTCCTCTTCACCAGTCTCTCCTGTGTTGTTCCTCTTCACCCATTCTTTTCCTGCACTGTTCCTGTTCAGCATTCTTATCCTGCACTGTTACTCTTCACCAGTCTCTCCTGCACTGTTCCTCTTCCACAGTCTCTCCTGCGCTGTGCCCCTTCACCAGTTTCTCCTCTGCAGTTCCTCTTCACCACTCTCTCGTGCTCTGTTCCTCTTCACCATTCATCTCCTGTGATTCTCTTTTTCAACCGTCTCTTCTGCACAGTTCCTATTCACCACTTTCTCCTGCACTGTTCCTCTTCACCAGTCTCTCCTGCACTGATCCCCTTCACCAGTCTCTCCTGTACTGTTACCCTTCACCAGTTTCTCCTCCGCTGTTCCTCTTCACCACTCTCTCCTGCGCTGTTCCTCTTCACCATCCTTAACCTGCACTGATCCTCTTCATCAATCTTCTCCTGCACTCTTCCACTTCCCCAGTCTCTCCTGCACAGTTCCCCTTCGCCAGTTTCTCCTCCACAGTTCCTCTTCACCACTCTCTCCTGCGCAGTTCCTCTTCACCACTCTCTCCTGCGCTGTTCCTCTTCACCATCCATCTCCTGCGATTCTCTAATTCAACCGTCTCTCCTGCAGTGTTCCTATTCACCACTTTCTCCTGCACTGTTCCTCTTCACCAATCTCTCCTGTGTTGTTCCTCTTCACCCATTCTTCTCCTGCACTGTTCCTCTTCACAGTCTTCTCCTGTCCTGTTCCTGTTCACCAGTCTCTCCTGCACAGTTCCCTTCACCAGTCTCTCCTGTGATGTTGCCCTTCACCAGTTTCTCCTGTGCTATTCCGCTTTACCAGTCTCTCCTACACTGTTCCTCTTCACCAGTTTGCCCTGCGCTGTGCCTCTGCACCAGTTTTTCCTGCGCAGTTCCTCTTCATCAGTTTCTTCAGCACTGTTCCTCTTCATCAGTTTCTCCTGCACTGTTCCTCTTCACCATTCTTCTCCAGTGCTGTTCCTCTTCACTAGTCACTCCTACACTGTTCCTCTTCACAAGTATTTTCTTGCGCTGTTCCTCTTCAGCAATCTTCTCCTGTACTGTTCCACTTCCCCAGTCTCTCTTGCGCTGTTCCTCTTCACCATCCTTACCATGCACTGTTCATCTTCACTAAACTTCTTCTGCACTGTTCCCCTTGCCCAGTCTCTCCTGAACTGTTCCTCTTCACCACTCTCTCCTGCGCTGTTCCTTTTCACCATCCATCTCCTGCGCTGCTCTTATTCCACCGTCTCTCCTGCATTGTTCCTATTCACCGATCTATCCTGTGTTGTTCCTCTTCACCCATTCTTCTCCTGCACTGTTCCTCTTCACCAGTCTTCTCCTGTGCTGTTCCTGTTCACCAGTCTCTCCTGCACAGTTCCCTTCAGCAGTCTCTCCTGTGATGTTGCTCTTCACCAGTTTCTCCCGTGCTGTTCCGCTTCACCAGTCTCTCCTACACTGTTCCTCTTCACCAGTTTGCCGTGCGCTGTTCCACTGCAGCAGTTTTTCCTGCGCAGTTCCTCTTCATCATTTTCATCTGCACTGTTCCTCTTCATCAGTTTCTCCTGCACTGTTCCTCTTCACCATTCTTCTCCTGTGCAGTTCCTCTTCACTAGATTCTCCTGCACTGTTCCTCTTCACCTGTCTTTTCTTGCAATGTTCCTCTTCACCAATCTTTTCTTGCACTGCTCCTCTTCACCATTCTTCTCCTTCACGGTTCCTCTTCACCAGTCTTTATCTGCACTATTCTTCACCAGTCACTCCTGCACTGATCCCCTTCCCCAGTCTCTCCTGCACTGTTCCCCTTCACCAGTCTCTCCTGTGTTGTTCCTCTTCACCCATTCTTTTCCTGCACTGTTCCTGTTCACCATTCTTATCCTGCACTGTTACTCTTCACCAGTCTCTCCTGCACTGTTCCTCTTCCACAGTCTCTCCTGCGCTGTGCCCCTTCACTAGTTTCTCCTCTGCAGTTCCTCTTCACCACTCTCTCGTGCTCTGTTCCTCTTCACCATTCATCTCCTGCGATTCTCTTTTTCAACCGTCTCTTCTGCACTGTTCCTATTCACCACTTTCTCCTGCACTGTTCCTCTTCACCAGTCTTCATCTGCACTATTCTTCACCAGTCTCTCCTGCACTGATCCCCTTCACCAGTCTCTCCTGTACTGTTACCCTTCACCAGTTTCTCCTCCAGTGTTCCTCTTCACCACTCTCTCCTGCGCAGTTCCTCTTCACCACTCTCTCCTGCGCTGTTCCTCTTCACCATCCATCTCCTGCGATTCTCTAATTCAACCGTCTCTCCTGCAGTGTTCCTATTCACCACTTTCTCCTGCACTGTTCCTCTTCACCGGTCTCTCCTGTGTTGTTCCTCTTCCCCATTCTTCTCCTGCACTGTTCCTCTTCACCAATCTCTCCTGTGTTGTTCCTCTTCACCCATTCTTCTCCTGCACTGTTCCTCTTCACAGTCTTCTCCTGTGCTGTTCCTGTTCACCAGTCTCTCCTGCACAGTTCCCTTCACCAGTCTCTCCTGTGATGTTGCCCTTCACCAGTTTCTCCAGTGCTATTCCGCTTTACCAGTCTCTCCTACACTGTTCCTCTTCACCAGTTTGCCCTGCGCTGTGCCTCTGCACCAGTTTTTCCTGCGCAGTTCCTCTTCATCAGTTTCTTCAGCACTGTTCCTCTTCATCAGTTTCTCCTGCACTGTTCCTCTTCACCATTCTTCTCCAGTGCTGTTCCTCTTCACTAGTCACTCCTACACTGTTCCTCTTCACAAGTATTTTCTTGCGCTGTTCCTCTTCAGCAATCTTCTCCTGTACTGTTCCACTTCCCCAGTCTCTCTTGCGCTGTTCCTCTTCACCATCCTTACCATTCACTGTTCATCTTCACTAAACTTCTTCTGCACTGTTCCCCTTGCCCAGTCTCTCCTGAACTGTTCCTCTTCACCACTCTCTCCTGCGCTGTTCCTCTTCACCATCCATCTCCTGCGCTGCTCTTATTCCACCGTCTCTCCTGCATTGTTCCTATTCACCACTTTCTCCTGCACTGTTCCTCTTCACCGATCTGTCCTGTGTTGTTCCTCTTCACCCATTCTTCTCCTGCACTGTTCCTCTTCACCAGTCTCTCCTGTGTTGTTCCTCTTCACCCATTCTTTTCCTGCACTGTTCCTCTTCACCAGTCTTCTCCTGTGCTGTTCCTGTTCACCAGTCTCTCCTGCACAGTTCCCTTCAGCAGTCTCTCCTGTGATGTTGCTCTTCACCAGTTTCTCCTGTGCTGTTCCGCTTCACCAGTCTCTCCTACACTGTTCCTCTTCAGCAGTTTGCCGTGCGCTGTTCCACTGCAGCAGTTTTTCCTGCGCTGTTCCTCTTCATCATTTTCGTCTGCACTGTTCCTCTTCATCAGTTTCTCCTGCACTGTTCCTCTTCACCATTCTTCTCCTGTGGAGTTCCTCTTCACTAGACTCTCCTGCACTGTTCCTCTTTACCTGTCTTTTCTTGCAATGTTCCTCTTCACCAATCTTTTCTTGCACTGCTCCTCTTCACCATTCTTCTCCTGCACGGTTCCTCTTCACCAGTCTTTATCTGCACTATTCTTCACCAGTCTCTCCTGCACTGATTCCCTTCCCCAGTCTCTCCTGCACTGTTACCCTTCACCAGTTTCTCCTGCGCTGTTCCTCTTCACCATCCTTAACCTGCACTGATCCTCTTCACCAATCTTCTCCTGCACTCCTCCACTTCCCCAGTCTCTCCTGCACAGTTCCCCTTCGCCAGTGTCTCCTCCCCTGTTCCTCATCACCACTCTCTCCTGCACTGTTCCTCTTCAACATCCGTCTCCTGCGCTGCTCTTATTCACCAGTCTCTCCTGCGCGGTTCCTCTTCACCAATATTCTCCTGCGCTGTTACTCTTCACCAGTCTCTCCTACACTGTTCCCCATCCCCAGTCTCTCCTGCGCTGTTCCCCTTCACCAGTTTCTCCTCCGCAGTTCCTCTTCACCACTTTCTCCTGCGCTGTTCCTCTTCACCATCCATCTCCTGCGCTTCTCTAATTCAACCGTCTCTCCTACACTGTTCCTATTCACCACTTTCTCCTGCACTTTTCCTCTTCACCGGTCTCTCCTGTGTTGTTCCTATTCCCCATTCTTTTCCTGCACTGTTCCTCTTCACCAATCGCTTCTGTGTTGTTCGTCTTCACACATTCTTCTCCTGCACTGTTCCTCTTCAAAGTCTTTTCCTGTGCTGTTCCTGTTCACCAGTTTCTCCTGCACAGTTCCCTTCACCAGTCTCTCCTGTGATGTTGCTCTTCACCAGTTTCTCCTGTACTGTTTCGCTTTACCAGTCTCTCCTACACTGTTCCTCTTCAACAGTTTGCCCAGCGCTGTTCCTCTGCACCAGTTTTTCCTGTGCAGGTCCTCTTCATCAGTTTCTTCTGCACTGTTCCTCTTCATCAGTCTTTTCTTGCACTGTTCCTCTTCACCAATCTTTTCTTGCACTGCTCCTCTTCATCATTCTTCTCCTGCACTGTTCCTCTTCACCAGTCTTCATCTGCACTATTCTTCACCAGAATCTCCTGCACTGTTACCCTTCACCAGTTTCTCCTCCACTGTTCCTCTTCAACACTCTCTCCTGCGCTGTTCCTCCTCACCATTCTCAACCTGCACTGATCCTCTTCACCAATCTTCTCCTGCACTGTTCTACTTCCCCAGTCTCTCCTACACCGTTCCCCTTCACCAGTTTCTCCTTCGCTGTTCCCATTCGCCACTCTCTCCTGCACTGTTCCTCTTCACCATCCGTCTCCTGCGCTGCTCATCTTCACCAGTCTCTCCTGCGCGGTTCCTCTTCACCAATATTCTCCTGCGCTGTTCCTCTTCACCAGTCCCTCCGGCGCTGTTCCTGTTCACATTCTTATCCTGCACTGTTACTCTTCACCAGTTTCTCCTCCGCTGTTCCTCTTCACCACTCTCTCCTGCGCTGTTCCTCTTCACCATTCTCAACCTGCACTGATCCTCTTCACCAATCTTCTCCTGCACTGTTCCTCTTCCACAGTCTCTCCTGCGCTGTGCCCCTTCACCAGTTTCTCCTCTGCAGTTCCTCTTCACCACTCTCTCGTGCGCTGTTCCTCTTCATCATTCATCTCCTGCGATTCTCTTTTTCAACCTTCTCTTCTGCACTGTTCCTATTCACCACTTTCTCCTGCACTGTTCCTCTTCACCAGTCTTCATCTGCACTATTCTTCACCAGTCTCTCCTGCACTGATCCCCTTCATCAGTCTCTCCTGCACTGTTACCCTTCACCAGTTTCTCCTCCGCTGTTCCTCTTCACCACTCTCTCCTGCGCTGTTCCTCTTCACCATCCTTAACCTGCACTGATCCTCTTCATCAATCTTCTCCTGCACTCTTCCACTTCCCCAGTCTCTCTTGCACAGTTCCCATTCGCCAGTTTCTCCTCCGCAGTTCCTCTTCACCACTCTCTCCTGCGCAGTTCCTCTTCACCACTCTCTCCTGCGCTGTTCCTCTTCACCATCCATCTCCTGCGATTCTCTAATTCAACCGTCTCTCCCGCAGTGTTCCTATTCACCACTTTCTCCTGCACTGTTCCTCTTCACCGGTCTCTCCTGTGTTGTTCCTCTTCCCCATTCTTCTCCTGCACTGTTCCTCTTCACCAATCTCTCCTGTGTTGTTCCTCTTCACCCATTCTTCTCCTGCACTGTTCCTCCTCACAGTCTTCTCCTGTGCTGTTCCTGTTCACCAGTCTCTCCTGCACAGTTCCCTTCACCAGTCTCTCCTGTGATGTTGCCCTTCACCAGTTTCTCCTGTGCTATTCCGCTTTACCAGTCTCTCCTACACTGTTCCTCTTCACCAGTTTGCCCTGCGCTGTGCCTCTGCACCAGTTTTTCCTGCGCAGTTCCTCTTCATCAGTTTCTTCAGCACTGTTCCTCTTCATCAGTTTCTCCTGCACTGTTCCTCTTCACCATTCTTCTCCAGTGCTGTTCCTCTTCACTATTCGCTCCTACACTGTTCTTCTTCACAAGTATTTTCTTGCGCTGTTCCTCTTCAGCAATCTTCTCCTGCGCTGTTCCTCTTCACCATCCATCTCTTGTGCTGCTCTTATTCCACCGTCTCTCCTGCATTGTTCCTATTCACCACTTTCTCCTGCACTGTTCCTCTTCACCGATCTGTCCTGTGTTGTTCCTCTTCACCCATTCTTCTCCTGCACTGTTCCTCTTCACCAGTCTTCTCCTGTGCTGTTCCTGTTCACCAGTCTCTCCTGCACAGTTCACTTCAGCAGTCTCTCCTGTGGTGTTGCTCTTCACCAGTTTCTCCTGTGCTGTTCTGCTTCACCAGTCTCTCCTACACTGTTCCTCTTCACCAGTTTGCCGTGCGCTGTTCCACTGCACCAGTTTTTCCAGTGCAGTTCCTCTTCATCATTTTCGTCTGCACTGTTCCTCTTCATCAGTTTCTCCTGCACTGTTCCTCTTCCCCATTCTTCTCCTGTGCTGTTCCTCTTCACCTGTCGCTCCTGCACTGTTCCTCTTAAAAGTCTTTTCTTGCGCTGTTCCTCTTCACCAATCTTATCCTGCACTGTTCCACTTCCCCAGTCTCTCGTGCACTGTTCCTCTTCACCATCCTTAACATGCACTGTTCCTCTTCACTAAACTTCTTCTACACTGTTCCACTTCACCAGTCTCTCCTGCACTGTTCCTCTTCACCAGTCGTTTCTTGCACTGTTCCTCTTCACCAGTCTACACCTGCACTATTGTTCACCAGTCTCTCCTGCACTGATCCCCTTCCCCAGTTTCTACTGCAGTGTTACTCTTCACCAATCTTCTACTGCATGGTTCTTCACCAGTCTCTCCTGCACTATTCCCCTTCCCCAGTCTCTCCTGCACTGTTCCCCTTCACCAGTTTCTCCTCCGCTGTTCCTCTTCCCCAGTCTCTCCTGCGCTGTTCCCCTTCCGCAGTCTCTCCTGCGCTGTTCCGCTTCAGCATCCATCTCCTGCGCTGCCTTTATTCAACCGTCTCTCCTGCACTGTTCCTATTCACCACTTTCTCCTGCACTGTTCCTCTCTCCGATCTCTCCTGTGTTGTTCCTCTTCACCCATTCTTCTGCCGCACTGATCCTCTTCACCAGTCTTCTCCTATGCTGTTCCTGTTCACCAGTCTCTCCTGCACAGTTCCCTTCAGCAGTCTCTCCTGTGATGTTGCCCTTCACGAGTTTCTCCTGTGCTGTTCCTCTTCACCAGTCTCTCCAAGACTGTTCCTCTTCACCAGTTTGCCCTGCGCTGTTCCTCTGCACCAGTTTTTCCTGCTCAGTTCCTCTTCATCAGTTTCTTCTGCACTGTTCCTCTTCATCATTTTCTCCTGCACTGTTCCTCTTCACCATTCTTCTCCTGTGCAGTTCCTCTTCATGAGACTCTCCTGCACTGTTCCTCTTCACCAATCTTTTCTTGCACTGCTCCTCTTCACCATTCTTCTCCTGCACGGTTCCTCTTTAGCAGTCTTCATCTGTACTATTCTTCACCAGTCTCTCCTGCACTGATTCACTTCCCCAGTCTCTCCTGCACTGTTACCCTTCACCAGTTTCTCCTGCGCTGTTCCTCTTCACCATCCTTACCATGCACTGTTCCTCTTCGCTAAACTTCTTCTGCACTGTTCCCCTTGCCCAGTCTCTCCTGCACTGTTCCTCTTCACCACTCTCTCCTGCGCTGTTCCTCTTCACCATCCATCTCCTGTGCTGCTCTTATTCAACCGTGTCTCCTGCACTGTTCCTATTCACCACTTTCTCCTGCACTGTTCCTCTTCACTGATCTGTCCTGTGTTGTTCCTCTTCACCCATTCTTCTCCTGCACTGTTCCTCTTCACCAGTCTTCTCCTGTGCTGTTGCCCTTCACCAGTTTCTCCTGCTCTGTTCCTCTTCACCACTCTCTCCTGCACTGTTCCTCTTCACCATCCGTCTCCTGCGCTGCTCAAATTCACCAGTCTCTCCTGCGCGGTTCCTCTTCACCAATATTCTCCTGCGCTGTTCATCTTCACCCGTCTCTCCGGCGCTGTTCCTGTTCACCATTCTTATCCTGCACTGCTACTCTTCACCAGTCTCTCCTACACTGTTCCCCTTACCCAGTCTTTCCTGCGCTGTTCCTATTCACCACTTTCTCCTGCACTGTTCCTCTTCACCGGTCTCTCCTGTGTTGTTCCTCTTCCCTATTCTTCTCCTGCACTGTTCCTCTTCACCAGTCTCTCCTGTGTTGTTCTTCTTCACCATGCTTCTCCTGCACTGTTCCTCTTCACCAGTCTTCTCCTGTGCTGTTCCTCTTCACCAGTCTCTTCTGCACAATTCCACTTCACCAGTCTCTCCTACACTATTGCTCTTCACCAGTCTGTCCTGCGCTGTTCCTCTGCACCAGTTTTTCCTGTGCAGTTCCTCTTCATCAGTTTCTTCTGCACTGTTCCTCTTCATCAGTTTCTCCTGCACTGTTCCTCTTCACCATTCTTCTCCTGTGCTGTTCCTCTTCACTAGTCGCTCCTGCACTGTTCCTCTTCAAAGTCTTTTCTTGCGCTGTTCCTCTTCACCAATCTTCTCCTGCACTGTTCCACTTCCCCAGTCTCTCTTGCGCTGTTCCTCTTCACCATCCTTAACATGCACTGTTCCTCTTCACTAAACTTCTTCAGCACTGTTCCACTTCCCCAGTCTCTCTTGCGCTGTTCCTCTTCACCATCCTTAACATGCACTGTTCCTCTTCACTAAACATCTTCTGCACTGTTCCACTTCACCAGTCTCTCCTGCACTGTTCCTCTTCACCAGTCGTTTCTTGCACTGTTCCTCTTCACCAGTCTACACCTGCACTATTGTTCACCAGTCTCTCCTGCACTGATCCCCTTCCCCAGTTTCTCCTGCAGTGTTACTCTTCACCAGTCTTCTACTGCATGGTTCTTCACCAGTCTCACCTGCACTATTCCCTTTCCCAGTCTCTCCTGCACTGTTCCCCTTCCCCAGTCTCTCCTGCACTGATCCCCTTCCCCAGTCTCTCCTGCACTGTTCCCCTTCATCAGTTTCTCCTCCGCTGTTCCTCTTCACCGCTCTCTCCTGCACTGTTCCTCTTCACCATCCATCTCCTGTGCTGCTCTTATTCAACCGTCTCTCCTGCACTGTTCCTATTCACCACTTTCTCCTGCACTGTTCCCATTCACCGGTATCTCCTGTGTTGTTCCTCCTCACCCATTCTTCTCCTGCACTGTTCCTCTTCACCAGTCTTCTCCTGTGCTGTTCCTCTTCACCAGTCTCTCCTGCACAGTTCCCTTCACCAGTCTCTCCTGTGATGTTGTCCTTCACGAGTTTCTCCTGTGCTGTTCCTCTTCACCACTGTCTCCTACACTGTTCCTCTTCACCAGTTTGACGTGCGCTGTTCCTCTGCACCAGTTTTTCCTGCGCTGTTCCTCTTCATCAGTTTCTCCTGTGCTGTTCCTCTTCACCAGTCTCTTCTGCACTGTTCCTCTTCACTAGTTTGCCCTGCACTGTTCCGCTTCATCGTTTTCTCCTGTGCTGTTCCTCTTCATCAGTTTCTTCTGCACGGTTCCTTTTCATCAGTTTCTCCTGCACTGTTCCTCTTCACAAGTCTTTTCTTACGCTGTTCCTCTTCACCAATCTCTCCTGCACTATTCCATTTCACCAGTCTTCTCCAGCTGTGTTCCTCGTCACGGGTTTCTCCTGCACTGTTCCTCTTCACCAGTCTTCTCCTGCACTGTTCTTCATCTGTCTCTCCTGCACTGTCCCCCTTCACCAGTCTCTCCTACGCTGTTCCTCTCCACCACTCCCTCCTCCGCTGTTTCCGTTCACCATCCGCCTCCTGTGCTGCTCTTATTCACCAGTCTCTCCTGCGCAATTCCTCTTCATCAGTTTCTTCTGCACTGTTCCTCTTCATCAGTTTCTCCAGCACTGTTCCTCTTCACCCTTCTTCTCCTGTGCTGTTCCTCTTCAATAGTCGCTCCTACAATGTTCCTCTTCACAAGTCTTTTCTTCCGCTGTTCCTCTTCACCAGTCTCTCCTGCATTGTTCCTCTTCACCATCCGTCTCCTGCGCTGCTCATCTTCACCAGTCTCTCCTGCGCTGTTCCTGTTCACCATTCTTATCCTGCACTGTTACTCTTCACCAGTCTCTCCTGCACTGTTCCCCTTCCCCAGTCCCTCCTGCACTGTGCCCCTTCACCAGTTTGTCCTCCGCTGTTCCTCTTCACCACTCTCTCCTGCGCTGTTCCTCTTCACCATCCATCTCCTGCACTTCTCTTATTCAACCGTCTCTCCTGCACTGTTCCTATTCACCACTTTCTCCTGCACTGTTCCTCTTCACCAGTCTCTCCTGCGTTGTTCCTCTTCACCCATTCTTCTCCTGCACTGTTCCTCTTCACCAGTCTTCTCCTGTGCTGTTCCTGTTCACCAGTCTCTCCTGCACAGTTCCCTTCACCAGTCTCTCCTGTGATGTTGCCCTTCATCAGTTTCTCCTGTGCTGTTCCTCTTCACCAGTCTCTTCTACACTGTTCCACTTCACCAGTTTGCCCGGCGCTGTTCCTCTGCACCAGTTTTTCCTGTGCAGTTCCTCTTCATCAGTTTCTTCTGCACTGTTCCTGTTCATCAGTTTCTCCTGCACTGTTCCTTTCACCATTCTTCTCCTGTGCTGTTCCTCTTCACTAGTCACTCCTGCACTGTTCCTCTTCAAAGTCTTTTCTTGCGCTGTTCCTCTTCACCAATCTTCTCCTGCACTGTTCAACCTCCCCAGTCTCTCTTGCGCTGTTCCTCTTCACCATCGTTAACACGCACTGTTCGTCTTCACTAAACTTCTTCTGCACTGTTCCACTTCACCAGTCTCTCCTGCACTGTTCCTCTTCACCATTCGTTTCTTGCACTGTTCCTCTTCACCAGTCTACACCTGCACTATTGTTCACCAGTCTCTCCTGCACTGATCCCCTTCCCCAGTTTCTCCTGCACTGTTCCCCTTCACCAGTTTCTCCTCCGCTGTACCCCTTCTCCAGTCTCTCTTGCGCTCTTCCCCTTCAACAGCTTGCCCTACGCGATTCCTCTTCGCCAGTCTCTCCTGCGCTGTTCACCTTCACCATTCGTCACCTGCACTGTTCCCCTGCACCAGTTCCTCCTGCACTGTTCCTCATCACCAGTTTCTCCAATACTGTTCCTCTTCACCAGTTTGCCCTGCGCTGTTCCTCTTCACATGTCGCTCCTGCATTGTTACTCTTCACGATTCTTGTCCTGTGCTGTTCCTCTTCAATAGTCTCTCCTGCACTGTTCCCCTTCACCATTCGTCACCTGCGCTGTTCCTCTGCACCAGTTTTTCCTGCGCAGTTCCTCTTCATCAGTTTCTTCTGCACTGTTCCTCTTGATCAGTTTCTCCTGCACTGTTCCTCTTCACCATTCTTCTCCTGTGCTGTTCCTCTTAAAAGTCTTTTCTTGCGCTGTTCCTCTTCACCAATCTTCTCCTGTACTGTTCCACTTCCCCAGTCTCTCTTGAGCTGTTCCTCTTCACCATCCTTAACATGCACTGTTCCTCTTCACTAAACTTCTTCTGCACTGATCCCCTTCCCCAGTTTCTCCTGCAGTGTTACATCACCAGTCTTCTACTGCATGGTTCTTCACAGTCTCTCGCACTGTTCCCCTTCCCCAGTCTCTCCTGCACTGTTACCCTTCACCAGTTTCTCCTCTGCTGTTCCTCTTCACCACTCTCTCCTGCGCTGTTCCTCTTCACCAATCTTCTCCTGCACTGTTCTACTTCCCCAGTCTCTCCTGCACTGATCCCCTTCGCCAGTTTTTCCTCTGCTGTTCCTCTTCACCACTCTCTCCTGCACTGTTCCTCTTCACCATCCGTCTCCTGCGCTGCTCATCTTCATCAGTCTCTCCTGCACTGTTTCTCTTCACCAATATTCTCCTGCACTGTTACTCGTCACCAATCTCTCCTGCACTGTTCCCCTTCCCCAGTCTCTCCTGCGCTGTGCCCCTTCACCAGTTTCTCCTCCGCAGTTCCTCTTCACCAATCTCTCCTGCATTGTTCCTATTCACCTATTCACCAGTTTCTCATGTGCTGTTCCTCTTCACCAGCCTTCTCCTGCACTGCTCCTTTCCACCAGTCTTCTCCTCCGCTGTTCTCTTCACCACTCTCTACTGCACTGATTCTTTTCACCAATCTTCTCCTGCACTGTTCCTCTTCACCAGTCTCACTTGCGCTGCTCCTCTTCACCATCCTTAACCTGCACTGTTCCTCTTCACCAGTCTTCACTTGCACTATTCTTCACCAGTCTCTCCTGCACTGATCCCCTTCCACAGTCTCTCCTGCACTGTTCCCCTTCACCAGTTTTTCCTCCGCTGTTCCTCTTCACCACTCTCTCCTGCACTGTTCCTGTTCATCATACATCTCCTGAGCTGCTCTTATTCACCAGTCTCTCCTGTGCGGTTCCTCTTCACCATTATTCTCCTGTAATGTTCCTCTTCACTGGTCTCCACTGCACTGATCCTCTTCACGAATCTCTCCCGCGCTGTTCCCCTTCAGCAGTTTCTGCTACGCTGTTTCTCCTCACCATTCTTCTCATGCACTGTTCTTCTTCAAACAGCCTCTCCTGCACTGTTCCTTTTGACGATTCTTCTCCTGTGCCGATCCTCTTCACAACTCTCTCCTGCACTCTTCCTCTTCAACAGTTTACCCTACGCTGTTCCTCTTCACCAGTCTCTCCTGCACTGTTACCCTTTACCATTCGTCATCTGCGCTGTTCCCCTGCACCAGTTCCTCCTGCACTGTTCCTCTTCACTAGTTTATGCAATACTGTTCCTCTTCACCAGTTTGCCCTGCGCTGTTCCTCTTCACCTGTCTCTCCTACATTGTTACTCTTCACCATTCTTCTCCTGTGCTGTTCCTCTTCACTAGTCTCTCCTGCACTGTTCCTCTTCACCAATCTTTTCTTGCACTGCTGCTCTTCACCATTCTTCTCCAGCACTGTTCCTCTACACCAATTTCCACCTGCACTATTCTTCACCAGTCTCTACTGCACTGATCCCCTTCCTCAGTCTCTCCTGCACTGTTCCCCTTCCCCAGTCTCTTCTGCGCTGTTCCCCTTCACCAGTTTCTCCTCCCCTGTTCCTCTTCACCACTCTCTCCTCCACTGTTCCTTTCACCATCTGTCTCCTGTGCTGCTCTTATCCACCAGTCTCTCCTGCGCGGTTCCTCTGCTCTATTATTCTCCTGTGATGTTCCTCTTCACTGGTCTCTACTGCACTGTTCCACTTCACCAGTCTCTCCTGCGCTGTTCCCTTTCAGCAGTTTCTCCTATGCTGTTCCTCTTCACCATTCTTCTCATGCGCTGTTCTTCTTCACCAGCCTCTCCAGCACTGTTCCTTTTGACGATTCTTCTCCTGTGCCGATCCTCTTCACAACATTCTCCTGCACTCTTCCTCTTCACCAATATTCTCCTGTGCTGTTCCTCTTCACCAGACTCTCCTGCGCTGTTCCAGTTCACCATTCTTATCTGGACTGTTCCCCTTCACCAGTTTCTCCTCCGCTGTACCTCTTCACCACTCTCTCCTGCGCTGTTCCTCTTCACCATCCTTAACCTGCACTGATCCTCTTCACCAATCTTCCCCTGCACTATTCCACTTCCCCAGTTTCTCCTTCACTGTTCCCCTTCACCAGTTTCTCCTCCGCTGTTCCGCTTCAACATTCTCTCCTGCATTGTTCCTCTTCACCATCCATCTCCTGCGCTGCTCTTATTCAACCGTCTCTCCTGCACTGTTCCTATTCACCACTTTCTCCTGGACGGTTCCTCTTTACCAGTCTCTCCTGTGTTGTTCCTCTTCACCCATTCTTCTCCTGCACTGTTCCTTTTCACCAGTCTTCTCCTGTGCTGTCCCTCTTCACCATCCTTAACCTGCACTGTTCCTCTTCACCAGTCTTCACCTGCACTATTCTTCACCAGTCTCTCCTGCACTGATCCCCTTCCACAGTCTCTCCTGCGCTGTTCCCCTTCACCAGTTTCTCCTCCGCTGTTCCTCTTCACCACTCTATCCTGCACTATTCCTCTTCACCAGTCTTCTCCTGTGCTGTTCCTGTTCACCAGTCTCTCCTCCACTGTTCCTCTTCACCAGTCTCTTCTGCCCTGTTCCTCTTCACCACTCTCTCCAATAATGTTCCTCTTCACCAGTTTGCTCTGCGCTGTTCCTCTTCACCTGTCTCTCCTACATTGTTACTCTTCACCATTCTTCTCCTGTGCTGTTCCTCTTCACTAGTCTCTCCTGCACTGTTCCTCTTCACCAGTGTTTTCTTGCACTGTTCCTCTTCACCAATCTTTTCTTGCACTGCTCCTCTTCACCACTCTCTCCTGCGCTGTTCCTCTTCACCATCCTTAACCTGCACTGATCCTCTTCACCAATCTTCCCCTGCACTGTTCCACTTCCCCAGTCTCTCCTGCACTGTTTCCCTTCACCAGTTTGTCCTCCGCTGTTCCTCTTCACCATTCTCTCCTGCACTGTTCCTCTTCACCATCCGTCTCCTGCGCTGCTCTTATTCACCACTCTCTCCTGCGCGATTCCTCTTCACCAATATTCTCCTGCGCTGTTCCTCTTCACCGGTCTCTCCTGCGCTGTTCCTGTTCACCATTCTTCTCCTGCACTGTTACTCTTCACCAGTCTTCTACTGCACGGTTCTTCCCCAGTCTCTCCTGCACTGTTCCACTTCCCCAGTCGCTCCTGCGCAGTTCCCCTTCACCAGTTTCTCCTCCGCTGTTCCTCTTCACCACTCTCTCCTGAGCTGTTCCTCTTCACCATCCATCTCCTGCGCTCTCTTATTCAACCGTCTCTCCTGTGTTGTTCCTCTTCACCCATTCTTCTCCTGCACTGTTCCTCTTCACCAGTCTCTCCTGTGATGTTCCTCTTCACCCATTCTTCTCCTGCACTGTTCCTATTCACCAGTCTTCTCCTGTGCTGTTCCTGTTCACCAGTCTCTCCTCCACAGTTCCCCTTCACCAGTCCCTTCTGTGATGTTGCCCTTCACCAGTTTCTCTTGTGCTGTTGCTCTTCACCAATCTCTCCTACACAGTTCCTCTTTACCAGTTTTTCCTGCGCTGTTCCTCTTCACCAGTCTCTTCTACACTGTTCCTCTTCACTAGTTTGCCCTGCACTGTTCCTCTTCACTAGACTTCACCTGCACTGTTCCTCTTCACCAGTCTCTCTTGCGCAGTTCCACTTCACCCTCCGTAACCTGCACTGTTCCTCTTCACCAGTCTTCACCTGCACTATTCTTCACCAGTCTCTCCTGCACTGATCCCCTTCCACAGTCTCTCCTGCGCCATTCCCCTTCACCAGTGTGTCCACCGCTGTTCCTCTTCACCACTCTCTCCTGCACTGTTCCTCTTCACCATCTGTCTCCTGCGCTACTCTTATTCACCAGTCTCTCCTGCGCGGTTCCTCTTCACCATTATTCTCCTGTAAAGTTCCTCTTCACTGGTCTCTACTGCACTGTTCCTCTTCAGCAGTCTCTTCTGCGCTGTTCCCCTTCAGCAGTTTCTCCTATGCTGTTCCTCTTCACCATTCTTCTCATGCACTGTTCTTCTTCAGCAGCCTCTCCGGCACTGTTCCTTTTGACGAATCTTCTCCTGTGTCGATCCTCTTCACAACTCTCTCCTGCACTCTTCTTCTTCAACAGTTTGCCCTACGCTGTTCCTCTTCACCAGTCTCTCCTGCTCTGTTCACCTTCACCATTCGTCACCTCGCTGTTCCCCTGCACCAGTTCCTCCTGCACTGTTCCTCTTCACCAGTCTCTCCAATACTGTTCCTCTTCACCAGTTTGCCCTGCGCTGTTCCTCTTCACCTGTCTCTCCTACGTTGTTACTCTTCACCATTCTTCTCCTGTGCTGTTACTCTTCACTAGTCTCTCCTGCACTGTTCCTCTTCACCATTCGTCACCTGCGCTGTTCCCCTGCACCAGTTCCTGCTGCACTGTTCAACTTCACTACTCTCCTGCATTGTTCCTCTTCACCAGTCTTTTCATGCACTGTTCCTCTTCACCAATCTTTTCTTGCACTGCTCCTCTTCACCATTCTTCTCCTGCACTGTTCCTCTTCACCAGTCTTCACCTGCACTATTCTTCACCAGTCTCTCCTGCACTGAACCCCTTCCCCAGTCTCTCCTGTGATGTTCCCCTTCACCAGTTTCTCTTCCGCTGTTCCTCCGCAATAGTCTCTTCTGTGCTGTTCCTCTTCCCCAGTCTTCTACTGCACTGTTCCTCTGCACCAGTTCCTCCTGCATTGTTCCCCTTCACCAGTTTCTCCTGCACTGTTCCCCTTCACCAGTTTCTCTTCCGCTGTTCCTCCGCAATTGTCTCTTCTGCGCTGTTCCTCTTCCCCAGTCTTCTACTGCACTGTTCCTCTTCACCAGTTTTCCCTGCACTGTTCCTCTTCCCCAGTCTTCTACTGCACTGTTACTCTTCCCCAGTTTCCCCTGCACTGTTCCTCTGCACCAGTTCCTCCTGCATTGTTCCCCTTCACCAGTTTCTCCTGCACTGATCCCCTTCACCAGTTTCTCCTGCACTGTTCCCATTCACCAGTTTCTACTGCACAGTTCCTCTGCACGAGTTCCTCCTGCACTGTTCCTCTTCACCAGTTTCTACTGCACTGTTCCTCTTCACCAGTTTTCCCTGCACTGTTCCCCTGCACCAGTTCCTCCTGCATTGTTCCCCTTCACTAGTTTCTCCTGCACTGTTCCTCTTCACCAGTTTGCCCTGCACTGTTCCTCTTCAATAGTCTCTCCTGCACTGATGCCCTTCCGCAGACTCTCCTGCGCTGTTCCCCTTCACCATCCGTCTCCTGTGCTGCTCTTATTCACAACTCTCTCCTGCGCGGTTCCTCTTCACCATTATTCTCCTGCACTGTTCCTCTTCACCAGTCTCTCCAACACTGCTCCTAGTTAACAGTTTCTCATGTGCTGTTCCTCTTCACCAGTCTTTTCTTGCAGTGTTACTCTTTACCATTCTTCATCTGTGTTGTCCCTCTTCACCAGTCTTCTCCTGCACTGTTCTTCACTAGTCTCTCCTGCACTGTTCCCCTTCACCAAACTCTCCTGCACTGTTCCCCTTCACCAGTTTCTCCTACGCTGCTCCTCTTCACCACTCTCTCCTGCGCTGTTCCTCTTCACCATCCATCTCATGCACTGTTCTTGTTCACCAGTCTCTCCTGCGCGATTCCTCTTCACCAATATTCTCTTGCGCTGTTCCTCTTCACTGGTCTCTACTGCACTATTCCACTTCACCAGTCTTTTCTTGCGCTGTTCCTCTTCACCAGTCTTTTCTTGCGCTGTTCCTCTTCACTACTCTTTTCTTGCATTGCTCCTCTTCATCATTCTTGTCCTGCACTGTTCCTCTGCACCAGTTCCTCCTGCACTGTTCCTCTTCAATAGTCTCTCCTGCACTGATACCCTCCAGCAGTCTCTCCTGCGCTGTTCCCCTTCACCAGCCGTCTCATGTGCTCCTCTTATTCACAGCTCTCTCCTGTGCGGTTCCTCTTCACCATTATTCTCCTGCACTGTCCCTCTTCACCAGTCTCTCCTACACTGTTCCTAGTCAACAGTTTCTCATGTGCTGTTCCTCTTCACCAGGTTTTTCTTGCAGTGTTACTCTTTCCAATTCTTCATCTGTGTTGTTCCTCTTCACCATTCTTCTCCTGCACTGTTCTTCACTTGTCTCACCTGCACTGTTCCCCTTCACCAGTTTCTCCTACGCTGTTCCTCTTCACCACTCTCTCCTGCACTGTTCCTCTTCACCATCCGTCTCATGCACTGTTCTTGTTCACCAGTCTCTCCTGCGTGGTTCCTCTTCACCAATATTCTCCTGCGCTGTTCCTCTTCACTGGTCTCTACTGCACTATTCCTCTTCAGCAGTCTTTTCTTGTGCTGTTCCTCTTCACCGGTCTCTACCACACAGTTCCTCTTCACCAGTCCTCTCCTGCACTGTTCCCCTTCAACAGTCTCTCCTGTGCAGTTCCCCTTCAACAGTCTCTCCTGCACAGTTCTTCTGCACAAGTTCCTCCTGCACTGTTCCTCCTCATGAGATTCTTCTGCACGCTTCCTCTTCACCAAGCTCTCCTGCACAGTTACTCTTCACCATTCTTCTCCTGTGCTGTTCCTCTTCACTAGTCACTCCTGCACTGTTCCCCTTCAACAGTCTCTCCTGTGCAGTTCCCCTTCAACAGTCTCTCCTGCACAGTTCTTCTGCACAAGTTCCTCCCACACTGTTCCTCCTCATGAGATTCTTCTGCACTCTTCCTCTTCACCAGTTGCTCCTGCGCTGTTACCTTTCACCACTCTCTCCTGCGCTGCTCTTATTCACCAGTCTCTCTGGCGCGGTTTCTCTTCACTATTCTTCTCCTGCCCTGTTCCTCTTCACCGTCCGTCACCTGCGCTGTTCCCCTGCACCAGTTTCTCCTGCACTGTCCCGCTTCATCAGTATCTCCAGCGCTGTTCCTCTTCACCAAGCTCTCCTGCACTGTTCCTCTTCACCATTCTTCTCCTGCACTGTTCTTCACTTGTCTCACCTGCACTGTTCCCCTTCACCAGTTTCTCCTACGCTGTTCCTCTTCACCACTCTCTCCTGCACTGTTCCTCTTCACCATCCGTCTCATGCACTGTTCTTGTTCACCAGTCTCTCCTACGTGGTTCCTCTTCACCAATATTCTCCTGCGCTGTTCCTCTTCACTGGTCTCTACTGCACAATTCCTCTTCAGCAGTCTTTTCTTGTGCTGTTCCTCTTCACCGGTCTCTACCACACAGTTCCTCTTCACCAGTCCTCTCCTGCACTGTTCCCCTTCAACAGTCTCTCCTGTGCAGTTCCCCTTCAACAGTCTCTCCTGCACAGTTCTTCTGCACAAGTTCCTCCCGCACTGTTCCTCCTCATGAGATTCTTCTGCACGCTTCCTCTTCACCAAGCTCTCCTGCACAGTTACTCTTCACCATTCTTCTCCTGTGCTGTTCCTCTTCACTAGTCGCTCCTGCACTGTTCCCCTTCAACAGTCTCTCCTGTGCAGTTCCCCTTCAACAGTCTCTCCTGCACAGTTCTTCTGCACAAGTTCCTCCCGCACTGTTCCTCCTCATGAGATTCTTCTGCACTCTTCCTCTTCACCAGTTGCTCCTGCGCTGTTACCTTTCACCACTCTCTCCTGCGCTGCTCTTATTCACCAGTCTCTCTGGCGCGGTTTCTCTTCACTATTCTTCTCCTGCCCTGTTCCTCTTCACCGTCCGTCACCTGCGCTGTTCCCCTGCACCAGTTTCTCCTGCACTGTCCCGCTTCATCAGTATCTCCAGCGCTGTTCCTCTTCACCAAGCTCTCCTGCACTGTTACTCTTCACCATTCTTCTCCTGTGCTGTTCCTCTTCACTAGTCGCTCCTACACTGTTCCTCTTCACAAGTCTTTTCTTGCACAGTTACTCTTCACCATTCTTCACCTGTGCTCTTCCTCTTCAATAGTCGCTCCTGCACTGTTCCTCTTCACAAGTCTTTTCTTGCGCTGTTCCTCTTCACCAGAATCTCTTGCACTGCTCCTCTTCACCATTCTTCTCCTGCACTGTTCTTCTTCACCAGTCTTCACCTGCACTATTCTTCACCAGTCTGTCCTGCACTGATCCTGTTCACCATTCTTATCCTGCACTGTTACTCTTCACCAGTCATCTACTGCACTATTCTTCACCAGTCTCTCCTGCACTGATCCTCTTCCCCAGTCTCTCCTGTGATGTTCCCCTTCACCAGTTTCTCCTCCGTTGTTCCTCTTCACCACTCTGTCCTACGCTGTTCCTCTTCACCATCCTTAACCTGCACTGATCATCTTCTCCAATCTTCTCCTGCATTGTTCCACTTCCCCAGTCTCTCCTGCGCTGTTCCCGTTCACCAGTTTTTCCTCCGCTGTTCCTCTTCACCAGTCTCTCCTGCGGTGTTCCCATTCACCAGTTTTTCCTCCGCTGTTCCTCTTCACCGCTCTCTCCTGCACTGTGCCTCTTCACCATCCGTCTCCTGCGCTGCTCTTATTCACCAGTCCCTCCTGCGCGGTTCCTCTTCACCAATATTCTCCTGCGCTGTTCCTCTTCACCAGTCTCTCCTGCGCTGTTCCTGTTCACCTTGCTTATCCAGCACTGTTACTCTTCACCAGTCTTTTACTGCACTATTCTTCACCAGTCTTTCCTGCACTGATCCCCTTCCCCAGTCTCTCCTGTGATGTTCCCCTTCACCAGTTTCTCTTCCACTGTTCCTCCACAATAGTCTCTCCTGCGCTGTTCCTCTTCCCTAGTCTTCTACTGCACTGTTCCTCTTCACCAGTTTTCCCTGCACTGTTCCTCTGCACTAGTTCCTCCTGCAATGTTCCTGTTCACCAGTTGCTTCTGCACTGTTCCTCTGCACCAGCTTCTTCTGCACTGTTCCTCTTCACCAGTCTCTCCTGCAAGGTTCCTCTTCCCCAGTCTTCTCCTGCACAGTTCCTCTTCACCAGTTTGCCCTCCACTGTTCCTCAGCACCTGTTCCTCCTGCACTGTTCCTCTTCACCAGTCTTCTGCAAGGTTCCTCTTCCCCAGTCTTCTCCTGCACAGTTCCTCTTCACCAGTTTGCCCTGCACTGTTCTTAGTCAATAGTCTCTCCTGAACTGTTCCTCTTCACCAGTCATTTCTTGCGCTGTTCCTCTTCACTACTCTTTTCTTGCATTGCTCCTCTTCATCATTCTTATCCTGCACTGTTCCTCTGCAAAAGTTCCTCCTGCACTGTTCCTCTTCAATAGTCTCTTCTGCACCGATGCCATTCTGCAGTCTCTCCTGCGCTGTTCCCCTTCACTATCCATCTCCTGTGCTGCTCTTATTCACAACTCTCTCCTGCGCGGTTCCTCTTCACCATTATTCTCCTGCACTGTTCCTCTTCACTAGTCTCTCCTACACTGTTCCCAGTCAACAGTTTCTCATGTGCTGTTCCTCTTCACCAGTCTTTTCTTGTAGTGTTACTCTTTACCATTCTTCATCTGTGTTGTTCCTCTTCACCAGTCTTCTCCTGCAGTGTTCTTCACCAGTCTCTCCTGCACTGTTCCCTTTCACCAGTCTCTCCTGCACTGTTCCACTTCACCACTCTCTCCTGCACTCTTCCTCTTCAGCATTCTACTCCTGCCCTGTTCCTCTTCAACATTCGTCACCTGCGCTGTTCTCCTGCACAAGTTTCTCATGCAATGTTCCTCTACAGCAGTTTCTCCTGCACTGTTCCTTTTCATCAGTTTCTCCTGCGCTGTTCCTCTTCACCAGTCTCACCTACACTGTTAATCTTCACCATTCTTCTCCTGTGTTGTTCCTCTTCACTAGTCTCTCCTGCACTGTTCCTCTTCACCAATCTTTTTTGCGCTGTTTCTCTTCACCAATCTTTTCTTGCAATGCTCCTCTTCACCATTCTTCTCCTGCGGTGTTCCTCTTCACCAGTCTTCACCTGCACTATTCTTCACCAGTCTCTCCTGCACTGATCCCCTTCCCCAGTTTCTCCTGCGCTGTTCCCCTTCACCAGTTTCTCCTCTGCTGTTCCTCTTCAAAACTGTCTCCTGCGCTGTTCCTCTTCACCATTGTGAACCTGCACTGATCCTCTTCAACAATCTTCTCCTGCACTGTTCCCCTTCCCCAATCTCTCCTGCGCTGTTCCCCTTCACCAGTTTCTCCTCCGCTGTTCCTCTTCACTACTCTCTCCTGCACTGTTCCTCTTCACCACCCATCTCCTGTGCTGCTCTTATTCACCAGTCTCTCCTGCACGGTTCTTCTTCACCAATATTCTCCTGCACTGTTCCTCTTCACAAGTCTCTCCTGCACTGCTCCTGTTCACCATTCTTATCCTGCACTGTTACTCTTCACCAGTCTTCTACCGCACTATTCTTCACCAGTCTCTCCTGCACTGATCCCCTTCCCCAGTCTTCTCCTGCACTGTTCCTCTTCACCAGTTTTCCCTGCACTGTTCCTCTGCACCAGTTCTTCCTGCATTGTTCCCCTTCACCAGTTTCTCCTGCACAGTTCCTCATCACCAGTTTGTCCTGCTCTGTTCCTCTGCACCAGTTCTTCCTGCACTGTTCCTCTTCACCAGTTTCTTATGCAGTGTTCCTCTTCACCAGTTTCTCCTGCGCTGTTCCTCTTGAACAGTCTCTTGTGCACTGTTATTCTTCACCATTCTTCTCCTATGCTGTTCCTCTGCACTAGTCTCTCCTGCACTGTTCCTCTTCACCAGTCTTAAATGCACTGTTCCTCTTCACTACTCTTTTCTTGCACTGCTACTCTTCATCATTCTTATCCTGCATTGTTCCTCTTCACCAGTCTCTCCTGCACTGATGCCCTCCCCAGTCTCTCCTGCGCTGTTCCCCTTCGCCAGTTTCTCCTCCTCTGTTCTTCCTCACCACTCTCCTGCGCTGTTCCTCCTCACCATCCGTCTCCTGTGCTGCTGTTATTCACAACTCTCTCCTGCGCGGTTCCTCTTCACCATTATTCTCCTGCGCTGTTCCCCTTCACCAGTCTCTCCTGCACTGTTCCTATTCAACAGTTTCTCATGTGCTGTTCCTCTTCACCAGTCTTTTCTTGCAGTGTTACTCTTTACCACTCTTCATCTGTGTTGTTACTCTTCACCGGTCTTCGCCTGCACTGTTCTTCACCAGTCTCTCCTGCACTGTTCCTATTCAACAGTTTCTCATGTGCTGTTCCTCTTCACCAGTCTTTTGTTGCAGTGTTACTCTTTACAATTCTTCAGCTGTGTTGTTCCTCTTCACCAGTCTCTCCTGCACTGTTCCCCTTCACCAGTCCCTCCTGCGCTGTTCCGCTTCACCAGTTTTCTTGCGCTGTTCCTGTTCAGCTTTCGTCTCCTGCCCTGTTCCTCTTCACCATTCGTCACCTGCGCTGTTCCTCTGCAGCAGTTTCTCCTGCAATGTTCCTTTCCACCAGTTTCTCCTGCACTGTTCCTCGACCACAGTTTATACTGCACTGTTCCTCAGCACCAGTTTTTCCTGCACTGTTCCTCTTCATCAGTTCATCCTGCGCTGTTCCTCTTCACTAGTCTCTCCTGCACTGTTCCTCTTCACCAGTCTTTTCTTGTGCTGTTCCTCTTCACTAGTCTTTTCTTGCACGGCTCATCTTCACCATTCTTATTCTGCGCTCTTCCTCTTCACCAGTCTTTTTTTGCACTGTTTCTCTTCACCAATCTCTCCTGCACTGTTCCTCAAAACCAGACTTAACCGCGCGTTTCCTCTTCAATATTATTCACTGCATTGTTCCTCTTCACCATTCTTATCCTGCACTGCCCCTCTTTACCAGTCTTCTCCTGCACTGTTCCACTTCCCCAGTCTCTCCTGCGCTGTTACCCTTCACCAGTTTATGCTCCGCTGTGCCTCTTCACCACTCTCTCCTGCGCTGCTCTTATTCACCAGTCTCTCCGGCGCGGTTCCTCTTCATCATTATTCTCCTGTGATATTCTTCTTCACCGGACTCTACTGCACTGTTCCTCTTCACCAGACCCTTCTTGCACTGTTCCTCTTCACCAGTGTCTCCTGCACTGCTCCTATTCACCACTTTCTCCTGCACTGTTCCTCTTCACCAATCTCTCCTGTGCTGGTTCTCTTCACCATTCTTATCCTGCATTGTTACTCTTCACCAGTCTTCTACTGCCCTATTCTTTACCAGTCTCTCCTGCACTGATCCCCTTCCCCAGTCTCTCCTGTGATGTTCCCTTTCAACAGTTTCTCCTCCGCTGTTCCTCTGCAGCAGTCTCTCCTGCGCTGTTCCTCTTCCCCAGTCTTCTCCTGCACTGTTCCTCTTCACCAGTTTGCCCTGCACTATTCCTCTGCACCAGTTACTCCTGCAATGTTCCTCTTCACCAATTTCTTCTGCACTGTTCCTCCGCACCAGTTCCTCCTGCACTGTTCCTCTTCACCAGTCTTCTGCAAGGTTCCTCTTCCCCATTCTTCACATGCACCGTTCCTCTTCAACAGTTTGCCCTGCACTGTTCCTCTGCATCAGTTCCTCCTACACTGTCCCTCTTTATCAGTTTCTTCTGCACTGTTCCTCTTCACTAGTCTCTCCTGCACTGTTCCTCCTCACCAGCCTATTCTTGTGCTGTTCCTCTTCACTACTCTTTTCTTGCATTGCTCCTCTTCATCATTCTTATGCTGCACTGTTCCTCTGCACCAGTTCCTCCTGCACCGTTTCTCTTCATCAGTCTCCCCTGCACTGATGCCGTTCCCCAGTCTCTCCTGCGCTGTTCCCTTTGACCAGTTTCTACTCTGCTGTTCCTCTTCACCATCCATCTCCTGTGCTGCTCTTATACACAACACTCTCCTGCGCGGTTCCTCTTCACCATCATTCGCCTGCGCTGTTCCTCTTCACCAGTCTCTCCTGCACTGTTCCTATTCAACAGTTTTTCATGTGCTGTTCCTCTTCACCAGTCTTTTCTTGCAGTGTTACTCTTTACCATTCTTCATCTGTGTTGTTCCCCTTCACCAGTCTCTCCTGCGCTGTTCCGCTTCACCATTTTCTCTTGCGCTCTTCCTCTTCTGCATTCTACTCCTGCCCTGTTCCTCTTCAGCATTCGTCACCTGCGCTGTTCCCCTGCACAAGTTTCTCACGCAATGTTCCTCTACAGCAGTTTCTCCTGCACTGTTCCTTTTCATCAGTTTCTCCTGCGCTGTTCCTCTTCACCAGTCTCACCTACACTGTTAATCTTCACCATTCTTTGCCTGTGTTGTTCCTCTTCACTAGTCTCTCCTGCACTGTTCCTCTTCACCAGTCTTTTTTGCGCTGTTTCACTTCACCAATCTTTTCTTGCACTGCTCCTCTTCATCATTCTTATCCTGCACTGTTCCTCTTCACCAGTCCCTCCTGCATTGTTCCTCTTCACCAGTCTCTCCTGCACTGATGCCCTTCCCCAGTCTCTCCTGCGCTGTTCCCCTTCGCCAGTTTCTCCTCCGCTGTTCTTCTTCACCACTCTCCTGCGCTGTTCCTCCTCACCATCCGTCTCCTGTGCTGCTCTTATTCACAACTCTCTCCTGCGCGGTTCCTCTTCTCCGTGATTCTCCTGCGCTGTTCCTCTTCACCAGTCTCTCCTGCACTGTTCCTATTCACAGTTTCTCATGTGCCATTCCTCTCCATTAGTCTTTTCTTGCAGTGTTACTCTTTACCATTCCTCATCTGTGTTGTTCCTCTTCACCGGTCATCGCCTGCACTGTTCTTCACCAGTCCCTCCTGCACTGTTCGTATTCAACAATTTCTCATGTGCTGTTCCTCTTCACCAGTCTTTTCATGCAGTGTTCCCCTTCACCAGTCCCTCCTGCTCTGTTCTGCTTCACCAGTTTTCTTGCGCTGTTCTTGTTCAGCTTTCATCTCCTGCCCTATTCCCCATCACCATTTGTCACCTGCGCTGTTCCCCTGCACCAGTTTCTCCTGCAATGTTCTTTTCCACCAGTTTCTCCTGCACTGTTCCTCTACCACAGTTTATCCTGCACTGTTCCTCAGCACCAGTTTCTCCTGCACTGTTCCTCTTTATCAGTTCCTCCTGCATTGTTCCTCTTCACCAGTCTCCTCTGCACTGTTGCTCTTCACCAGTGTTGTCTTGCCCTGTTCCTCTTTACTAGTCTCTCCTGCACAGTTCCTCTTCACCAATCTTTTCTTGTGCTGTTCCTCTTCACTAGTCTTTTCTTGCACGGCTCATCTTCACCATTCTTATTCTGCGCTCTTCCTCTTCACCAGTCTTTAAGTGCCCTGTTTCTCTTCACCAATCCCTTCTGCACTGTTTCTCTTCACCAGTTCCTCCTGGATTCTTCCCCTTCACCAGTCTCTCCTGCACTGTTCCTCAAAACCAGACTTACCCGCGCGTTTCCTCTTCAATATTATTCACAGCGTTGTTCCTCTTCACCATTCTTATCCTGCACTGTTCCTCTTCACCAGTCCTCTCCTGCACTGTTCCACTTCCCCAGTCTCTTCTGCGCTGTTACCCTTCACCAGTTTAAGCTCCACTGTTCCTCTTCACCACTCTCTCCTGCGCTGCTCTTATTCACCAGTCCCTCCAGCGCGGTTCCTCTTCATCATTATTCTCCTGTGATATTCTTCTTCACCGGACTCTACTGCAATGTTCCTCTTCACCAGTCTCTTGTTGCGCTGTTCCTCTTCACCAGTCTCTCCTGCACTGCTCCTATTCACCACTTTCTCCTGCACTGTTCCTCTGCAGCAGTCTCTCCTGCACTGTTCCTCTTCCCCAGTCTTCTCCTGCATTGTTCCCCTTCACTAGTTTCTCCTGCACTGCTCCTTTTCACCAGTTTCTTCTGCACTGTTCCTCTGCACCAGTTCCTCCTGCACCGTTCCTCTTCACTAGTCTCTTCTGCAAGGTTCCTCTTCTCCAGTTTGCCCTGCAGTGTTCCTCTGCACCAGTTCATGCTGCACTGTTCCTCTTCACCAGTTTCTTCTGCACTGTTCCTCGGCACCAGTTCCTCCTGCAATGTTCCTCTTCACCAGTTTCTTCTGCACTGTTCCTCTGCACCAGTTCCTCCTGCACCGTTCCTCTTCACCAGTCTGTTCTGCAAGGTTCCTCTTCTCCAGTCTTCTCTGCACAGTTCCTCTTCACCAGTTTGCCCTGCACTGTTCCTCTTCACCAGTTCCTCCTGCACTTCTCTTCACCTGTCTTCTGCAAGTTTCCTCTTCCCCAGTCTTCACATGCACTGTTCCTCTTCACCAGTTTGCCCTGCAATGTTCCTCTGCATCAGTTCCTCCTGCACTGTCCCTCTTTATCAGTTTCTTCTGCACTGTTCCTCTTCACTAGTCTCTCCTGCACCGTTCCTCCTCACCAGCCTATTCTTGCGCTGTTCCTCTTCAATACTCTTTTCTTGCATTGCTCCTCTTCATCATTCTTATCCTGCATTGTTCCTCTGCACCAGTTCCTCCTGCACCGTTTCTCTTCACCAGTCTCTCCTGCACTGATGCCCTTCCCCAGTCTCTCCTGCGCTTTTCCCCTTCACCAGTTTCTACTCCGCTGTTCCTCTGCAACAGTCTCTCCTGCACTATTCCTCTTCACCAGTTTTCCCTGCACTGTTCCTCTGCACCAGTTCCTCCTGCATTGTTCCCCTTCACTAGTTTCTCCTGCACTGCTCCTCTTCACCTGTTTCTTCTGCACTGTTCCTCTGCACCAGTTCCTCCTGCACCATTCCTCTTCACTAGTCTCTTCTGCAAAGTTCCTCTTCTCCAGTTTGCCCTGCACTGTTCCTCTGCACCAGTTCATGCTGCACTGTTCCTCTTCACCAGTTTCTTCTGCACTGTTCCTCGGCACCAGTTCCTCCTGCAATGTTCCTCTTCACCAGTTTCTTCTGCACTGTTCCTCTGCACCAGTTCCTCCTGTACCGTTCCTCTTCACTAGTCTGTTCTGCAAGTTTCCTCTTCTCCAGTCTTCTCTGCACAGTTCCTCTTCACCAGTTTGCCCTATACTGTTCCTCTGCACCAGTTCCTCCTGCACTGTTCCTCTTCACCTGTCTTCTGCAAGTTTCCTCTTCCCCAGTCTTCACATGCACTGTTCCTCTTCACCAGTTTGCCCTGCAATGTTCCTCTTCACTAGTCTCTCCTGCACTGTTCCTCTTCACCAGCCTATTCTTGCGCTGTTCCTCTTCAATACTCTTTTCTTGCATTGCTCCTCTTCATCATTCTTATCCTGCATTGTTCCTCTGCACCAGTTCATCCTGCACCGTTTCTCTTCACCAGTCTCTCCTGCACTGATGCCCTTTCCCAGTCTCTCCTGCGTTTTTCCCCTTCACCAGTTTCTACTCTGCTGTTCCTCTTCACCATCTATCTCCGGTGCTGCTCTTATACACAACACTCTCCTGCGCGGTCCCTCTTCACCATTATTCTCCTGCGCTGTTCCTATTCAACAGTTTTTCATGTGCTGTTCCTCTTCACCAGTCTTTTCTTGCAGTGTTGCTCTTTGCCATTCTTCATCTGTGTTGTTCCTCTTCACCATTCTTCTCCTGCATTGTTCTTTACCAGTCTCTGCTGCATTGTTCCCCTTCACCAGTCTCTCCTGCCCTGTTCCTCTTCAGCATTCGTCACCTGCGCAGTTCCCCTGCACAAATTTCTCATGCAATGTTCCTCTACAGCAGTTTCTCCTTCACTGTTCCTTTTCATCAGTTTCTCCTGGGCTGTTCCTCTTCACCAGTCTCACCTACACTGTTAATCTTCACCATTCTTTGCCTGTGTTGTTCCTCTTCACTAGTCTCTCCTGCACTGTTCCTCTTCACCAGTCTTTTTTGCGCTGTTTCACTTCACCAATCTTTTCTTGCACTGCTCCTCTTCAGCATTCTTCTCCTGCGCGGTTCCTCTTCACCAGTCTTCACCTGCACTATTCTTCACCAGTCTCTCCTGCACTGATCCCCTTCCCCAGTCTCTCCTGCGCTGTTCGCCTTCACCAGTTTCCCCTCTGCTGTTCCTCTTCAAAACTGTCTCCTGCGCTGTTCCTCTTCACCATCGTGAACCTGCACTGATCCTCTTCACCAATCTTCTCCTGCACTGTTTCCCTCCCCAGTCTCACCTGCGCTGTTCCCCTTCACCAGTTTGTCCTCCGCTGTTCCTCTTCACCACTCTCTCCTGCACTGTTCCTCTTCACCACCCGTCTCCTGCGCTGCTCTTATTCACCAGTCTCTCCTGCACTGTTCCTCTTCACCAGTCTCTCCTGCACTGATCCCCTTCCCCAGTCTCTCCTGCGCTGTTCCCCTTCACCAGTTTCTACTCCGCTGTTCCTCTGCAACAGTCTCTCCTGCACTATTCCCTTCCCTAGTCTTTTCCTGCACTGTTCCTCTTCACCAGTTTTCCCTGCAATGTTCCTCTGCACCAATTCCTCCTGCATTGTGCCCCTTCACTAGTTTCTCCTGCACTGTTCCTCTTCACCAGTTTCTTCTGCACTGTTCCTCTGCACCAGTTCCTCCTGCACCGTTCCTCTTCACTAGTCTCTTCTGCAAGGTTCCTCTTCACCAGTTTGCCCTGCACTGTTCCTCTGCACCAGTTCATGCTGCACTGTTCCTCTTCACCTTTTCTTCTGCACTGTTCCTCGGCACCAGTTCCTCCTGCAATGTTCCTCTTCACCAGTTTCTTCTGCACTGTTCCTCTGCACCAGTTCCTCCTGCACCGTTCCTCTTCACCAGTCTGTTCTGCAAGGTTCCTCTTCTCCAGTCTTCTCTGCACAGTTCCTCTTCACCAGTTTGCCCTGCACTGTTCCTCTGCACCAGTTCCTCCTGCACTGTTCCTCTTCACCTGTCTTCTGCGAGTTTCCTCTTGCCCAGTCTTCACATGCACTGTTCCTCTTCACCAGTTTGCCCTGCAATGTTCCTCTGCATCAGTTCCTCCTGCAATGTCCCTCTTTATCAGTTTCTTCTGCACTGTTCCTCTTCACTAGTCTCTCCTGCACTGTTCCTCTTCACCAGCCTATTCTTGCGCTGTTCCTCTTCACTACTCTTTTCTTGCATTGCTCCTCTTCATCATTCTTATCCTGCATTGTTCTTCTGCACCAGTTCCTCCTGCACCGTTTCTCTTCACCAGTCTCTCCTGCACTGATGCCCTTCCCCAGTCTCTCCTGCACTGTTCCCCTTCACCAGTTTCTACTCTGCTGTTCCTCTTCACCATCCATCTCCTGTGCTGCTCTTATATACAACACTCTCCTGCGCGGTCCCTCTTCACCATTATTCTCCTGCGCTGTTCCTCTTCACCAGTCTCTCCTGCACTGTTCCTATTCAACAGTTTTTCATGTGCTGTTCCTCTTCACCACTCTTTTTTTGCTGTGTTACTCTTTACCATTCTTCATCTGTGTTGTTCCCCTTCACCAGTCTTCTCCTGCACTGTTGTTCACCAGTCTCTCCTGCACTGTTCCCCTTCACCAGTCTCTCCTGCGCTGTTCCGCGTCACCAGTTTCTCTTGCGCTCTTCCTCTTCAGCATTCTACTCCAGCCCTGTTCCTCTTCAGCATTCGTCACCTGCGCTGTTCCCCTGCACAAATTTCTCATGCAATGTTCCTCTACAGCAGTTTCTACTGCACTGTTCCTTTTCATCAGTTTCTCCTGCGTTGTTCCTCTTCACCAGTCTCACCAACACTGTTAATCTTCACCATTCTTTGCCTGTGTTGTTCCTCTTCACTAGTCTCTCCTGCACTGTTCCTCTTCACCAGTCTTTTTTGCGCTGTTTCACTTCACCAATCTTTTCTTGCACTGCTCCTCTTCAGCATTCTTCTCCTGCGCGGTTCCTCTTCACCAGTCTTCACCTGCACTATTCTTCGCCAGTCTCTCCTGCACTGATCCCCTTCCCCAGTCTCTCCTGCTCTGTTCCCCTTCACCAGTTTGTCCTCCGCTGTTCCTCTTCACCACTCTCTCCTGCACTGTTCCTCTTCACCACCCGTCTCTTGCGCTGCTCTTATTCACCAGTCTCTCCTGCGCGGTTCTTCTTCACCAATATTCTCCTGCGCTGTTCCCCTTCACCAGTTTGTCCTCCGCTGTTCCTCTTCACCACTCTCTCCTGCACTGTTCCTCTTCACCACCCGTCTCCTGCGCTGCTCTTATTCACCAGTCTCTCCTGCGCGGTTCTTCTTCACCAATATTCTCCTGCACTGTTCCTCTTCACCAGTCTCTCCTGCACTGCTCCTGTTCACCATTCTTATCCTGCACTGTTACCCTTCACCAGTCTTCTACTGCACTATTCTTCACCAGTCTCTCCTGCACTGATCCCCTTCCCCAGTCTCTCCTGCGCTGCTCCCCTTCACCAGTTTCTACTCCGCTGTTCCTCTGCAACAGTCTCTCCTGCACTATTCCTCTTCCCCAGTCTTCTCCTGCACTGTTCCTCTTCACCAGATTTCCCTGCACTGTTCCTCTGCACCAATTCCTCCTGCATTGCTCCCCTTCACCAATTTCTCCTGCACTGTTCCTCATCACCAGTTTGCCCTGCTCTGTTCCTCTGCACCAGTTCATGCTGCACTGTTTCTCATCACCAGTTTCTTAGTCAGTCTTACTCTTCACCAGTTTCTCCTGCGCTGTTCCTCTTGAACAGTCTCTTGTGTACTGTTACTCTTCACCATTCTTCTCCTATGCTGTTCCTCTTCACTAGTTTCTCCTGCACTGTTCCTCTTCACCAGTCTTTTCTTGCGCTGTTCCTCTTTACCACTCTCCCCTGCGCTGTTCCTCTTCACCAGTCTCTCCTGTACTGCTCCTATTCACCACTTTCTCCTGCACTGTTCCTCTGCAGCAGTCTCTCCTGCGCTGTTCCTCTTCACAGTCTTCTCCTGCACTGTTCCTCTTCACCAGTTTTCCCTGCATTGTTCCTCTGCACCAGTTCCTACTGCATTGTTTCCCTTCACCAGTTTCTCCTGCACTGTTCCTCTTCACCAGTTTGCCCTGCACTGTTCCTCTGCACCAGTTCATGCTGCACTGTTCCTCTTCACCAGTTTCTTCTGCACTGTTTCTTGGCACCAGTTCCTCCTGCAATGTTCCTCTTCACCAGTTTCTTCTGCACTGTTCCTCTGCACCAGTTCCTCCTGCACCGTTCCTCTTCACCAGTCTCTTCTGCAAGGTTCCTCTTCTCCAGTCTTCTCTGCACAGTTCCTCTTCACCAGTTTGCCCTGCACTGTTCCTCTGCATCAGTTCCTCCTGCACTGTCCCTCTTTATCAGTTTCTTCTGCACTGTTCTCTTCATTAATCTCTCCTGCACTGTTCCTCTTCACCAGCCTATTCTTGCGCTCTTCCTCTTCACTACTCTTTTCTTGCATTGCTCCTCTTCATCATTCTTATCCTGCATTGTTCCTCTGCACCAGCTCCTGCTGCACCGTTTCTCTTCACCAGTCTCTCCTGCACTGATACCCTTCCCCAGTCTCTCCTGCGCTGTTCCCCTTCACCAGTTTCTACTCTGCTGTTCCTCTTCACCATCCATCTCCTGTGCTGCTCTTATACACAACACTCTCCTGCGCGGTCCCTCTTCACCATTATTCTCCTGCGCTGTTCCTCTTCACCAGTCTCTCCTGCACTGTTCCTATTCAACAGTTTTTCATGTGCTGTTCCTCTTCACCAGTCTTTTCTTGCAGTGTTGCTCTTTGCCATTCTTCATCTGTGTTGTTCCTCTTCACCATTCTTCTCCTGCATTGTTCTTTACCAGTCTCTCCTGCATTGTTCCCCTTCACCAGTCTCTCCTGCCCTGTTCCTCTTCAGCATTCGTCACCTGCGCAGTTCCCCTGCACAAATTTCTCATGCAATGTTCCTCTACAGCAGTTTCTCCTTCACTGTTCCTTTTCATCAGTTTCTCCTGCGCTGTTCCTCTTCACCAGTCTCACCTACACTGTTAATCTTCACCATTCTTTGCCTGTGTTGTTCCTCATCACTAGTCTCTCCTGCACTGTTCCTCTTCACCAGTCTTTTTGCGCTGTTTCACTTCACCAATCTTTTCTTGCACTGCTCCTCTTCAGCATTCTTCTCCTGCACAGTTCCTCTTCACCAGTCTCTCCTGCACTGATCCCCTTCCCCAGTCTCTCCTGCGCTGTTCGCCTTCACCAGTTTCCCCTCTGCTGTTCCTCTTCAAAACTGTCTCCTGCGCTGTTCCTCTTCACCATCGTGAACCTGCACTGATCCTCTTCACCAATCTTCTCCTGCACTGTTTCCCTTCCCCAGTCTCACCTGCGCTGTTCCCCTTCACCAGTTTGTCCTCCGCTGTTCCTCTTCACCACTCTCTCCTGCACTGTTCCTCTTCACCACCCGTCTCCTGCGCTGCTCTTATTCACCAGTCTCTCCTGCGCGGTTCTTCTTCACCAATATTCTCCTGCACTGTTCCTCTTCACCAGTCTCTCCTGCACTGATCCCCTTCCCCAGTCTCTCCTGCGCTGTTCCCCTTCACCAGTTTCTACTCTGCTGTTCCTCTGCAACAGTCTCTCCTGCACTATTCCTCTTCCCCAGTCTTCTCCTGCACTGTTCCTCTTCACCAGTTTTCCCTGCAATGTTCCTCTGCACCAGTTCCTCCTGCATTGTTCCCCTTCACTAGTTTCTCCTGCACTGTTCCTCTTCACCAGTTTCTTCTGCACTGTTCCTCTGCACCAGTTCCTCCTGCACTATTCCTCTTCACTAGTCTCTTCTGCAAGGTTCCTCTTCACCAGTTTGCCCTGCACTGTTCCTCTGCACCAGTTCATGCTGCACTGTTCCTCTTCACCAGTTTCTTCTGCACTGTTCCTCGGCACCAGTTCCTCCTGCAATGTTCCTCTTCACCAGTTTCTTCTGCACTGTTCCTCTGCACCAGTTCCTCCTGCACCGTTCCTCTTCACCAGTCTGTTCTGCAAGGTTCCTCTTCTCCAATCTTCTCTGCACAGTTCCTCTTCAACAGTTTGCCCTGCACTGTTCCTCTGCATCAGTTCCTCCTGCAATGTCCCTCTTTATCAGTTTCTTCTGCACTGTTCCTCTTCACTAGTCTCTCCTGCACTGTTCCTCTTCACCAGCCTATTCTTGCGCTGTTCCTCTTCACTACTCTTTTCTTGCATTGCTCCTCTTCATCATTCTTATCCTGCATTGTTCCTCTGCACCAGTTCCTCCTGCACCATTTCTCTTCACCAGTCTCTCCTGCACTGTTCCCCTTCACCAGTTTCTACTCTGCTGTTCCTCTTCACCATCCATCTCCTGTGCTGCTCTTATATACAACACTCTCCTGCGCGGTCCCTCTTCACCATTATTCTCCTGCGCTGTTCCTCTTCACCAGTCTCTCCTGCACTGTTCCTATTCAACAGTTTTTCATGTGCTGTTCCTCTTCACCAGTCTTTTCTTGCAGTGTTACTCTTTACCATTCTTCATCTGTGTTGTTCCCCTTCACCAGTCTTCTCCTGCACTGTTGTTCACCAGTCTCTCCTGCACTGTTCCCCTTCACCAGTCTCTCCTGCGCTGTTCCGCTTCACCAGTTTCTCTTGCGCTCTTCCTCTTCAGCATTCTACTCCAGCCCTGTTCCTCTTCAGCATTCGTCACCTGCGCTGTTCCCCTGCACAAATTTCTCATGCAATGTTCCTCTACAGCAGTTTCTACTGCACTGTTCCTTTTCATCAGTTTCTCCTGCGCTGTTCCTCTTCACCAGTCTCACCAACACTGTTAATCTTCACCATTCTTTGCCTGTGTTGTTCCTCTTCACTAGTCTCTCCTGCACTGTTCCTCTTCACCAGTCTTTTTTGCGCTGTTTCACTTCACCAATCTTTTCTTGCACTGCTCCTCTTCACCATTCTTCTCCTGCGCGGTTCCTCTTCACCAGTCTTCACCTGCACTATTCTTCACCAGTCTCTCCTGCACTGATCCCCTTCCCCAGTCTCTCCTGCTCTGTTCGCCTTCACCAGTTTCTCCTCTGCTGTTCCTCTTCAAAACTGTCTCCTGCGCTGTTCCTCTTCACCATCGTGAACCTGCACTGATCCTCTTCACCAATCTTCTCCTGCACTGTTCCCCTTCCCTAGTCTCACCTGCGCTGTTACCCTTCACCAGTTTGTCCTCTGCTGTTCCTCTTCACCACTCTCTCCTGCACTGTTCCTCTTCACCACCCGTCTCCTGCGCTGCTCTTATTCACCAGTCTCTCCTGCGCGGTTCTTCTTCACCAATATTCTCCTGCACTGTTCCCCTTCACCAGTTTGTCCTCCGCTGTTCCTCTTCACCACTCTCTCCTGCACTGTTCCTCTTCACCACCCGTCTCCTGCGCTGCTCTTATTCACCAGTCTCTCCTGCGCGGTTCATCTTCACCAATATTCTCCTGCACTGTTCCTCTTCACCAGTCTCTCCTGCACTGCTCCTGTTCACCATTCTTATCCTGCACTGTTACTCTTCACCAGTCTTCTACCGCACTATTCTTCACCAGTCTCTCGTGCACTGATCCCCTTCCCCAGTCTCTCCTGCGCTGTTCCCCTTCACCAGTTTCTACTCCGCTGTTCCTCTGCAACAGTCTCTCCTGCACTATTCCTCTTCCCCAGTCTTCTCCTGCACTGTTCCTCTTCACCAGATTTCCCTGCACTGTTCCTCTGCACCAATTCCTCCTGCATTGCTCCCCTTCACCAATTTCTCCTGCACTGTTTCTCATCACCAGTTTGCCCTGCTCTGTTCCTCTGCACCAGTTCTTCCTGCACTGTTCCTCATCACCAGTTTCTTATTCAGTCTTCCTCTTCACCAGTTTCTCCTGCGCTGTTCCTCTTGAACAGTCTCTTGCGCACTGTTACTCTTCACCATTCTTCTCCTATGCTGTTCCTCTTCACTAATTTCTTCTGCACTGTTCCTCTGCACCAGTTCCTCCTGCACCGTTCCTCTTCACCAGTCTGTTCTGCAAGGTTCCTCTTCTCCAGTCTTCTCTGCACAGTTCCTCTTCACCAGTTTGCCCTCCACTGTTCCTCTTCACCAGTTCCTCCTGCACTTCTCTTCACCTGTCTTCTGCAAGTTTCCTCTTCCCCTGTCTTCACATGTACTGTTCCTCTTCACCAGTTTGCCCTGCAATGTTCCTCTGCATCAGTTCCTCCTGCACTGTCACTCTTTATCAGTTTCTTCTGCACTGTTCCTCTTCACTAGTCTCGCCTGCACTGTTCCTCCTCACCAGCCTATTCTTGCGCTGTTCCTCTTCAATACTCTTTTCTTGCATTGCTCCTCTTCATCATTCTTATCCTGCATTGTTCCTCTGCACCAGTTCCTCCTGCACCGTTTCTCTTCACCAGTCTCTCCTGCACTGATGCCCTTCCCCAGTCTCTCCTGCGCTTTTCCCCTTCACCAGTTTCTACTCCGCTGTTCCTCTGCAACAGTCTCTCCTGCACTATTCCTCTTCCCCAGTCTTCTCCTGCACTGTTCCTCTTCACCAGTTTTCCCTGCACTGTTCCTCTGCACCAGTTCCTCCTGCATTGTTCCCCTTCACTAGTTTCTCCTGCACTGCTCCTCTTCACCTGTTTCTTCTGCACTGTTCCTCTGCACCAGTTCCTCCTGCACCATTCCTCTTCACTAGTCTCTTCTGCAAAGTTCCTCTTCTCCAGTTTGCCCTGCACTGTTCCTCTGCACCAGTTCATGCTGCACTGTTCCTCTTCACCAGTTTCTTCTGCACTGTTCCTCGGCACCAGTTCCTCCTGCAATGTTGCTCTTCACCAGTTTCTTCTGCACTGTTCCTCTGCACCAGTTCCTCCTGTACCGTTCCTCTTCACTAGTCTGTTCTGCAAGTTTCCTCTTCTCCAGTCTTCTCTGCACAGTTCCTCTTCACCAGTTTGCCCTACACTGTTCCTCTGCACCAGTTCCTCCTGCACTGTTCCTCTTCACCTGTCTTCTGCAAGTTTCCTCTTCCCCAGTCTTCACATGCACTGTTCCTCTTCACCAGTTTGCCCTGCAATGTTCCTCTGCATCAGTTCCTCCTGCAATGTCCCTCTTTATCAGTTTCTTCTGCACTGTTCCTCTTCACTAGTCTCTCCTGCACTGTTCCTCTTCACCAGCCTATTCTTGCGCTGTTCCTCTTCACTACTCTTTTCTTGCATTGCTCCTCTTCATCATTCTTATCCTGCATTGTTCCTCTGCACCAGTTCATCCTGCACCGTTTCTCTTCACCAGTCTCTCCTGCACTGATGCCCTTCCCCAGTCTCTCCTGCGCTTTTCCCCTTCACCAGTTTCTACTCTGCTGTTCCTCTTCACCATCTATCTCCGGTGCTGCTCTTATACACAACACTCTCCTGCGCGGTCCCTCTTCACCATTATTCTCCTGCGCTGTTCCTCTTACCAGTCTCTCCTGCACTGTTCCTATTCAACAGTTTTTCATGTGCTGTTCCTCTTCACCAGTCTTTTCTTGCAGTGTTGCTCTTTGCCATTCTTCATCTGTGTTGTTCCTCTTCACCATTCTTCTCCTGCATTGTTCTTTACCAGTCTCTCCTGCATTGTTCCCCTTCACCAGTCTCTCCTGCCCTGTTCCTCTTCAGCATTCGTCACCTGCGCAGTTCCCCTGCACAAATTTCTCATGCAATGTTCCTCTACAGCAGTTTCTCCTTCACTGTTCCTTTTCATCAGTTTCTCCTGCGCTGTTCCTCTTCACCAGTCTCACCTACACTGTTAATCTTCACCATTCTTTGCCTGTGTTGTTCCTCTTCACTAGTCTCTCCTGCACTGTTCCTCTTCACCAGTCTTTTTTGCGCTGTTTCACTTCACCAATCTTTTCTTGCACTGCTCCTCTTCAGCATTCTTCTCCTGCGCGGTTCCTCTTCACCAGTCTTCACCTGCACTATTCTTCACCAGTCTCTCCTGCACTGATCCCCTTCCCCAGTCTCTCCTGCGCTGTTCGCCTTCACCAGTTTCCCCTCTGCTGTTCCTCTTCAAAACTGTCTCCTGCGCTGTTCCTCTTCACCATCGTGAACCTGCACTGATCCTCTTCACCAATCTTCTCCTGCACTGTTTCCCTTCCCCAGTCTCACCTGCGCTGTTCCCCTTCACCAGTTTGTCCTCCGCTGTTCCTCTTCACCACTCTCTCCTGCACTGTTCCTCTTCACCACCCGTCTCCTGCGCTGCTCTTATTCACCAGTCTCTCCTGCGCGGTTCTTCTTCACCAATATTCTCCTGCACTGTTCCTCTTCACCAGTCTCTCCTGCACTGATCCCCTTCCCCAGTCTCTCCTGCGCTGTTCCCCTTCACCAGTTTCTACTCCGCTGTTCCTCTGCAACAGTCTCTCCTGCACTATTCCTCTTCCCCAGTCTTCTCCTGCACTGTTCCTCTTCACCAGATTTCCCTGCACTGTTCCTCTGCACCAATTCCTCCTGCATTGCTCCCCTTCACCAATTTCTCCTGCACTGTTTCTCATCACCAGTTTGCCCTGCTCTGTTCCTCTGCACCCGTTCTTCCTGCACTGTTCCTCATCACCAGTTTCTTATTCAGTCTTCCTCTTCACCAGTTTCTCCTGCGCTGTTCCTCTTGAACAGTCTCTTGTGCACTGTTACTCTTCACCATTCTTCTCCTATGCTGTTCCTCTTCACTAGTTTCTTCTGCACTGTTCCTCTGCACCAGTTCCTCCTGCACCGTTCCTCTTCACCAGTCTGTTCTGCAAGGTTCCTCTTCTCCAGTCTTCTCTGCACAGTTCCTCTTCACCAGTTTGCCCTGCACTGTTCCTCTTCACCAGTTCCTCCTGCACTTCTCTTCACCTGTCTTCTGCAAGTTTCCTCTTCCCCTGTCTTCACATGCACTGTTCCTCTTCACCAGTTTGCCCTGCAATGTTCCTCTGCATCAGTTCCTCCTGCACTGTCACTCTTTATCAGTTTCTTCTGCACTGTTCCTCTTCACTAGTCTCGCCTGCACTGTTCCTCCTCACCAGCCTATTCTTGCGCTGTTCCTCTTCAATACTCTTTTCTTGCATTGCTCCTCTTCATCATTCTTATCCTGCATTGTTCCTCTGCACCAGTTCCTCCTGCACCGTTTCTCTTCACCAGTCTCTCCTGCACTGATGCCCTTCCCCAGTCTCTCCTGCGCTTTTCCCCTTCACCAGTTTCTACTCCGCTGTTCCTCTGCAACAGTCTCTCCTGCACTATTCCTCTTCCCCAGTCTTCTCCTGCACTGTTCCTCTTCACCAGTTTTCCCTGCACTGTTCCTCTGCACCAGTTCCTCCTGCATTGTTCCCCTTCACTAGTTTCTCCTGCACTGCTCCTCTTCACCTGTTTCTTCTGCACTGTTCCTCTGCACCAGTTCCTCCTGCACCATTCCTCTTCACTAGTCTCTTCTGCAAAGTTCCTCTTCTCCAGTTTGCCCTGCACTGTTCCTCTGCACCAGTTCATGCTGCACTGTTCCTCTTCACCAGTTTCTTCTGCACTGTTCCTCGGCATCAGTTCCTCCTGCAATGTTCCTCTTCACCAGTTTCTTCTGCACTGTTCCTCTGCACCAGTTCCTCCTGTACCGTTCCTCTTCACTAGTCTGTTCTGCAAGTTTCCTCTTCTCCAGTCTTCTCTGCACAGTTCCTCTTCACCAGTTTGCCCTACACTGTTCCTCTGCACCAGTTCCTCCTGCACTGTTCCTCTTCACCTGTCTTCTGCAAGTTTCCTCTTCCCCAGTCTTCACATGCACTGTTCCTCTTCACCAGTTTGCCCTGCAATGTTCCTCTGCATCAGTTCCTCCTGCACTGTCCCTCTTTATCAGTTTCTTCTGCACTGTTCCTCTTCACTAGTCTCTCCTGCACTGTTCCTCTTCACCAGCCTATTCTTGCGCTGTTCCTCTTCACTACTCTTTTCTTGCATTGCTCCTCTTCATCATTCTTATCCTGCATTGTTCCTCTGCACCAGTTCATCCTGCACCGTTTCTCTTCACCAGTCTCTCCTGCACTGATGCCCTTCCCCAGTCTCTCCTGCGCTTTTCCCCTTCACCAGTTTCTACTCTGCTGTTCCTCTTCACCATCTATCTCCGGTGCTGCTCTTATACACAACACTCTCCTGTGCGGTCCCTCTTCACCATTATTCTCCTGCGCTGTTCCTCTTACCAGTCTCTCCTGCACTGTTCCTATTCAACAGTTTTTCATGTGCTGTTCCTCTTCACCAGTCTTTTCTTGCAGTGTTGCTCTTTGCCATTCTTCATCTGTGTTGTTCCTCTTCACCATTCTTCTCCTGCATTGTTCTTTACCAGTCTCTCCTGCATTGTTCCCCTTCACCAGTCTCTCCTGCCCTGTTCCTCTTCAGCATTCGTCACCTGCGCAGTTCCCCTGCACAAATTTCTCATGCAATGTTCCTCTACAGCAGTTTCTCCTTCACTGTTCCTTTTCATCAGTTTCTCCTGCGCTGTTCCTCTTCACCAGTCTCACCTACACTGTTAATCTTCACCATTCTTTGCCTGTGTTGTTCCTCTTCACTAGTCTCTCCTGCACTGTTCCTCTTCACCAGTCTTTTTTGCGCTGTTTCACTTCACCAATCTTTTCTTGCACTGCTCCTCTTCAGCATTCTTCTCCTGCGCGGTTCCTCTTCACCAGTCTTCACCTGCACTATTCTTCACCAGTCTCTCCTGCACTGATCCCCTTCCCCAGTCTCTCCTGCGCTGTTCGCCTTCACCAGTTTCCCCTCTGCTGTTCCTCTTCAAAACTGTCTCCTGCGCTGTTCCTCTTCACCATCGTGAACCTGCACTGATCCTCTTCACCAATCTTCTCCTGCACTGTTTCCCTTCCCCAGTCTCACCTGCGTTGTTCCCCTTCACCAGTTTGTCCTCCGCTGTTCCTCTTCACCACTCTCTCCTGCACTGTTCCTCTTCACCACCCGTCTCCTGCGCTGCTCTTATTCACCAGTCTCTCCTGCACTGTTCCTCTTCACCAGTCGCTCCTGCACTGATCCCCTTCCCCAGTCTCTCCTGCGCTGTTCCCCTTCACCAGTTTCTACTCCGCTGTTCCTCTGCAACAGTCTCTCCTGCACTATTCCCTTCCCCAGTCTTTTCCTGCACTGTTCCTCTTCACCAGTTTTCCCTGCAATGTTCCTCTGCACCAATTCCTCCTGCATTGTTCCCCTTCACTAGTTTCTCCTGCACTGTTCCTCTTCACCAGTTTCTTCTGCACTGTTCCTCTGCACCAGTTCCTCCTGCACCGTTCCTCTTCACTAGTCTCTTCTGCAAGGTTCCTCTTCACCAGTTTGCCCTGCACTGTTCCTCTGCACCAGTTCATGCTGCACTGTTCCTCTTCACCAGTTTCTTCTGCACTGTTCCTCGGCACCAGTTCCTCCTGCAATGTTCCTCTTCACCAGTTTCTTCTGCACTGTTCCTCTGCACCAGTTCCTCCTGCACCGTTCCTCTTCACCAGTCTGTTCTGCAAGGTTCCTCTTCTCCAGTCTTCTCTGCACAGTTCCTCTTCACCAGTTTGCCCTGCACTGTTCCTCTGCACCAGTTCCTCCTGCACTGTTCCTCTTCACCTGTCTTCTGCAAGTTTCCTCTTCCTCAGTCTTCACATGCACTGTTCCTCTTCACCAGTTTGCCCTGCAATGTTCCTCTGCATCAGTTCCTCCTGCAATGTCCCTCTTTATCAGTTTCCTCTGCACTGTTCCTCTTCACTAGTCTCTCCTGCACTGTTCCTCTTCACCAGCCTATTCTTGCGCTGTTCCTCTTCACTACTCTTTTCTTGCATTGCTCCTCTTCATCATTCTTATCCTGCATTGTTCTTCTGCACCAGTTCCTCCTGCACCGTTTCTCTTCACCAGTCTCTCCTGCACTGATGCCCTTCCCCAGTCTCTCCTGCACTGTTCCCCTTCACCAGTTTCTACTCTGCTGTTCCTCTTCACCATCCATCTCCTGTGCTGTTCTTATATACAACACTCTCCTGCGCGGTCCCTCTTCACCATTATTCTCCTGCGCTGTTCCTCTTCACCAGTCTCTCCTGCACTGTTCCTATTCAACAGTTTTTCATGTGCTGTTCCTCTTCACCACTCTTTTTTTGCTGTGTTACTCTTTACCATTCTTCATCTGTGTTGTTCCCCTTCACCAGTCTTCTCCTGCACTGTTGTTCACCAGTCTCTCCTGCACTGTTCCCCTTCACCAGTCTCTCCTGCGCTGTTCCGCTTCACCAGTTTCTCTTGCGCTCTTCCTCTTCAGCATTCTACTCCAGCCCTGTTCCTCTTCAGCATTCGTCACCTGCGCTGTTCCCCTGCACAAATTTCTCATGCAATGTTCCTCTACAGCAGTTTCTACTGGACTGTTCCTTTTCATCAGTTTCTCCTGCGTTGTTCCTCTTCACCAGTCTCACCAACACTGTTAATCTTCACCATTCTTTGCCTGTGTTGTTCCTCTTCACTAGTCTCTCCTGCACTGTTCCTCTTCACCAATCTTTTTTGCGCTGTTTCACTTCACCAATCTTTTCTTGCACTGCTCCTCTTCAGCATTCTTCTCCTGCGCGGTTCCTCTTCACCAGTCTTCACCTGCACTATTCTTCGCCAGTCTCTCCTGCACTGATCCCCTTCCCCAGTCTCTCCTGCTCTGTTCGCCTTCACCAGTTTCTCCTCTGCTGTTCCTCTTCAAAACTGTCTCCTGCGCTGTTCCTCTTCACCATCGTGAACCTGCACTGATCCTCTTCACCAATCTTCTCCTGCACTGTTCCCCTTCCCTAGTCTCACCTGCGCTGTTCCCCTTCACCAGTTTGTCCTCCGCTGTTCCTCTTCACCACTCTCTCCTGCACTGTTCCTCTTCACCACCCGTCTCTTGCGCTGCTCTTATTCACCAGTCTCTCCTGCGCGGTTCTTCTTCACCAATATTCTCCTGCGCTGTTCCCCTTCACCAGTTTGTCCTCCGCTGTTCCTCTTCACCACTCTCTCCTGCACTGTTCCTCTTCACCACCCATCTCCTGCGCTGCTCTTATTCACCAGTCTCTCCTGCGCGGTTCTTCTTCACCAATATTCTCCTGCACTGTTCCTCTTCACCAGTCTCTCCTGCACTGCTCCTGTTCACCATTCTTATCCTGCACTGTTACCCTTCACCAGTCTTCTACTGCACTATTCTTCACCAGTCTCTCCTGCACTGATCCCCTTCCCCAGTCTCTCCTGCGCTGTTCCCCTTCACCAGTTTCTACTCCGCTGTTCCTCTGCAACAGTCTCTCCTGCACTATTCCTCTTCCCCAGTCTTCTCCTGCACTGTTCCTCTTCACCAGATTTCCCTGCACTGTTCCTCTGCACCAGTTCCTCCTGCATTGTTCCCCTTCACTAGTTTCTCCTGCACTGCTCCTCTTCACCTGTTTCTTCTGCACTGTTCCTCTGCACCAGTTCCTCCTGCACCATTCCTCTTCACTAGTCTCTTCTGCAAAGTTCCTCTTCTCCAGTTTGCCCTGCACTGTTCCTCTGCACCAGTTCATGCTGCACTGTTCCTCTTCACCAGTTTCTTCTGCACTGTTCCTCGGCATCAGTTCCTCCTGCAATGTTCCTCTTCCCCAGTCTTCTCCTGCACTGTTCCTCTTCACCTGTCTTCTGCAAGTTTCCTCTTCCCCAGTCTTCACATGCACTGTTCCTCTTCACCAGTTTGCCCTGCAATGTTCCTCTGCATCAGTTCCTCCTGCACTGTCCCTCTTTATCAGTTTCTTCTGCACTGTTCCTCTTCACTAGTCTCTCCTGCACTGTTCCTCTTCACCAGCCTATTCTTGCGCTGTTCCTCTTCACTACTCTTTTCTTGCATTGCTCCTCTTCATCATTCTTATCCTGCATTGTTCCTCTGCACCAGTTCATCCTGCACCGTTTCTCTTCACCAGTCTCTCCTGCACTGATGCCCTTCCCCAGTCTCTCCTGCGCTTTTCCCCTTCACCAGTTTCTACTCTGCTGTTCCTCTTCACCATCTATCTCCGGTGCTGCTCTTATACACAACACTCTCCTGCGCGGTCCCTCTTCACCATTATTCTCCTGCGCTGTTCCTCTTACCAGTCTCTCCTGCACTGTTCCTATTCAACAGTTTTTCATGTGCTGTTCCTCTTCACCAGTCTTTTCTTGCAGTGTTGCTCTTTGCCATTCTTCATCTGTGTTGTTCCTCTTCACCATTCTTCTCCTGCATTGTTCTTTACCAGTCTCTCCTGCATTGTTCCCCTTCACCAGTCTCTCCTGCCCTGTTCCTCTTCAGCATTCGTCACCTGCGCAGTTCCCCTGCACAAATTTCTCATGCAATGTTCCTCTACAGCAGTTTCTCCTTCACTGTTCCTTTTCATCAGTTTCTCCTGCGCTGTTCCTCTTCACCAGTCTCACCTACACTGTTAATCTTCACCATTCTTTGCCTGTGTTGTTCCTCTTCACTAGTCTCTCCTGCACTGTTCCTCTTCACCAGTCTTTTTTGCGCTGTTTCACTTCACCAATCTTTTCTTGCACTGCTCCTCTTCAGCATTCTTCTCCTGCGCGGTTCCTCTTCACCAGTCTTCACCTGCACTATTCTTCACCAGTCTCTCCTGCACTGATCCCCTTCCCCAGTCTCTCCTGCGCTGTTCGCCTTCACCAGTTTCCCCTCTGCTGTTCCTCTTCAAAACTGTCTCCTGCGCTGTTCCTCTTCACCATCGTGAACCTGCACTGATCCTCTTCACCAATCTTCTCCTGCACTGTTTCCCTTCCCCAGTCTCACCTGCGTTGTTCCCCTTCACCAGTTTGTCCTCCGCTGTTCCTCTTCACCACTCTCTCCTGCACTGTTCCTCTTCACCACCCGTCTCCTGCGCTGCTCTTATTCACCAGTCTCTCCTGCACTGTTCCTCTTCACCAGTCTCTCCTGCACTGATCCCCTTCCCCAGTCTCTCCTGCGCTGTTCCCCTTCACCAGTTTCTACTCCGCTGTTCCTCTGCAACAGTCTCTCCTGCACTATTCCCTTCCCCAGTCTTTTCCTGCACTGTTCCTCTTCACCAGTTTTCCCTGCAATGTTCCTCTGCACCAATTCCTCCTGCATTGTTCCCCTTCACTAGTTTCTCCTGCACTGTTCCTCTTCACCAGTTTCTTCTGCACTGTTCCTCTGCACCAGTTCCTCCTGCACCGTTCCTCTTCACTAGTCTCTTCTGCAAGGTTCCTCTTCACCAGTTTGCCCTGCACTGTTCCTCTGCACCAGTTCATGCTGCACTGTTCCTCTTCACCAGTTTCTTCTGCACTGTTCCTCGGCACCAGTTCCTCCTGCAATGTTCCTCTTCACCAGTTTCTTCTGCACTGTTCCTCTGCACCAGTTCCTCCTGCACCGTTCCTCTTCACCAGTCTGTTCTGCAAGGTTCCTCTTCTCCAGTCTTCTCTGCACAGTTCCTCTTCACCAGTTTGCCCTGCACTGTTCCTCTGCACCAGTTCATGCTGCACTGTTCCTCTTCACCAGTTTCTTCTGCACTGTTCCTCGGCACCAGTTCCTCCTGCAATGTTCCTCTTCACCAGTTTCTTCTGCACTGTTCCTCTGCACCAGTTCCTCCTGCACCGTTCCTCTTCACCAGTCTGTTCTGCAAGGTTCCTCTTCTCCAGTCTTCTCTGCACAGTTCCTCTTCACCAGTTTGACCTGCACTGTTCCTCTGCACCAGTTCCTCCTGCACTGTTCCTCTTCACCTGTCTTCTGCAAGTTTCCTCTTCCTCAGTCTTCACATGCACTGTTCCTCTTCACCAGTTTGCCCTGCAATGTTCCTCTGCATCAGTTCCTCCTGCAATGTCCCTCTTTATCAGTTTCCTCTGCACTGTTCCTCTTCACTAGTCTCTCCTGCACTGTTCCTCTTCACCAGCCTATTCTTGCGCTGTTCCTCTTCACTACTCTTTTCTTGCATTGCTCCTCTTCATCATTCTTATCCTGCATTGTTCTTCTGCACCAGTTCCTCCTGCACCGTTTCTCTTCACCAGTCTCTCCTGCACTGATGCCCTTCCCCAGTCTCTCCTGCACTGTTCCCCTTCACCAGTTTCTACTCTGCTGTTCCTCTTCACCATCCATCTCCTGTGCTGCTCTTATATACAACACTCTCCTGCGCGGTCCCTCTTCACCATTATTCTCCTGCGCTGTTCCTCTTCACCAGTCTCTCCTGCACTGTTCCTATTCAACAGTTTTTCATGTGCTGTTCCTCTTCACCACTCTTTTTTTGCTGTGTTACTCTTTACCATTCTTCATCTGTGTTGTTCCCCTTCACCAGTCTTCTCCTGCACTGTTGTTCACCAGTCTCTCCTGCACTGTTCCCCTTCACCAGTCTCTCCTGCGCTGTTCCGCTTCACCAGTTTCTCTTGCGCTCTTCCTCTTCAGCATTCTACTCCAGCCCTGTTCCTCTTCAGCATTCGTCACCTGCGCTGTTCCCCTGCACAAATTTCTCATGCAATGTTCCTCTACAGCAGTTTCTACTGGACTGTTCCTTTTCATCAGTTTCTCCTGCGTTGTTCCTCTTCACCAGTCTCACCAACACTGTTAATCTTCACCATTCTTTGCCTGTGTTGTTCCTCTTCACTAGTCTCTCCTGCACTGTTCCTCTTCACCAATCTTTTTTGCGCTGTTTCACTTCACCAATCTTTTCTTGCACTGCTCCTCTTCAGCATTCTTCTCCTGCGCGGTTCCTCTTCACCAGTCTTCACCTGCACTATTCTTCGCCAGTCTCTCCTGCACTGATCCCCTTCCCCAGTCTCTCCTGCTCTGTTCGCCTTCACCAGTTTCTCCTCTGCTGTTCCTCTTCAAAACTGTCTCCTGCGCTGTTCCTCTTCACCATCGTGAACCTGCACTGATCCTCTTCACCAATCTTCTCCTGCACTGTTCCCCTTCCCTAGTCTCACCTGCGCTGTTCCCCTTCACCAGTTTGTCCTCCGCTGTTCCTCTTCACCACTCTCTCCTGCACTGTTCCTCTTCACCACCCGTCTCTTGCGCTGCTCTTATTCACCAGTCTCTCCTGCGCGGTTCTTCTTCACCAATATTCTCCTGCGCTGTTCCCCTTCACCAGTTTGTCCTCCGCTGTTCCTCTTCACCACTCTCTCCTGCACTGTTCCTCTTCACCACCCATCTCCTGCGCTGCTCTTATTCACCAGTCTCTCCTGCGCGGTTCTTCTTCACCAATATTCTCCTGCACTGTTCCTCTTCACCAGTCTCTCCTGCACTGCTCCTGTTCACCATTCTTATCCTGCACTGTTACCCTTCACCAGTCTTCTACTGCACTATTCTTCACCAGTCTCTCCTGCACTGATCCCCTTCCCCAGTCTCTCCTGCGCTGTTCCCCTTCACCAGTTTCTACTCCGCTGTTCCTCTGCAACAGTCTCTCCTGCACTATTCCTCTTCCCCAGTCTTCTCCTGCACTGTTCCTCTTCACCAGATTTCCCTGCACTGTTCCTCTGCACCAGTTCCTCCTGCATTGTTCCCCTTCACTAGTTTCTCCTGCACTGCTCCTCTTCACCTGTTTCTTCTGCACTGTTCCTCTGCACCAGTTCCTCCTGCACCATTCCTCTTCACTAGTCTCTTCTGCAAAGTTCCTCTTCTCCAGTTTGCCCTGCACTGTTCCTCTGCACCAGTTCATGCTGCACTGTTCCTCTTCACCAGTTTCTTCTGCACTGTTCCTCGGCATCAGTTCCTCCTGCAATGTTCCTCTTCCCCAGTCTTCTCCTGCACTGTTCCTCTTCACCTGTCTTCTGCAAGTTTCCTCTTCCCCAGTCTTCACATGCACTGTTCCTCTTCACCAGTTTGCCCTGCAATGTTCCTCTGCATCAGTTCCTCCTGCACTGTCCCTCTTTATCAGTTTCTTCTGCACTGTTCCTCTTCACTAGTCTCTCCTGCACTGTTCCTCTTCACCAGCCTATTCTTGCGCTGTTCCTCTTCACTACTCTTTTCTTGCATTGCTCCTCTTCATCATTCTTATCCTGCATTGTTCCTCTGCACCAGTTCATCCTGCACCGTTTCTCTTCACCAGTCTCTCCTGCACTGATGCCCTTCCCCAGTCTCTCCTGCGCTTTTCCCCTTCACCAGTTTCTACTCTGCTGTTCCTCTTCACCATCTATCTCCGGTGCTGCTCTTATACACAACACTCTCCTGCGCGGTCCCTCTTCACCATTATTCTCCTGCGCTGTTCCTCTTACCAGTCTCTCCTGCACTGTTCCTATTCAACAGTTTTTCATGTGCTGTTCCTCTTCACCAGTCTTTTCTTGCAGTGTTGCTCTTTGCCATTCTTCATCTGTGTTGTTCCTCTTCACCATTCTTCTCCTGCATTGTTCTTTACCAGTCTCTCCTGCATTGTTCCCCTTCACCAGTCTCTCCTGCCCTGTTCCTCTTCAGCATTCGTCACCTGCGCAGTTCCCCTGCACAAATTTCTCATGCAATGTTCCTCTACAGCAGTTTCTCCTTCACTGTTCCTTTTCATCAGTTTCTCCTGCGCTGTTCCTCTTCACCAGTCTCACCTACACTGTTAATCTTCACCATTCTTTGCCTGTGTTGTTCCTCTTCACTAGTCTCTCCTGCACTGTTCCTCTTCACCAGTCTTTTTTGCGCTGTTTCACTTCACCAATCTTTTCTTGCACTGCTCCTCTTCAGCATTCTTCTCCTGCGCGGTTCCTCTTCACCAGTCTTCACCTGCACTATTCTTCACCAGTCTCTCCTGCACTGATCCCCTTCCCCAGTCTCTCCTGCGCTGTTCGCCTTCACCAGTTTCCCCTCTGCTGTTCCTCTTCAAAACTGTCTCCTGCGCTGTTCCTCTTCACCATCGTGAACCTGCACTGATCCTCTTCACCAATCTTCTCCTGCACTGTTTCCCTTCCCCAGTCTCACCTGCGCTGTTCCCCTTCACCAGTTTGTCCTCCGCTGTTCCTCTTCACCACTCTCTCCTGCACTGTTCCTCTTCACCACCCGTCTCCTGCGCTGCTCTTATTCACCAGTCTCTCCTGCGCGGTTCTTCTTCACCAATATTCTCCTGCACTGTTCCTCTTCACCAGTCTCTCCTGCACTGATCCCCTTCCCCAGTCTCTCCTGCGCTGTTCGCCTTCACCAGTTTCTCCTCTGCTGTTCCTCTTCAAAACTCTCTCCTGCGCTGTTCCTCTTCACCATCGTGAACCTGCACTGATCCTCTTCACCAATCTTCTCCTGCACTGTTCCCCTTCCCTAGTCTCACCTGCGCTGTTCCCCTTCACCAGTTTGTCCTCCGCTGTTCCTCTTCACCACTCTCTCCTGCACTGTTCCTCTTCACCACCCGTCTCTTGCGCTGCTCTTATTCACCAGTCTCTCCTGCGCGGTTCTTCTTCACCAATATTCTCCTGCGCTGTTCCCCTTCACCAGTTTGTCCTCCGCTGTTCCTCTTCACCACTCTCTCCTGCACTGTTCCTCTTCACCACCCATCTCCTGCGCTGCTCTTATTCACCAGTCTCTCCTGCGCGGTTCTTCTTCACCAATATTCTCCTGCACTGTTCCTCTTCACCAGTCTCTCCTGCACTGCTCCTGTTCACCATTCTTATCCTGCACTGTTACCCTTCACCAGTCTTCTACTGCACTATTCTTCACCAGTCTCTCCTGCACTGATCCCCTTCCCCAGTCTCTCCTGCGCTGTTCCCCTTCACCAGTTTCTACTCCGCTGTTCCTCTGCAACAGTCTCTCCTGCACTATTCCTCTTCCCCAGTCTTCTCCTGCACTGTTCCTCTTCACCAGATTTCCCTGCACTGTTCCTCTGCACCAATTCCTCCTGCATTGCTCCCCTTCACCAATTTCTCCTGCACTGTTCCTCATCACCAGTTTGCCCTGCTCTGTTCCTCTGCACCAGTTCTTCCTGCACTGTTCCTCATCACCAGTTTCTTATTCAGTCTTACTCTTCACCAGTTTCTCCTGCGCTGTTCCTCTTGAACAGTCTCTTGTGCACTGTTACTCTTCACCATTCTTCTCCTATGCTGTTCCTCTTCACTAGTTTCTCCTGCACTGTTCCTCTTCACCAGTCTTTTTTTGCGCTGTTCCTCTTCACCACTCTCTCCTGCGCTGTTCCTCTTCACCAGTCTCTCCTGTACTGCTCCTATTCACCACTTTCTCCTGCACTGTTCCTCTGCAGCAGTCTCTCCTGCGCTGTTCCTCTTCCCAATCTTCTCCTGCACTGTTCCTCTTCACCAGTTTTCCCTGCATTGTTCCTCTGCACCAGTTCCTACTGCATTGTTTCCCTTCACCAGTTTCTCCTGCACTGTTCCTCTTCACCAGTTTGCCCTGCACTGTTCCTCTGCACCAGTTCATGCTGCACTGTTCCTCTTCACCAGTTTCTTCTGCACTGTTTCTTGGCACCAGTTCCTCCTGCAATGTTCCTCTTCACCAGTTTCTTCTGCACTGTTCCTCTGCACCAGTTCCTCCTGCACCGTTCCTCTTCACCAGTCTCTTCTGCAAGTTTCCTCTTCTCCAGTCTTCTCTGCACAGTTCCTCTTCACCAGTTTGCCCTGCACTGTTCCTCTGCATCAGTTCCTCCTGCACTGTCCCTCTATATCAGTTTCTTCTGCACTGTTCTCTTCGTTAATCTCTCCTGCACTGTTCCTCTTCACCAGCCTATTCTTGCGCTGTTCCTCTTCACTACTCTTTTCTTGCATTGCTCCTCTTCATCATTCTTATCCTGCATTGTTCCTCTGCACCAGTTCCTCCTGCACCGTTTCTCTTCACCAGTCTCTCCTGCGCTTTTCCCCTTCACCAGTTTCTACTCTGCTGTTCCTCTTCACCATCCATCTCCTGTGCTGCTCTTATACACAACACTCTCCTGCGCGGTCCCTCTTCACCATTATTCTCCTGCGCTGTTCCTCTTCACCAGTCTCTCCTGCACTGTTCCTATTCAACAGTTTTTCATGTGCTGTTCCTCTTCACCAGTCATTTCTTTCTGTGTTACTCTTTACCGTTCTTCATCTGTGTTGTTCCCCTTCACCAGTCTTCTCCTGCACTGTTGTTCACCAGTCTCTCCTGCACTGTTCCCCTTCACCAGTCTCTCCTGCACTGTTCCGCTTCACCAGTTTCTCTTGCGCTCTTCCTCTTCAGCATTCTACTCCTGCCCTGTTCCTCTTCAGCATTCATCACCTGCGCTATTCCCCTGCACAAATTTCTCATGCAATGTTCCTCTACAGCAGTTTCCCCTGCACTGTTCCTTTTCATCAGTTTCTCCTGCGCTGTTCCTCTTTACCAGTCTCACCTACACTGTTAATCTTCGCCATTCTTCTCCTGTGTTGTTCCTCTTCACTAGTCTCTCCTGCACTGTTCCTCTTCACCAGTCTTTTTTGCGCTGTTTCACTTCACCAATCTTTTCTTGCACTGCTCCTCTTCACCATTCTTCTCCTGCGGTGTTCCTCTTCACCAGTCTTCACCTGCACTATTCTTCACCAGTCTCTCCTGCACTGATCCCCTTCCCCAGTCTCTGCTGCGCTGTTCGCCTTCACCAGTTTCTCCTCTGCTGTTCCTCTTCAAAACTGTCTCCTGCGCTGTTCCCCATCACCATCGTGACTCTGCACTGATCCTCTTCACCAATCTTCTCCTGCACTGTTCCCCTTCCCCAGTCTCTCCTGTGCTGTTCCCCTTCACCAGTTTGTCCTCCGCTGCTCCTCTTCATCACTCTCTCCTGCACTGTTCCTCTTCACCACCCGTCCCCTGCGCTGCTCTTATTCACCAGTCTCTCCTGCGCGGTTCTTCTTCACCAATATTCTCCTGCACTGTTCCTCTTCACCAGTCTCTTCTGCAAGGTTCCTCTTCTCCAGTCTTCTCTGCACTGTTCCTCTTCACCACCCGTCTCCTGCGCTGCTCATATTCACCAGTCTCTCCTGCGCGGTTCTTCTTCACCAATATTCTCCTGCACTGTTCCTCTTCACCAGTCTCTCCTGCACTGCTCCTGTTCACCATTCTTATCCTGCACTGTTACTCTTCACCAGTCTTCTACCGCACTATTCTTCACCAGTCTCTCGTGCACTGATCCCCTTCCCCAGTCTCTCCTGCGCTGTTCCCCTTCACCAGTTTCTACTCCGCTGTTCCTCTGCAACAGTCTCTCCTGCACTATTCCTCTTCCCCAGTCTTCTCCTTCACTGTTCCTCTTCACCTGTTTTCCCTGCACTGTTCCTCTGCACCAGTTCCTCCTGCATTGTTCCCCTTCACTAGTTTCTCTTGCACTGTTCCTCTTCACCAGTTTGCCCTGCTCTGTTCCTCTGCACCAGTTCTTCCTGCACTGTTCCTCTTCATCAGTTTCTTCTGCAGTGTTCCTCTTCACCAGATTCTCCTGCGCTGTTCCTCTTGAACAGTCTCTTGTGCACTGTTACTCTTCACCATTCTTCCCCTATGCTGTTCCTCTTCACTAGTCTCTCCTGCACTGTTCCTCTTCACAAGTCTTTTCTTGCGCTGTTCCTCTTCACCACTCTCTTCTGCGCTGCTCTTATTCACCAGTCCCTCCGGCGCAGTTCCTCTTCATCATTATTCTCCTGTGATATTCTTCTTCACCGGACTCTACTGCACTGTTCCTCTTCTCCAGTCTCTTCTTGCGCTGTTCCTCTTCACCAGTCTCTCCTGCACTGCTCCTATTCACCACTTTCTCCTGCACTGTTCTTCTGCAGCAGTCTCTCCTACGCTGTTCCTCTTCCCCAGTCTTCTCCTGTACTGTTCCTCTTCACCAGTTTTCCCTGCACTGTTCCTCTGCACCAGTTCCTCCTGCATTGTTTCCTTTCACCAGTTTCCCCTGCACTGTTCCTCTTCACCAGTTTGCCCTGCACTGTTCCTCTGCACCAGTTCATGCTGCACTGTTCCCCTTCACCAGTTTCTTCTGGACTTTTCCTCTGCACCAGTTCCTCCTGCTCCGTTCCTCTTCACCATTCTCTTCTGCAAGGTTCCTCTTCTCCAGTCTTCTCTGCACAGTTCCTCTTCACCAGTTTGCCCTGCTCTGTTCCTCTGCTCCAGTTCCTCCTGTACTGTTCCTCTTCACCCAGTCTTCTGCGAAGTTCCTCTTCCCCAGTCTTCACATGCACTGTTCCTCTTCACCAGTCTCTCCTGCACTGTTCCTATTCAAGTTTCTCATGTGCTGTTCCTCTTCACCAGTCTTTTCTTGCAGTGTTACTGTGTACCATTCTTCATCTGTGTAGTTCCCCTTCACCAGTCTTCTACTGCACTGTTCTTTACCAGTCTCTCCTGCACTGTTCCCCTTCACCAGTCTCTCCTGCGCTGTTCTGCTTCACCAGTTTCTCTTGCGCTCTTCCTCTTCAGCATTCTACTCCAGCCCTGTTCCTTTTCACCATTCATCACCTGCGCTATTCCCCTGCACAAGTTTCTCATGCAATGTTCCTCTACAGCAGTTTGTCCTGCACTGTTCCTTTTCATCAGTTTCTCCTGCGCTGTTCTTCTTCACCAGTCTCATCTACACTGTTAATCTTCACCATTCTTCTCCTGTGTTGTTTCTCTTCACTTGTCTCTCCTGTACTGTTCCTCTTCACCAGTCTTTTTTGCGCTGTTTCACTTCAATCTTTTCTTGCACTGCTCCTCTTCACCATTCTTCTCCTGCGGTGTTCCTCTTCACCAGTCTTCACATGCACTATTCTTCACCAGTCTCTCCTGCACTGATCCCCTTCCCCAGTCCCTCCTGCGCTGTTCACCTTCACCAGTTTTTCTTCTGCTGTTCCTCTTCAAAACTGTCTCCTGCGCTGTTCCTCTTCACCATCGTGAACCTGCACTGATCCTCTTCACCAATCTTCTCCTGCACTGTTCCCCTTCCCCAGTCTCTCCTGCGCCGTTCCCCTTCACCAGTCTCTCCTGTGCGGTTCTTCTTCACCAATATTCTCCTGCACTGTTCCTCTTCACCAGTCTCTCCTGCACTGCTCCTGTTCACCATTCTTATCCTGCACTGTTACTCTTCACCAGTCTTCTACCGCACTATTCTTCACCAGTCTCTCCTGCACTGATCCCCTTCCCCAGTCTCTCCTGCGCTGTTCCCCTTCACCAGTTTCTACTCCGCTGTTCCTCGGCAACAGTCTCTCCTGCACTATTCCTCTTCCCCAGTCTTCTCCTGCACTGTTCCTCTGCACCAGTTCCTCCTGCATTGTTCCCCTTCACCAGTTTCTCCTGCACTGTTCCTCATCACCAGTTTGCCCTGCTCTGTTCCTCTGCACCAGTTCTTCCTGCAGTGTTCCTTATCACCAGTTTCTTATGCAGTGTTCCTCTTCACCAGTTTCTCCTGCGCTGTTCCTCTTGAACAGTCTCTTGTGCACTGTTACTCTTCACCATTCTTCTCCTATGCTGTTCCTCTTCACTAGTCTCTCCTGCACTGTTGCTCTTCACCAGTCTTTTCTTGCGCTGTTCCTCTTCACTACTCTTTTCTTGCGCTGCTCCTCTTCATCATTCTTATCCTGCACTGTTTCTCTGCACCGGTTCCTCCTGCACTGTTCCTCTTCACCAGTCTCTCCTGCACTGATGCCCTTCCCAAGTCTCTCCTGCGCTGTTCCCCTTCGCCAGTTTCTCCTCCGCTGTTCTTCTTCACCACTCTCCTGCGCTGTTCCTCCTCACCATCCGTCTCCTGTGCTGCTCTTATTCACAACTCTCTCCTGCGCGGTTCCTCTTCACCATTATTCTCCTGCGCTGTTCCTCTTCACCAGTCTCTCCTGCACTGTTCGTATTCACAGTTTCTCATGTGCTGTTCCTCTTCACCAGTCTTTTCTTGCAGTGTTACTCTTTACCATTCTTCATCTGTGTTGTTCCTCTTCACCGGTCTTTGCCTGCACTGTTCTTCACCAGTCTCTCCTGCACTGTTCCTATTCAACAGTTTCTCATGTGCTGTTCCTCTTCACCAGTCTTTTCTTGCAGTGTTACTCTTTTCAATTCTTCATCTGTGTTGTTCCTCTTCACCAGTCTCTCCTGCACTGTTCCCCTTCACCAGTCCCTCCTGCGCTGTTCCGCTTCACCGGTTTTCTTGCGCTGTTCCTTCTTCAGCCTTCGTCTCCTGCCCTGTTCCTCTTCACCATTCGTCACCTGTGCTGTTCCCCTGCACCAGTTTCTCCTGCAATGTTCCTTTCCACCAGTTTCTCTTGCTCTGTTCCTCTACCACAGTTTATCCTGCACGGTTCCTCAGCACCAGTTTTTCCTGCACTGTTCCACTTCATCAGTTCCTCCTGCGCTGTTCCTCTTCACCAGTCTCCTCTGCATTGTTACTCTTCACCATTCTTCTCCTGTGCTGTTCCTCTTCACCAGTCTTTTCTTGTGCTGTTCCTCTTCACTAGTCTTCTCTTGCACGGCTCATCCTCACCATTTTTATCCTGCGCTCTTCGTCTTCACCAGTCTTTTTTTGCCCTGTTTCTCTTCACCAATCTCTACTGCACTGTTTCTCTTCACCAGTTCCACCTGGATTCTTCCCCTTCACCAGTCTCTCCCGCACTGTTCCTCTAAACCAGCCTTACCTGCACGTTTCCTCTTCAATATTATTCACTGCATTGTTCCTCTTCACCATTCTTGCCCTGTATTGTTCCTTTTCACCAGGCTCTGATGCACTTTTCCTCTTCACATGTTTCCCTTGCGCTGTTCCTCTGCACCATTCTTTGCCTGCGCTGTTCCTCCTCACCAGTTTCTCTAGTGCTGTTCCTCTTCACCATTCTTCTCCTGTGCTGTTCCTCTTCCCCAGTCTCTCCTGCACTGTTCTTCTTCATCAGTTTCTTCTGCAGTGTTCCTCTTCACCAGATTCTCCTGCGCTGTTCCTCTTCAACAGTCTCTCCTGCACTGTTACTCTTCACCATTCTTCTCCTATGCTGTTCCTCTTCACTAGTCTCTCCTGCACTGTTCCTCTTCACCAGTCTTTTCTTGCGCTGTTCCTCTTCACTACTCTTTTCTTGCACTGCTCCTCTTCATCATTCTTATCCTTCACTGTTCCTCTGCACCGGTTCCTCCTGCACTGTTCCTCTTCACCAGTCTCTCCTGCACTGATGCCCTTCCCAAGTCTCTCCTGCGCTGTTCCCCTTCGCCAGTTTCTCCTCCGCTGTTCTTCTTCACCACTTTCCTGCGCTGTTCCTCCTCACCATCCGTCTCCTGTGCTGCTCTTATTCACAACTCTCTCCTGCGCGGTTCCTCTTCACCATTATTCTCCTGCGCTGTTCCTCTTCACCAGTCTCTCCTGCACTGTTCCTATTCAACAGTTTCTCATGTGCTGTTCCTCTTCACCAGTCTTTTCTTGCAGTGTTACTCTTTTCAATTCTTCATCTGTGTTGTTCCTCTTCACCAGTCTCTCCTGCACTGTTCCCCTTCACCAGTCCCTCCTGCGCTGTTCCGCTTCACCAGTTTTTCCTGCACTGTTCCTCTTCATCAGTTCCTCCTGCGCTGTTCCTCTTCACCAGTCTCCTCTGCATTGTTACCCTTCACCATTCTTCTCCTGTGCTTTTCCTCTTCACTAGTCGTTCCTGCACTGTTCCTCTTCACCAGTCTTTTCTTGTGCTGTTCCTCTTCACTAGTCTTTTCCTGCACGGCTCATCTTCACCATTCTTATCCTGCGCTCTTCCTCTTCACCAGTTTTTTTTTGCCCTCTTTCTCTTCACCAATCTCTTCTGCACTGTTTCTCTTCACCAGTTCCACCTGGATTCTTCCCCTTCACCAGTCTCTCCTGCACTGTTCCTCTAAAACAGCCTTACCTGTGCCTTTCCTATTCAATATTATTCACTGCGTTGTTCCTCTTCACCATTCTTGCCCTGTATTGTTCCTTTTCACCAGGCTCTGATGCACTTTTCCTCTTCACATGTTTCTTTGTGCTGTTCCTCTGCACCATTCTTTGCCTGCGCTGTTCCTCCTCACCAGTTTCTCTAGTGCTGTTCCTCTTCACCATTCTTCTCCTGTGCTGTTCCTCTTCCCCAGTCTCTCCTGCAATGTTCCTCTTCATCAGTTTCTTCTGCAGTGTTCATCTTCACCAGATTCTACTGCGCTGTTCCTCTTCAACAGTCTCTTCTGCACTGTTACTCTTCACCATTCTTCTCCTATGCTTTTCCCCTTCACTAGTCTCTCCTGCACTCTTCCTCTTCACCAGTCTTTTCTTGCGCTGTGCCTCTTTACTGCTCTTTTCTTGCACGGCTCCTCTTCATCATTCTTATCCTGCACTGTTCCTCTGCACTGGTTCCTACTGCACTGTTCCTCTTCACCAGTCTCTCCTGCACTGATGCCCTTCAACATTCTCTCCTGCGCTGTTCTGCTTCACCAGTTTCTCTTGCGCTGTTCCTCTTCAGCATTTGTCTCCTGCCCTGTTCCTCTTCAACATTCGTCACCTGCGCTGTTCCCCTGCACCATTTTCTCCTGTAATGTTCCTTTCTACCAATTTCTCCTGCACTGTTCCTCTACCACAGTTTCTCCTGCACTGTTCCTCAACACCAGTTTCTCCTGCACTGTTCCTCTTCACCATCCGTCTCATGCGATTTTCTTGTTCACCAGTTTCTCCTGCGTGGTAGCTCTTCACCATTAATTTCCTGTGATGTTCCTCTTCACTGGTCTCTACTGCACTGTTCCTCTTCACCAGTCTTTTCTTGCGCTGTTCCTCTTCACCGGTCCCTACTGCACTGTTCCCCTTCAACAGTCTCTCCTGTGCAGTTCCCCTTCAACAGTCTCTCCTGCACTGTTCTTCTGCACCAGTTCCTCCTGCAATGTTCCTCATCATGAGATTCTTCTGCACTCTTCCTCTTCACCAGTTGCTCGTGCGCTGTTCCTCTTCACCAGTCTCTCCTGCGCTGATCCTCTTCACCTTTCTTATCCTGCACTGTTCGTCTTCACCAGTCTTCTCCTGCACTGTTCTTCACCAGACTCACTTTCACTGTTCCCCTTCCAAAGTCTCTCCTGTGCTGTTACCCTTCACCAGTTTGTCCTCCGCTGTTCCACTTAACCACTCTCTCCTGCGCTGCTCTTATTCACCAGTCGCTCCTGCGCTGTTCCTCTTCACCATTATTCTCCTGTGATATTCCTCTTCACCGGACTCTCCTGCACTGTTCCTCTTCACCAGTCTCTCCTGCGCAGTCCTCCTTAACCTTCCCCTCCTGCACTGTTGTTCACCAATCTCTCCTGCATTTTTCCCCTTCACCAGTCTCTCCTGCACTGTTCCCCTTCACCAGTCTCTCCTGCGCTGTTCCCCTTCACCAGTTTCTCCTACGCTGTTCCTCTTCACCACTCTCTCCTGCACTGTTCCTCTTCAGCATCCGTCTCATGCGCTGTTCTTGTTCATCAGTTTCTCCTGCGCGGTTCCTTTTCACCATTATTCTCCTGTGATGTTCCTCTTCACTGGTCTCTACTGCACTGTTCCTCTTCACCAGTCTTTTCTTGCGCTGTTCCTCTTCACCGGTCTCTACTACACTGTTCCCCTTCATCAGTCTCCCCTGTGCAGTTCCCCTTCAATAGTCTCTCCTGCACTGTTCTTCTGCACCAGTTCCTCCTGCACTGTTCCTCCTCATGAGATTCTTCTGCACTCTTCCTGTTCACCGTTTGCTCCTGCACTGTTCCTCTTCACAAGTCGGTTCTTGCGCTGTTCCTCTTCACCAGTCTCTCCTGCACTGTTCCTCGTCACCAGTCTTCTCCTGCACTGTTCCTCTTCACGAGTCATTCCTGCGCTGTTGCTCTTCACCATTCCTCTCCTGCAGTGCTCCTCTTCACCAGTCTCTCCTGCGCTGTTACTCTTCACCATTCTTCTCCTCTGATGTTCCTCATCACTAGTCTTGTCTTGCACAGCTCATCTTCACCATTCTTATCCTGTGCTCTTCCTCTTAACCAGTCTTTCTTTGCCCTGTTTCTCTTCACCACTATCCCTTGCACTGTTCCTCTGCACCATTCTTTGCCTGCGCTGTTCCTCCTCACCAGTTTCTCTTGTGCTGTTCCACTTCACCATTCTTCTCCTCTGATGTTCCTCTTCACTAGTTGCTCCTGCACTGTTCCTCATCAAAAATCGTTTCTTGCGCTGTTCCTCTTCACCAGTCTCTCCTGTAATGTTCCTCGTCACCAGACCTCTCCTGCACTGTCCCTCTTCACGAGTCTTTCCTGCCCTGTTGCTCTTTACCATTCCTCTCCTGCACTGTTCCTCTTCACGAGTCTTTCCTGCCCTGCTGCTCCTTACCATTCCTCTCCTGCGTTGTTCCTCTTCACCATCCGTCTCATGCACTGTTCTTGTTCACCAGTTTCTCCTGCGCGGTTCCTCTTCACCATTCTCTCCTGCAATGTTCCTCGTCACCAGACCTCTCCTGCACTGTTCCTCTTCACAAGTCTTTCCTGCCCTGTTGCTCTTTACCATTCCTCTCCTGCGCTATTCCTCTTCACCATTCGTCTCATGCACTGTTCTTGTTCACCAGTTTCTCCTGCGCGGTTCCTCTTCACCATTATTCTCCTGTGATGTTCCTCTTCACTGGTCTCTACTGCACTGTTCCTCTTCACCAGTTTCTTCTGCCCTGTTCCTCTGCACCAGTTCCTCCTGCACTGTTCCTCTTAAACTGTCTCTCCTGCTATGTTCCTCTTGCCCAGTCTTCTCCTGCACTGTTCCTCTTCACCAGTTTGCCTTGCACTGTTCCTGTGCACCAGTTCCGCCTGCACTGATCCTCTTCATCAGTTTCTTCTGCACTGTTCCTCTTCACCAGTCTCTCCTGCACTGTTCTTCTTCACCAGTCTCTCCTGCACTGTTCCTCGTCACCAGTCTTCTCCTGCACTGTTCCTCTTCACAAGTTTCTCCTGCGCTGTTCCTCGTCACCAGTCTTCTCCTGCACTGTTCCTCTTCACGAGTCTTTCCTGCGCTGTTGCTCTTTACCATTCCTCTCCTGCATGGTTCCTCTTCACCAGTCTCTCCTGCACTGTTGTTCACCAGTCTCTCCTGCACTGTTCCCCTTCACCAGTCTCTCCTGCACTGTTCCCCTTCACCAATCTCTCCTGCACTGTTCTTCACCAGTTCCTCCTGCACTGTTCCTCTTCCCCAGTCTTCTCCTGCACTGTTCCTCTTCACCAGTTTGCCCTGCACTGTTCCTCTGCACCAGTTCAGCCTGCACTGATCCTCGGCACCAGTCTCTTCTGCACTGTTCCTCTTTACCAGTTTCTCCTGCACTGTTCCTCTTCACTTGTCTTCTCCTGCACTGTTCCTCTTCACAACATTCTCCTGCGCTGTTCCTCTTCACCAGGCTCTCCTGCACTGTTACTCTTCACCATTCTTCTCCTCTGCTGTTCCTCTTCACTAGTCGCTCCTGCACTGTTCCTCTTCACAAGTCTTTTCTTGTGCTGTTCCTCTTCATCAGTCTCTCCTGCACTGTTCCCCTTCACCAATCTCTCCTGCATTGTTCTTCAACAGTCTCTCCTGCACTGCTCTTATTCACCAGTCTCTCCGACGCGGTTCCTCTTCACCATTGTCCTCCTGTGATATCACCAGTTCCTCCTGCATTGTTCCTCCTCATGAGATTCTTCTGCACTCTTTCTCTTCAGCAGTTGCTCCTGCGCTGTTCCTCTTCACCAGTCTCTCCTGCGCTGATCCTCTTCACCATTCTTATCCTGCATTGTTCTTCTTCACCAGTCTCACCTGCACTGTTCCCCATCCAAAGTCTCTCCTGTGCTGTTACCCTTCACCAGTTTGTCCTCCGCTATTCCTCTTCACCACTCTCTCCTGCGCTGCTCTTATTCACCAGTCTCTCCGGCGCGGTTCCTCTTCACCATTATTCTCCTGTGATATTCCTCTTCACTGGACTCTATTGCACTGTTCCTCTTCACCAGTCTCTTCTTGCTCTGTTCCTCTTCACCATTCCTCTCCTGCACTGTTCCTCTTCACCAGTCTTTTCCACCACTGTTCCTCTTCGCCACTCTTCTCCTGCACTGTTCCCCTTCACCAGTCTTTCCTGCGATGTTGCCCTTCACCCTGCTTCTCCTCCACTGTTCCTCTTCACCAGGCTCTCCTGCGCTGTTCCTTTTCCCCAGTCTTCTCCTGCACTGTTCTTCTTCACCAGTTTTCCCTGCACTGTTTCTCTTCCCCAGTCTTCTCCTGCATTGTTCCTCTGCACCAGTTCCTCCTGTACTGTTCCTCTTAAACTGTCTCTCCTGCTATGTTCCTCTTCCCCAGTCTTCTCCTGCACTGTTCCTCTTCACCAGTTTGCCCTGCACTGTTCCTCTGCACCAGTTCCGCCTGCACTGATCCTCTTCATCAGTTTCTTCTGCACTGTTCCTCTTCACGAGTTTCTCCTACACTGTTCCTCTTCACCAGTCTCTCCTGCACTGTTCCTCATCACCAGTCTTCTCCTGCACTGTTCCTCTTCACAAGATTCTCCTGCGCTGTTCCTCTTCACCAGGCTCTCCTGCACTTACTCTTCACCATTCTTCTCCTCTGCTTTTCCTCTTCACTAGTCGCTCCTGCACTGTTCCTCTTAACACGTCTTTTCTTGCGCTGTTCCTCTTCACCAGTCTCTCCTGCGCTGTTCTTCTTCACCAGGCTCTCCTGCACTGTTACTCTTCACCATTCTTCTCCTCTGATGTTCCTTTTCACTATTTGCTCCTGCACTGTTCCTCTTCACAAGTCGTTTCTTGCGCTGTTCCTCTTCACCAGTCTCTCCTGCACTGTTCCTCGTCACCAGTCTCTCCTGCACTGTTCCTCTTCACGAGTATTTCCTGCGCTGTTGCTCTTTACCATTTCTCTCCTGCACTGTTCCTCTTCACCAGTCTCTCCTGCTCTGTTCCTCTTTCCCATTCCTCTCCTGCACTGTTGTTCACCATTCTCTCCTGCACTGTTCCCCTTCACCAGTCTCTCCTGCACTGTTCCCCTTCACCAATCTCTCCTGCACTGTTCTTCATCAGTCTCTCCTGCACTGTTCCCTTTCACCTGTCTCTCCTACGCTGTTCCTCTTCACCACTCTCTCCTGCGCTGTTCCTCTTCACCATCCGTCTCATGCGCTGTTCTTGTTCACCAGTTTCTTCTGCGCGGTTCCTCCTCACCATTATTCTCTTGTGATGTTCCTCTTCACTGGTATCTACTGCACTGTTCCTCTTCTCCAGTCTTTTCTTGCGCTGTTCCTCTTCACCGGTCTCTACTGCACTGTTCCCCTTCAACAGTCTCTCCTATGCAGTTCCCCTTAAACACTCTCTCCTGCACTGTTCTTCTGCACCAGTTCCTCCTGCATTGTTCCTCCTCCTGAGATTCTTCTGCACTTTTCCTCTTCACCAGTTGATCCTGCGCTGATTCTCTTCACCATTCTTATCCTGCACTGTTCCTCTTCACCAGTCTTCTACCGCACTATTCTTCACCAGTCTCTCCTGCACTGACCCCTTCCCCAGTCTCTCCTGCGCTGTTCCCCTTCACCAGTTTCTCCTCCGCTGTTCCTCTGCAACAGTCTCTCCTGAGCTGTTCCTCTTCCACAGTCTTCTCCTGCACTGTTCCTCTTCACCAGTTTTCCCTGCACTGCTCCTCTACACCAGTTCCTCCTGCACTGTTCCTCTTCACCAGTTTCTTCTGCACTGTTCCTCTGCACTAGTTCCTCCTGCACTGTTCCTCTTCACCCTTCTCTCCTGCAAGGTTCCTCCTCCCCAGTCTTCTCCTGACTGTTCCTCTTCACCAGTTTGCCCTGCATTGTTCCTCTGCACCAGTTCCTCCTGCACTGTCCCGCTTCATCAGTCTCTTCTCACTGTTACTCTTCACCATTCTTCCCCTCTGCTGTTCCTCTTCACTACTCTTTTCTTGCACTGCTCGTCTTCACCATTCTTCTCCTGCACTTTTCCTCTTCACCAGTCTTCACCTGCACTGATCCCCTTCCCCACTCTCTCCTGCGCTGTTCCGCTTCACCAGTTTCTCCTCTGCTGTTCCTCTCACCATCCTTAACCTGCACTGATTCTCTTCACCAATCTTCTCCTGCACTGTTCCACTTCCCCAGTCTCTCCTGCGCTGTTCCCCTTCACCAGTTTCTCCTCTGCTGTTCCTCTTCACCACTCTCTCCTGCACAGTTCCTCTTCACCATCCGTCTCCTGCACTGCTCCTATTCACCACTTTCTCCTGCACTGTTCCTCTTCACCATTCTCTCCTGTTCTGTTTCTCTTCAGCATTCTTCTCCTGCACCGTTACTCTTCACCATCCGTCTCCTGCGCAGCTCTTATTCACCAGTGTCTCCTGCGCGGTTCCTCTTCACCAATATTCTCCCACGCTGTTCCTCTTCACCAGTCTCTCCTGCGCTGTTCCTGTTCACCATTCTTATCCTGCACTGTTACGCTTCACCAGTCTTCTACTGCACTATTCTTCACCAGTTTCTCCTGCGCTGTTCCTCTTTACCAGGCTCTCCTGCACTGTTACTCTTTACCATTCTTCTCCTCTGCTGTTCCTCTTCACTAGTCGCTCCTGCACTGTTCCTCTTCACAAGTCGTTTCTTGCGCTGTTCCTCTTCACCAGTCTCTCCTGCACTGTTCCTCGTCACCAGTCTCTCCTGCACTGTTCCTCTTCACGAGTATTTCCTGCGCTGTTGCTCTTTACCATTTCTCTCCTGCACTGTTCCTCTTCACCAGTCTCTCCTGCTCTGTTCCTCTTTCCCATTCCTCTCCTGCACTGTTGTTCACCATTCTCTCCTGCACTGTTCCCCTTCACCAGTCTCTCCTGCACTGTTCCCCTTCACCAATCTCTCCTGCACTGTTCTTCATCAGTCTCTCCTGCACTGTTCCCTTTCACCTGTCTCTCCTACGCTGTTCCTCTTCACCACTCTCTCCTGCGCTGTTCCTCTTCACCATCCGTCTCATGCGCTGTTCTTGTTCACCAGTTTCTTCTGCGCGGTTCCTCCTCACCATTATTCTCTTGTGATGTTCCTCTTCACTGGTATCTACTGCACTGTTCCTCTTCTCCAGTCTTTTCTTGCGCTGTTCCTCTTCACCGGTCTCTACTGCACTGTTCCCCTTCAACAGTCTCTCCTATGCAGTTCCCCTTAAACACTCTCTCCTGCACTGTTCTTCTGCACCAGTTCCTCCTGCATTGTTCCTCCTCCTGAGATTCTTCTGCACTTTTCCTCTTCACCAGTTGATCCTGCGCTGATTCTCTTCACCATTCTTATCCTGCACTGTTCCTCTTCACCAGTCTTCTACCGCACTATTCTTCACCAGTCTCTCCTGCACTGACCCCTTCCCCAGTCTCTCCTGCGCTGTTCCCCTTCACCAGTTTCTACTCCGCTGTTCCTCTGCAACAGTCTCTCCTGAGCTGTTCCTCTTCCACAGTCTTCTCCTGCACTGTTCCTCTTCACCAGTTTTCCCTGCACTGCTCCTCTACACCAGTTCCTCCTGCACTGTTCCTCTTCACCAGTTTCTTCTGCACTGTTCCTCTGCACTAGTTCCTCCTGCACTGTTCCTCTTCACCCTTCTCTCCTGCAAGGTTCCTCCTCCCCAGTCTTCTCCTGACTGTTCCTCTTCACCAGTTTGCCCTACATTGTTCCTCTGCACCAGTTCCTCCTGCACTGTCCCGCTTCATCAGTCTCTTCTCACTGTTACTCTTCACCATTCTTCCCCTCTGCTGTTCCTCTTCACTACTCTTTTCTTGCACTGCTCGTCTTCACCATTCTTCTCCTGCACTTTTCCTCTTCACCAGTCTTCACCTGCACTGATCCCCTTCCCCACTCTCTCCTGCGCTGTTCCGCTTCACCAGTTTCTCCTCTGCTGTTCCTCTCACCATCCTTAACCTGCACTGATTCTCTTCACCAATCTTCTCCTGCACTGTTCCACTTCCCCAGTCTCTCCTGCGCTGTTCCCCTTCACCAGTTTCTCCTCTGCTGTTCCTCTTCACCACTCTCTCCTGCACAGTTCCTCTTCACCATCCGTCTCCTGCACTGCTCCTATTCACCACTTTCTCCTGCACTGTTCCTCTTCACCATTCTCTCCTGTTCTGTTTCTCTTCAGCATTCTTCTCCTGCACCGTTACTCTTCACCATCCGTCTCCTGCGCAGCTCTTATTCACCAGTGTCTCCTGCGCGGTTCCTCTTCACCAATATTCTCCCACGCTGTTCCTCTTCACCAGTCTCTCCTGCGCTGTTCCTGTTCACCATTCTTATCCTGCACTGTTACGCTTCACCAGTCTTCTACTGCACTATTCTTCACCAGTTTCTCCTGCGCTGTTCCTCTTTACCAGGCTCTCCTGCACTGTTACTCTTTACCATTCTTCTCCTCTGCTGTTCCTCTTCACTAGTCGCTCCTGCACTGTTCCTCTTCACAAGTCGTTTCTTGCGCTGTTCCTCTTCACCAGTCTCTCCTGCACTGTTCCTCGTCACCAGTCTCTCCTGCACTGTTCCTCTTCACGAGTATTTCCTGCGCTGTTGCTCTTTACCATTTCTCTCCTGCACTGTTCCTCTTCACCAGTCTCTCCTGCTCTGTTCCTCTTTCCCATTCCTCTCCTGCACTGTTGTTCACCATTCTCTCCTGCACTGTTCCCCTTCACCAGTCTCTCCTGCACTGTTCCCCTTCACCAATCTCTCCTGCACTGTTCTTCATCAGTCTCTCCTGCACTGTTCCCTTTCACCTGTCTCTCCTACGCTGTTCCTCTTCACCACTCTCTCCTGCGCTGTTCCTCTTCACCATCCGTCTCATGCGCTGTTCTTGTTCACCAGTTTCTTCTGCGCGGTTCCTCCTCACCATTATTCTCTTGTGATGTTCCTCTTCACTGGTATCTACTGCACTGTTCCTCTTCTCCAGTCTTTTCTTGCGCTGTTCCTCTTCACCGGTCTCTACTGCACTGTTCCCCTTCAACAGTCTCTCCTATGCAGTTCCCCTTAAACACTCTCTCCTGCACTGTTCTTCTGCACCAGTTCCTCCTGCATTGTTCCTCCTCCTGAGATTCTTCTGCACTTTTCCTCTTCACCAGTTGATCCTGCACTGATTCTCTTCACCATTCTTATCCTGCACTGTTCCTCTTCACCAGTCTTCTACCGCACTATTCTTCACCAGTCTCTCCAGCACTGACCCCTTCCCCAGTCTCTCCTGCGCTGTTCCCCTTCACCAGTTTCTCCTCCGCTGTTCCTCTGCAACAGTCTCTCCTGAGCTGTTCCTCTTCCACAGTCTTCTCCTGCACTGTTCCTCTTCACCAGTTTTCCCTGCACTGCTCCTCTACACCAGTTCCTCCTGCACTGTTCCTCTTCACCAGTTTCTTCTGCACTGTTCCTCTGCACTAGTTCCTCCTGCACTGTTCCTCTTCACCCTTCTCTCCTGCAAGGTTCCTCCTCCCCAGTCTTCTCCTGACTGTTCCTCTTCACCAGTTTGCCCTGCATTGTTCCTCTGCACCAGTTCCTCCTGCACTGTCCCGCTTCATCAGTCTCTTCTCACTGTTACTCTTCACCATTCTTCCCCTCTGCTGTTCCTCTTCACTACTCTTTTCTTGCACTGCTCGTCTTCACCATTCTTCTCCTGCACTTTTCCTCTTCACCAGTCTTCACCTGCACTGATCCCCTTCCCCACTCTCTCCTGCGCTGTTCCGCTTCACCAGTTTCTCCTCTGCTGTTCCTCTCACCATCCTTAACCTGCACTGATTCTCTTCACCAATCTTCTCCTGCACTGTTCCACTTCCCCAGTCTCTCCTGCGCTGTTCCCCTTCACCAGTTTCTCCTCTGCTGTTCCTCTTCACCACTCTCTCCTGCACAGTTCCTCTTCACCATCCGTCTCCTGCACTGCTCCTATTCACCACTTTCTCCTGCACTGTTCCTCTTCACCATTCTCTCCTGTTCTGTTTCTCTTCAGCATTCTTCTCCTGCACCGTTACTCTTCACCATCCGTCTCCTGCGCAGCTCTTATTCACCAGTGTCTCCTGCGCGGTTCCTCTTCACCAATATTCTCCCACGCTGTTCCTCTTCACCAGTCTCTCCTGCGCTGTTCCTGTTCACCATTCTTATCCTGCACTGTTACGCTTCACCAGTCTTCTACTGCACTATTCTTCACCAGTTTCTCCTGCGCTGTTCCTCTTTACCAGGCTCTCCTGCACTGTTACTCTTTACCATTCTTCTCCTCTGCTGTTCCTCTTCACTAGTCGCTCCTGCACTGTTCCTCTTCACAAGTCTCTTCCTGCGCTGTTCCTCTTCACCAGTCTCTCCTGCACTGTTCCTCATCACCAGTCTTCTCCTGCACTGTTCCTCTTCACGAGTCTTTCCTGCGCTGTTGCTCTTTACCATTCCTCTCCTGCAGTGTTTCTCTTCACCAGTCTATCCTGCGCTGTTCCTCGTTACCATTCCTCTCCTGCACTGTTCTTCACCAGTCCCTCATGCACTGTTCCCCTTCAACAGTCTCTCCTGCACTGTGCTTCTGCACCAGTTCCTCCTGCACTGTTCCTCCTCATGAGACACTTCTGCACACTTCCTCTTCACCTGTTGCTCCGGCGCTGCTCCTCTTCACCAGTCTCTCCGGCACCGATCCTCTTCACCATTCTTATCTTGCAGTGTTCCTCTTCACCAGTCTTCTCCTGCACTGTTCTTCACCAGTCTCTCTTGCACTGTTCCCATTCCCCAGTCTCTCCTGCGTTGTTACCCTTCACCAGTTTGTCCTCCGCTGTTCCTCTTCACCACTCTCTGCTGCGCTGCTCTTATTCACCAGTCTCTCCGGCGTGGTTCCTTTTCACCATTATTCTCCTGTGATATTCATCTTCACTGGACTCTACTGCACTGTCCCTCTTCACCAGTTTCTTCTTGCGCTGTTCCTCTTCACCAGTCTCTCCTGCACTGCTCCTATTCACCACTTTCTCCTGCACTGTTCCTCTTCACCAATCTCTCCTGCGCTGTATCTCTTCACCATTCTTCTCCTGCACCATTTCTCTTCACCAGTCTTCTACTGCACTGTTATTCACCAGTTTCTTCTGCACTGTTCGTCTTCACCATTTGTTACCTGCGCTGTTCCCCTTCACCAGTTTCTCCTGCACTGTTCCTCTTCACCAGTCTCTCCAATACTGTTCCTCTTCACCATTTTGCCCTGTGCTGTTCCTGTTCACCAGTCTCACCTACACTGTTCCTCTTCACCATTCTTCTCCTGCACTGTTCCTCTTCACCAGTCTTCACCTGCACTATTCTTCACCAGTCTCTCCTGCTCTGATCCCCTTCCCCAGTCTCTCCTGCGCTGTTCCCCGTCACCAGTTTCTACTCTGCTGTTCCTCTTCACCACTCTATCCTGCATTTTTCCTCTTCACCATCCGTCTTCTGCACTGCTCTTCTCAACCAGTCTCTCCTGCGTGGTTCCATTTCACCAATATTCTCCTGTGCTGTTCCTCTTCACCAGTCTCTCCTGCGCTGTTCCTGTCCACCATTCTTATCCTGCACTGTTACTCTTCACCAGTCTTCTACCGCACTATTCTTCACCAGTCTCTCCTGCACTGACCCCTTCCCCAGTCTCTCCTGCGCTGTTCCCCTTCACCAGTTTCTCCTCCGCTGTTCCTCTGCAACAGTCTCTCCTGAGCTGTTCCTCTTCCACAGTCTTCTCCTGCACTGTTCCTCTTCACCAGTTTTCCCTGCACTGCTCCTCTACACCAGTTTTCCCTGCACTGCTCCTCTACACCAGTTCCTCCTGCACTGTTCCTCTTCACCAGTTTCTTCTGCACTGTTCCTCTGCACTAGTTCCTCCTGCACTGTTCCTCTTCACCCTTCTCTCCTGCAAGGTTCCTCCTCCCCAGTCTTCTCCTGACTGTTCCTCTTCACCAGTTTGCCCTGCATTGTTCCTCTGCACCCAGTTCCTCCTGCACTGTCCCGCTTCATCAGTCTCTTCTCACTGTTACTCTTCACCATTCTTCCCCTCTGCTGTTCCTCTTCACTACTCTTTTCTTGCACTGCTCGTCTTCACCATTCTTCTCCTGCACTTTTCCTCTTCACCATTCTTCACCTGCACTGATCCCCTTCCCCACTCTCTCCTGCGCTGTTCCGCTTCACCAGTTTCTCCTCTGCTGTTCCTCTCACCATCCTTAACCTGCACTGATTCTCTTCACCAATCTTCTCCTGCACTGTTCCACTTCCCCAGTCTCTCCTGCGCTGTTCCCCTTCACCAGTTTCTCCTCTGGTGTTCCTCTTCACCACTCTCTCCTGCACAGTTCCTCTTCACCATCCGTCTCCTGCACTGCTCCTATTCACCACTTTCTCCTGCACTGTTCCTCTTCACCATTCTCTCCTGTTCTGTTTCTCTTCAGCATTCTTCTCCTGCACCGTTACTCTTCACCATCCGTCTCCTGCGCAGCTCTTATTCACCAGTGTCTCCTGCGCGGTTCCTCTTCACCAATATTCTCCCACGCTGTTCCTCTTCACCAGTCTCTCCTGCGCTGTTCCTGTTCACCATTCTTATCCTGCACTGTTACGCTTCACCAGTCTTCTACTGCACTATTCTTCACCAGTTTCTCCTGCGCTGTTCCTCTTTACCAGGCTCTCCTGCACTGTTACTCTTTACCATTCTTCTCCTCTGCTGTTCCTCTTCACTAGTCGCTCCTGCACTGTTCCTTTTCACAAGTCGTTTCTTGTGCTGTTCCTCTTCACCAGTCTCTCCTGCACTGTTCCTCGTCACCAGTCTCTCCTGCACTGTTCCTCTTCACCAGTCTCTCCTGCTCTGTTCCTCTTTCCCATTCCTCTCCTGCACTGTTGTTCACCATTCTCTCCTGCACTGTTCCCCTTCACCAGTCTCTCCTGCACTGTTCCCCTTCACCAATCTCTCCTGCACTGTTCTTCATCAGTCTCTCCTGCACTGTTCCCTTTCACCTGTCTCTCCTACGCTGTTCCTCTTCACCACTCTCTCCTGCGCTGTTCCTCTTCACCATCCGTCTCATGCGCTGTTCTTGTTCACCAGTTTCTTCTGCGCGGTTCCTCCTCACCATTATTCTCTTGTGATGTTCCTCTTCACTGGTATCTACTGCACTGTTCCTCTTCTCCAGTCTTTTCTTGCGCTGTTCCTCTTCACCGGTCTCTACTGCACTGTTCCCCTTCAACAGTCTCTCCTATGCAGTTCCCCTTAAACACTCTCTCCTGCACTGTTCTTCTGCACCAGTTCCTCCTGCATTGTTCCTCCTCCTGAGATTCTTCTGCACTTTTCCTCTTCACCAGTTGATCCTGCGCTGATTCTCTTCACCATTCTTATCCTGCACTGTTCCTCTTCACCAGTCTTCTACCGCACTATTCTTCACCAGTCTCTCCAGCACTGACCCCTTCCCCAGTCTCTCCTGCGCTGTTCCCCTTCACCAGTTTCTCCTCCGCTGTTCCTCTGCAACAGTCTCTCCTGAGCTGTTCCTCTTCCACAGTCTTCTCCTGCACTGTTCCTCTTCACCAGTTTTCCCTGCACTGCTCCTCTACACCAGTTCCTCCTGCACTGTTCCTCTTCACCAGTTTCTTCTGCACTGTTCCTCTGCACTAGTTCCTCCTGCACTGTTCCTCTTCACCCTTCTCTCCTGCAAGGTTCCTCCTCCCCAGTCTTCTCCTGACTGTTCCTCTTCACCAGTTTGCCCTGCATTGTTCCTCTGCACCAGTTCCTCCTGCACTGTCCCGCTTCATCAGTCTCTTCTCACTGTTACTCTTCACCATTCTTCCCCTCTGCTGTTCCTCTTCACTACTCTTTTCTTGCACTGCTCGTCTTCACCATTCTTCTCCTGCACTTTTCCTCTTCACCAGTCTTCACCTGCACTGATCCCCTTCCCCACTCTCTCCTGCGCTGTTCCGCTTCACCAGTTTCTCCTCTGCTGTTCCTCTCACCATCCTTAACCTGCACTGATTCTCTTCACCAATCTTCTCCTGCACTGTTCCACTTCCCCAGTCTCTCCTGCGCTGTTCCCCTTCACCAGTTTCTCCTCTGCTGTTCCTCTTCACCACTCTCTCCTGCACAGTTCCTCTTCACCATCCGTCTCCTGCACTGCTCCTATTCACCACTTTCTCCTGCACTGTTCCTCTTCACCATTCTCTCCTGTTCTGTTTCTCTTCAGCATTCTTCTCCTGCACCGTTACTCTTCACCATCCGTCTCCTGCGCAGCTCTTATTCACCAGTGTCTCCTGCGCGGTTCCTCTTCACCAATATTCTCCCACGCTGTTCCTCTTCACCAGTCTCTCCTGCGCTGTTCCTGTTCACCATTCTTATCCTGCACTGTTACGCTTCACCAGTCTTCTACTGCACTATTCTTCACCAGTTTCTCCTGCGCTGTTCCTCTTTACCAGGCTCTCCTGCACTGTTACTCTTTACCATTCTTCTCCTCTGCTGTTCCTCTTCACTAGTCGCTCCTGCACTGTTCCTCTTCACAAGTCTCTTCCTGCGCTGTTCCTCTTCACCAGTCTCTCCTGCACTGTTCCTCATCACCAGTCTTCTCCTGCACTGTTCCTCTTCACGAGTCTTTCCTGCGCTGTTGCTCTTTACCATTCCTCTCCTGCACTGTTCTTCACCAGTCCCTCATGCACTGTTCCCCTTCAACAGTCTCTCCTGCACTGTGCTTCTGCACCAGTTCCTCCTGCACTGTTCCTCCTCATGAGACTCTTCTGCACACTTCCTCTTCAACTGTTGCTCCGGCGCTGCTCCTCTTCACCAGTCTCTCCGGCACCGATCCTCTTCACCATTCTTATCTTGCAGTGTTCCTCTTCACCAGTCTTCTCCTGCACTGTTCTTCACCAGTCTCTCTTGCACTGTTCCCATTCCCCAGTCTCTCCTGCGTTGTTACCCTTCACCAGTTTGTCCTCCGCTGTTCCTCTTCACCACTCTCTGCTGCGCTGCTCTTATTCACCAGTCTCTCCGGCGTGGTTCCTTTTCACCATTATTCTCCTGTGATATTCATCTTCACTGGACTCTACTGCACTGTCCCTCTTCACCAGTTTCTTCTTGCGCTGTTCCTCTTCACCAGTCTCTCCTGCACTGCTCCTATTCACCACTTTCTCCTGCACTGTTCCTCTTCACCAATCTCTCCTGCGCTGTATCTCTTCACCATTCTTCTCCTGCACCATTTCTCTTCACCAGTCTTCTACTGCACTGTTATTCACCAGTTTCTTCTGCACTGTTCGTCTTCACCATTTGTTACCTGCGCTGTTCCCCTTCACCAGTTTCTCCTGCACTGTTCCTCTTCACCAGTCTCTCCAATACTGTTCCTCTTCACCATTTTGCCCTGTGCTGTTCCTGTTCACCAGTCTCACCTACACTGTTCCTCTTCACCATTCTTCTCCTGCACTGTTCCTCTTCACCAGTCTTCACCTGCACTATTCTTCACCAGTCTCTCCTGCTCTGATCCCCTTCCCCAGTCTCTCCTGCGCTGTTCCCCGTCACCAGTTTCTACTCTGCTGTTCCTCTTCACCACTCTATCCTGCATTTTTCCTCTTCACCATCCGTCTTCTGCACTGCTCTTCTCAACCAGTCTCTCCTGCGTGGTTCCATTTCACCAATATTCTCCTGTGCTGTTCCTCTTCACCAGTCTCTCCTGCGCTGTTCCTGTCCACCATTCTTATCCTGCACTGTTACTCTTCACCAGTCTTCTACCGCACTATTCTTCACCAGTCTCTCCTGCACTGACCCCTTCCCCAGTCTCTCCTGCGCTGTTCCCCTTCACCAGTTTCTCCTCCGCTGTTCCTCTGCAACAGTCTCTCCTGAGCTGTTCCTCTTCCACAGTCTTCTCCTGCACTGTTCCTCTTCACCAGTTTTCCCTGCACTGCTCCTCTACACCAGTTTTCCCTGCACTGCTCCTCTACACCAGTTCCTCCTGCACTGTTCCTCTTCACCAGTTTCTTCTGCACTGTTCCTCTGCACTAGTTCCTCCTGCACTGTTCCTCTTCACCCTTCTCTCCTGCAAGGTTCCTCCTCCCCAGTCTTCTCCTGACTGTTCCTCTTCACCAGTTTGCCCTGCATTGTTCCTCTGCACCCAGTTCCTCCTGCACTGTCCCGCTTCATCAGTCTCTTCTCACTGTTACTCTTCACCATTCTTCCCCTCTGCTGTTCCTCTTCACTACTCTTTTCTTGCACTGCTCGTCTTCACCATTCTTCTCCTGCACTTTTCCTCTTCACCATTCTTCACCTGCACTGATCCCCTTCCCCACTCTCTCCTGCGCTGTTCCGCTTCACCAGTTTCTCCTCTGCTGTTCCTCTCACCATCCTTAACCTGCACTGATTCTCTTCACCAATCTTCTCCTGCACTGTTCCACTTCCCCAGTCTCTCCTGCGCTGTTCCCCTTCACCAGTTTCTCCTCTGGTGTTCCTCTTCACCACTCTCTCCTGCACAGTTCCTCTTCACCATCCGTCTCCTGCACTGCTCCTATTCACCACTTTCTCCTGCACTGTTCCTCTTCACCATTCTCTCCTGTTCTGTTTCTCTTCAGCATTCTTCTCCTGCACCGTTACTCTTCACCATCCGTCTCCTGCGCAGCTCTTATTCACCAGTGTCTCCTGCGCGGTTCCTCTTCACCAATATTCTCCCACGCTGTTCCTCTTCACCAGTCTCTCCTGCGCTGTTCCTGTTCACCATTCTTATCCTGCACTGTTACGCTTCACCAGTCTTCTACTGCACTATTCTTCACCAGTTTCTCCTGCGCTGTTCCTCTTTACCAGGCTCTCCTGCACTGTTACTCTTTACCATTCTTCTCCTCTGCTGTTCCTCTTCACTAGTCGCTCCTGCACTGTTCCTTTTCACAAGTCGTTTCTTGTGCTGTTCCTCTTCACCAGTCTCTCCTGCACTGTTCCTCGTCACCAGTCTCTCCTGCACTGTTCCTCTTCACCAGTCTCTCCTGCTCTGTTCCTCTTTCCCATTCCTCTCCTGCACTGTTGTTCACCATTCTCTCCTGCACTGTTCCCCTTCACCAGTCTCTCCTGCACTGTTCCCCTTCACCAATCTCTCCTGCACTGTTCTTCATCAGTCTCTCCTGCACTGTTCCCTTTCACCTGTCTCTCCTACGCTGTTCCTCTTCACCACTCTCTCCTGCGCTGTTCCTCTTCACCATCCGTCTCATGCGCTGTTCTTGTTCACCAGTTTCTTCTGCGCGGTTCCTCCTCACCATTATTCTCTTGTGATGTTCCTCTTCACTGGTATCTACTGCACTGTTCCTCTTCTCCAGTCTTTTCTTGCGCTGTTCCTCTTCACCGGTCTCTACTGCACTGTTCCCCTTCAACAGTCTCTCCTATGCAGTTCCCCTTAAACACTCTCTCCTGCACTGTTCTTCTGCACCAGTTCCTCCTGCATTGTTCCTCCTCCTGAGATTCTTCTGCACTTTTCCTCTTCACCAGTTGATCCTGCGCTGATTCTCTTCACCATTCTTATCCTGCACTGTTCCTCTTCACCAGTCTTCTACCGCACTATTCTTCACCAGTCTCTCCAGCACTGACCCCTTCCCCAGTCTCTCCTGCGCTGTTCCCCTTCACCAGTTTCTCCTCCGCTGTTCCTCTGCAACAGTCTCTCCTGAGCTGTTCCTCTTCCACAGTCTTCTCCTGCACTGTTCCTCTTCACCAGTTTTCCCTGCACTGCTCCTCTACACCAGTTCCTCCTGCACTGTTCCTCTTCACCAGTTTCTTCTGCACTGTTCCTCTGCACTAGTTCCTCCTGCACTGTTCCTCTTCACCCTTCTCTCCTGCAAGGTTCCTCCTCCCCAGTCTTCTCCTGACTGTTCCTCTTCACCAGTTTGCCCTGCATTGTTCCTCTGCACCAGTTCCTCCTGCACTGTCCCGCTTCATCAGTCTCTTCTCACTGTTACTCTTCACCATTCTTCCCCTCTGCTGTTCCTCTTCACTACTCTTTTCTTGCACTGCTCGTCTTCACCATTCTTCTCCTGCACTTTTCCTCTTCACCAGTCTTCACCTGCACTGATCCCCTTCCCCACTCTCTCCTGCGCTGTTCCGCTTCACCAGTTTCTCCTCTGCTGTTCCTCTCACCATCCTTAACCTGCACTGATTCTCTTCACCAATCTTCTCCTGCACTGTTCCACTTCCCCAGTCTCTCCTGCGCTGTTCCCCTTCACCAGTTTCTCCTCTGGTGTTCCTCTTCACCACTCTCTCCTGCACAGTTCCTCTTCACCATCCGTCTCCTGCACTGCTCCTATTCACCACTTTCTCCTGCACTGTTCCTCTTCACCATTCTCTCCTGTTCTGTTTCTCTTCAGCATTCTTCTCCTGCACCGTTACTCTTCACCATCCGTCTCCTGCGCAGCTCTTATTCACCAGTGTCTCCTGCGCGGTTCCTCTTCACCAATATTCTCCCACGCTGTTCCTCTTCACCAGTCTCTCCTGCGCTGTTCCTGTTCACCATTCTTATCCTGCACTGTTACGCTTCACCAGTCTTCTACTGCACTATTCTTCACCAGTTTCTCCTGCGCTGTTCCTCTTTACCAGGCTCTCCTGCACTGTTACTCTTTACCATTCTTCTCCTCTGCTGTTCCTCTTCACTAGTCGCTCCTGCACTGTTCCTCTTCACAAGTCTCTTCCTGCGCTGTTCCTCTTCACCAGTCTCTCCTGCACTGTTCCTCATCACCAGTCTTCTCCTGCACTGTTCCTCTTCACGAGTCTTTCCTGCGCTGTTGCTCTTTACCATTCCTCTCCTGCAGTGTTTCTCTTCACCAGTCTATCCTGCGCTGTTCCTCGTTACCATTCCTCTCCTGCACTGTTCTTCACCAGTCCCTCATGCACTGTTCCCCTTCAACAGTCTCTCCTGCACTGTGCTTCTGCACCAGTTCCTCCTGCACTGTTCCTCCTCATGAGACACTTCTGCACACTTCCTCTTCACCTGTTGCTCCGGCGCTGCTCCTCTTCACCAGTCTCTCCGGCACCGATCCTCTTCACCATTCTTATCTTGCAGTGTTCCTCTTCACCAGTCTTCTCCTGCACTGTTCTTCACCAGTCTCTCTTGCACTGTTCCCATTCCCCAGTCTCTCCTGCGTTGTTACCCTTCACCAGTTTGTCCTCCGCTGTTCCTCTTCACCACTCTCTGCTGCGCTGCTCTTATTCACCAGTCTCTCCGGCGTGGTTCCTTTTCACCATTATTCTCCTGTGATATTCATCTTCACTGGACTCTACTGCACTGTCCCTCTTCACCAGTTTCTTCTTGCGCTGTTCCTCTTCACCAGTCTCTCCTGCACTGCTCCTATTCACCACTTTCTCCTGCACTGTTCCTCTTCACCAATCTCTCCTGCGCTGTATCTCTTCACCATTCTTCTCCTGCACCATTTCTCTTCACCAGTCTTCTACTGCACTGTTATTCACCAGTTTCTTCTGCACTGTTCGTCTTCACCATTTGTTACCTGCGCTGTTCCCCTTCACCAGTTTCTCCTGCACTGTTCCTCTTCACCAGTCTCTCCAATACTGTTCCTCTTCACCATTTTGCCCTGTGCTGTTCCTGTTCACCAGTCTCACCTACACTGTTCCTCTTCACCATTCTTCTCCTGCACTGTTCCTCTTCACCAGTCTTCACCTGCACTATTCTTCACCAGTCTCTCCTGCTCTGATCCCCTTCCCCAGTCTCTCCTGCGCTGTTCCCCGTCACCAGTTTCTACTCTGCTGTTCCTCTTCACCACTCTATCCTGCATTTTTCCTCTTCACCATCCGTCTTCTGCACTGCTCTTCTCAACCAGTCTCTCCTGCGTGGTTCCATTTCACCAATATTCTCCTGTGCTGTTCCTCTTCACCAGTCTCTCCTGCGCTGTTCCTGTCCACCATTCTTATCCTGCACTGTTACTCTTCACCAGTCTTCTACCGCACTATTCTTCACCAGTCTCTCCTGCACTGACCCCTTCCCCAGTCTCTCCTGCGCTGTTCCCCTTCACCAGTTTCTCCTCCGCTGTTCCTCTGCAACAGTCTCTCCTGAGCTGTTCCTCTTCCACAGTCTTCTCCTGCACTGTTCCTCTTCACCAGTTTTCCCTGCACTGCTCCTCTACACCAGTTTTCCCTGCACTGCTCCTCTACACCAGTTCCTCCTGCACTGTTCCTCTTCACCAGTTTCTTCTGCACTGTTCCTCTGCACTAGTTCCTCCTGCACTGTTCCTCTTCACCCTTCTCTCCTGCAAGGTTCCTCCTCCCCAGTCTTCTCCTGACTGTTCCTCTTCACCAGTTTGCCCTGCATTGTTCCTCTGCACCCAGTTCCTCCTGCACTGTCCCGCTTCATCAGTCTCTTCTCACTGTTACTCTTCACCATTCTTCCCCTCTGCTGTTCCTCTTCACTACTCTTTTCTTGCACTGCTCGTCTTCACCATTCTTCTCCTGCACTTTTCCTCTTCACCATTCTTCACCTGCACTGATCCCCTTCCCCACTCTCTCCTGCGCTGTTCCGCTTCACCAGTTTCTCCTCTGCTGTTCCTCTCACCATCCTTAACCTGCACTGATTCTCTTCACCAATCTTCTCCTGCACTGTTCCACTTCCCCAGTCTCTCCTGCGCTGTTCCCCTTCACCAGTTTCTCCTCTGCTGTTCCTCTTCACCACTCTCTCCTGCACAGTTCCTCTTCACCATCCGTCTCCTGCACTGCTCCTATTCACCACTTTCTCCTGCACTGTTCCTCTTCACCATTCTCTCCTGTTCTGTTTCTCTTCAGCATTCTTCTCCTGCACCGTTACTCTTCACCATCCGTCTCCTGCGCAGCTCTTATTCACCAGTGTCTCCTGCGCGGTTCCTCTTCACCAATATTCTCCCACGCTGTTCCTCTTCACCAGTCTCTCCTGCGCTGTTCCTGTTCACCATTCTTATCCTGCACTGTTACGCTTCACCAGTCTTCTACTGCACTATTCTTCACCAGTTTCTCCTGCGCTGTTCCTCTTTACCAGGCTCTCCTGCACTGTTACTCTTTACCATTCTTCTCCTCTGCTGTTCCTCTTCACTAGTCGCTCCTGCACTGTTCCTTTTCACAAGTCGTTTCTTGTGCTGTTCCTCTTCACCAGTCTCTCCTGCACTGTTCCTCGTCACCAGTCTCTCCTGCACTGTTCCTCTTCACCAGTCTCTCCTGCTCTGTTCCTCTTTCCCATTCCTCTCCTGCACTGTTGTTCACCATTCTCTCCTGCACTGTTCCCCTTCACCAGTCTCTCCTGCACTGTTCCCCTTCACCAATCTCTCCTGCACTGTTCTTCATCAGTCTCTCCTGCACTGTTCCCTTTCACCTGTCTCTCCTACGCTGTTCCTCTTCACCACTCTCTCCTGCGCTGTTCCTCTTCACCATCCGTCTCATGCGCTGTTCTTGTTCACCAGTTTCTTCTGCGCGGTTCCTCCTCACCATTATTCTCTTGTGATGTTCCTCTTCACTGGTATCTACTGCACTGTTCCTCTTCTCCAGTCTTTTCTTGCGCTGTTCCTCTTCACCGGTCTCTACTGCACTGTTCCCCTTCAACAGTCTCTCCTAAGCAGTTCCCCTTAAACACTCTCTCCTGCACTGTTCTTCTGCACCAGTTCCTCCTGCATTGTTCCTCCTCCTGAGATTCTTCTGCACTTTTCCTCTTCACCAGTTGATCCTGCGCTGATTCTCTTCACCATTCTTATCCTGCACTGTTCCTCTTCACCAGTCTTCTACCGCACTATTCTTCACCAGTCTCTCCTGCACTGACCCCTTCCCCAGTCTCTCCTGCGCTGTTCCCCTTCACCAGTTTCTCCTCCGCTGTTCCTCTGCAACAGTCTCTCCTGAGCTGTTCCTCTTCCACAGTCTTCTCCTGCACTGTTCCTCTTCACCAGTTTTCCCTGCACTGCTCCTCTTCACCAGTTTCTTCTGCACTGTTCCTCTGCACTAGTTCCTCCTGCACTGTTCCTCTTCACCCTTCTCTCCTGCAAGGTTCCTCCTCCCCAGTCTTCTCCTGACTGTTCCTCTTCACCAGTTTGCCCTGCATTGTTCCTCTGCACCAGTTCCTCCTGCACTGTCCCGCTTCATCAGTCTCTTCTCACTGTTACTCTTCACCATTCTTCCCCTCTGCTGTTCCTCTTCACTACTCTTTTCTTGCACTGCTCGTCTTCACCATTCTTCTCCTGCACTTTTCCTCTTCACCAGTCTTCACCTGCACTGATCCCCTTCCCCACTCTCTCCTGCGCTGTTCCGCTTCACCAGTTTCTCCTCTGCTGTTCCTCTCACCATCCTTAACCTGCACTGATTCTCTTCACCAATCTTCTCCTGCACTGTTCCACTTCCCCAGTCTCTCCTGCGCTGTTCCCCTTCACCAGTTTCTCCTCTGCTGTTCCTCTTCACCACTCTCTCCTGCACAGTTCCTCTTCACCATCCGTCTCCTGCACTGCTCCTATTCACCACTTTCTCCTGCACTGTTCCTCTTCACCATTCTCTCCTGTTCTGTTTCTCTTCAGCATTCTTCTCCTGCACCGTTACTCTTCACCATCCGTCTCCTGCGCAGCTCTTATTCACCAGTGTCTCCTGCGCGGTTCCTCTTCACCAATATTCTCCCACGCTGTTCCTCTTCACCAGTCTCTCCTGCGCTGTTCCTGTTCACCATTCTTATCCTGCACTGTTACGCTTCACCAGTCTTCTACTGCACTATTCTTCACCAGTTTCTCCTGCGCTGTTCCTCTTTACCAGGCTCTCCTGCACTGTTACTCTTTACCATTCTTCTCCTCTGCTGTTCCTCTTCACTAGTCGCTCCTGCACTGTTCCTCTTCACAAGTCTCTTCCTGCGCTGTTCCTCTTCACCAGTCTCTCCTGCACTGTTCCTCATCACCAGTCTTCTCCTGCACTGTTCCTCTTCACGAGTCTTTCCTGCGCTGTTGCTCTTTACCATTCCTCTCCTGCAGTGTTTCTCTTCACCAGTCTATCCTGCGCTGTTCCTCGTTACCATTCCTCTCCTGCACTGTTCTTCACCAGTCCCTCATGCACTGTTCCCCTTCAACAGTCTCTCCTGCACTGTGCTTCTGCACCAGTTCCTCCTGCACTGTTCCTCCTCATGAGACTCTTCTGCACACTTCCTCTTCACCTGTTGCTCCGGCGCTGCTCCTCTTCACCAGTCTCTCCGGCACCGATCCTCTTCACCATTCTTATCTTGCAGTGTTCCTCTTCACCAGTCTTCTCCTGCACTGTTCTTCACCAGTCTCTCTTGCACTGTTCCCATTCCCCAGTCTCTCCTGCGTTGTTACCCTTCACCAGTTTGTCCTCCGCTGTTCCTCTTCACCACTCTCTGCTGCGCTGCTCTTATTCACCAGTCTCTCCGGCGTGGTTCCTTTTCACCATTATTCTCCTGTGATATTCATCTTCACTGGACTCTACTGCACTGTCCCTCTTCACCAGTTTCTTCTTGCGCTGTTCCTCTTCACCAGTCTCTCCTGCACTGCTCCTATTCACCACTTTCTCCTGCACTGTTCCTCTTCACCAATCTCTCCTGCGCTGTATCTCTTCACCATTCTTCTCCTGCACCATTTCTCTTCACCAGTCTTCTACTGCACTGTTATTCACCAGTTTCTTCTGCACTGTTCGTCTTCACCATTTGTTACCTGCGCTGTTCCCCTTCACCAGTTTCTCCTGCACTGTTCCTCTTCACCAGTCTCTCCAATACTGTTCCTCTTCACCATTTTGCCCTGTGCTGTTCCTGTTCACCAGTCTCACCTACACTGTTCCTCTTCACCATTCTTCTCCTGCACTGTTCCTCTTCACCAGTCTTCACCTGCACTATTCTTCACCAGTCTCTCCTGCTCTGATCCCCTTCCCCAGTCTCTCCTGCGCTGTTCCCCGTCACCAGTTTCTACTCTGCTGTTCCTCTTCACCACTCTATCCTGCATTTTTCCTCTTCACCATCCGTCTTCTGCACTGCTCTTCTCAACCAGTCTCTCCTGCGTGGTTCCATTTCACCAATATTCTCCTGTGCTGTTCCTCTTCACCAGTCTCTCCTGCGCTGTTCCTGTCCACCATTCTTATCCTGCACTGTTACTCTTCACCAGTCTTCTACTGCACTATTCTTCACCAGTCTCTCCTGCGCTGTTGCCCTTCACCAGTTTCTCCTGCGCTGTTCCTCTTCCCCAGTCTTCTCCTGCACTGCTCCTCTTCACCAGTTTTTCCTGCGCTGTTCCTCTTCACCAGGCTCTCCTGCACTGTTCCTCTTCACCAGTCTCTCCTGCACTGTTCCTCGTCACCAGTCTTCTCCTACACTGTTCCTCTCACGAGTTTCTCCTGACCTGTTCCTCTTCACCAGGCTCTCCTGCACTGTTACACTTCACCATTCTTCTCCTCTGCTGTTCCTCTTCACTAGTCGCTCCTGCACTGTTCCTCTGCACAAGTCTTTTGTTGCACTGTTCCTCTTCACAGTCGCTCCTGCACTGTTCCTCTTCACCAGGCTCTCCTGCACTGTTCCTCGTCACCAGTCTTCTCCTGCGCTGTTCCTGTTCACCATTCTTCTACTGCACTATTCTGAACCAGTCTCTCCTGCGCTGTTCCTCTTCCCCAGTCTTCTCCTGTACTGTTCCTCTTCACGAGTTTCTCCTGCACTGTTCCTCTTCATCAGGCTCTCCTGCACTGTTACACTTCACCTTTCTTCTCCTCTGCTGTTCCTCTTCACTAGTCGCTCCTGCACTGTTCCCCTTCAACAGTCTCTCCTGTGCAGTTCCCCTTCAACAGTCTCTCCTGCACTGTTCTTCTGCACCAGTTCCTCCTGCACTGTTCCTCCTCATGAGATTCTTCTGCACGCTTCCTCTTCACCAGTTGCTCCTGCACTGTTCCTCTTCACCAGTCTCTCCTGCGCTGATCCTCTTCTCCATTCTTATCCTGCACTGTTCCTTTTCACCATTCTTCTCCTGCACCGTTTCTCTTCACCAGTCTTCTACTGCACGGTTATTCACCAGTTTCTCCTGCACTGTTCCTCTTCACCATTCTCTCCAATACTGTTCCTGTTCACCAGTTTGCCCTGCGCTGTTCCTCTTCACCAGTCTCACCTATACTGTTACTCTTCACCATTCTTCTCTTGTGCTGTTCCTCTTCACCAGTTTCTTCTGTACTGTTCCTCTGCACCAGTTCCACCTGCACTGTTCCTCTTCACCCTTCTCTCCGACAAGGTTCCTCTTCCCCAGTCTTCTCCTGACTGTTCCTCTTCACCACTTTGCCCTGCATTGTTCCTCTTCACCAGTTCCTCCTGCACTGTCCCTCTTCATCAGTCTCTTCTGCACTGTTACTCTTCACCATTCTTCCCCTCTGCTGTTCCTCTTCACTACTCTTTTCTTGCACTGCTCCTCTTCACCATTCTTCTCCTGCACTGTTCTTCTTCACCAGTCTTCACCTGCATTGATCCCCTTCCCCACTCTCTCCTGCGCTGTTCCCCTTCACCAGTTTCTCCTCTGCTGTTCCTCTTCACCACTATCTCCTGCACAGTTCCTCTTCCCCATCCGTCTCCTGCGCTGCAGTTATTCACCAGTCTCTCCTGCGCGGTTCCTCTTCACCAACATTCTCCTGCGCTGTTCCTCTTCACCAGTCTCTCCTGCACTGTTCCTGTTCACCATTCTTATCCTGCACTGTTATTCTTCACCAGTCTCTCCTGCACTGTTCCCCTTCCCCAGTCTTCTGCTGCACTGTTCCTCTTCACCAGCCTTCTCCAGCACTGTTCCTCTTCACGAGTTTCTCCTGCGCTGTTCCTCTTCAATAGGCTCTCCAGCACTGTTACACTTCACCATCCTTCTCCTCTGCTGTTCCTCTTCACTAGTCGCTCCTGCTCTGTTCCTCTTCACAATCCTTTTGTTGCGCTGTTCCTCTTCGCCAGTCTCTTTTGCGCTGTTCCTCTTCACCAGGCTCTCCTGCACTGTTCCTCGTCACCAGTCGTCTCCTGCACTGTTCCTCTTCACGAGTTTCTCCTGCGCTGTTCCTCTTCACCAGGCTCTCCTGCACTGTCACTCTTTACCATTCTTCTCCTCTGCTGTTCCTCTTCACTAGTCGTTCCTGCACTGTTCCTCTTCACAAGTCTCTTCTTTCGCTCTTCCTCTTCACCAGTCTCTCCTGCACTGTTCCTTGACACCATTCCTCTCCTGCACTGTTCCTCTTCACCAGTCTCTCCTGCTCTGTTCCTCTTTACCATTCCTCTCCTGCACTGTTCTTCACCAGTCTCTCCTGCACTGTTCCCCTTCACCAGTCTCTCCTGCGCTATTCCCCTTCACCAGTTTCTCCTACGTTGTTCCTCTTCACCACTCTCTCCTGCGCTGTTCCTCTTCACCATCCGTCTCATGCGCTGTTCTTGTTCACCAGTTTCTCCTGTGTGGTTCCTCTTCACCATTATTCTCCTGTGATGTTCCTCTTCGCTGGTCTCTACTGCACTGTTCCTCTTCACCAGTCCTCTCCTGCACTGTTCCCCTTCAACAGTCTATCCTGTGCAGTTCCCCTTCAACAGTCTCTCCTGCACTGTTCTTCTGCACCAGTTCCTCCTGCACTGTTCTTCCTCATGAGATTCTTCTTCACTCTTCCTCTTCACCAGTTGCTCCTGCACTGTTCCTCTTCACCAGTCTCTCCTGCGCTGAATTCTTCACCATTCTTATCCTGCACTGTTCCTCTTCACCAGTCTTCACCTGCACCGTTCTTCACGAGTCTCTCTTGCACTGTTCCCCTTCCAAAGTCTCTCCTGTGCTGTTACCCTTCACCATTTTGTCCTCCGCTGTTCCTCTTCACCATTCTCTCCTGTGCTGCCCTTATTCACCAGTCTCTCCTACACTGTTCCTCTTCCACAGTCTTTTCCTGCACTGTTCCTCTGCACCAGTACCTCCTGCACTGTTCCTCTTCACCAGTTTCTTCTGCACTGTTCCTCTGCACCAGTCTCTCCTGCAATGTTCCTCTTCCCCAGTCTTCTCCTGCACTGTTCCTCTTCATCAGTTTCTTATGCACTGTTCCTCTTCACCATTCTTCTCCTGTGCTGTTCCTCTTCACCAGGCTCTCCTGCACTGTTACTGTTCACCATTCTTCTTTTCTGCTGTTCCTCTTCACTAGTCACTCCTGCACTGTTCATCTGCACCAGTTCCTCCTGCACTGTTCCCCTTCATCAGTTTTTTCGGCGCTGTTCCTCTTGAACAGTTTCTCATGCGCTCTTCCTCTTCACCAGTCTTTTCTTGCAGTGTTACTCTTTACAATTCGTCATCTGTGTTGTTCCTCTTCACCAGTCTTCTCCTGCACTGTTCCTCTTCATGGGTTTCTCCTGCGTTGCTCCACTTCACCTGTCTTTTCTTGCGCTGTTATTCTTCACTAGTCTTTTCTTGCACTGCTCATCTTCATCATTCTTATCCTGCGCTCCTCCTCTTCACCAGTCTTCTTTTGCCCTGCTCCTCTTCACCAATCTGTCCTGCACTGTTTCTCTTCACCAGTTTCTCCTGGATTCTTCCCCTTCACCAGTCTCTCCTGCACTGTTCCTCTACACCAGTCTCAGCCGCACGTTTCCTCTTCAATACTTTTTGCTGCGTTGTTCCTCTTCACCATTCTTCTCCTTCGCTGTGCTTCTTCACCATTCTCTCCTGCGCTGTTCTTCTTCACCATTCTTCCCCTGCATTGTTCCTCTTCACCAGGCTCTGATGCACTGTTCCTCTTCACAAGTTTCCCTCGCGCTGTTCCTCTGCACCATTCTTTGCCTGCGCTGTTCCTCCTCACCAGTTTCTCTTGTACTGTTCCTCTTCACCATTCTTCTCCTGTGCTATTCCTCTTCACCAGTCTCTCCTGCTCTGTTCCTCTTCCGCTTCTGTTCTCCTGCACTGTTCCCCGTCACCAGTCTTTCCTGCGATGTTGCCCTTCACCCTGTTTCACTGCGCTGTTCCTCTTCCCCAGTCTTCTCCTGCACTGTTCCTCTTCCCCAATCTTCTCCTGCACTGTTCCTCTTCCCCAGTCTTCTCCTGCACTGTTCCTCTGCACCAGTTCCTCCTGCAATGTTCCTCTTCACCAGTTGCTTCTGCACCGGTCCTCTGCACCAGTTCCTCCTGCAATGTTCCTCTTCACCAGTTTCTTCTGCACTGTTCCTCTGCACCAGTTCCTCCTGCAATGTTCTTCTTCCCCAGTCTTCTCCTGCACTGTTCCTCTTCACCAGTTTGCCCTGCACTGTTCCTCTGCACCATTTCCTCCTGCACTCTTCCTCTTCATCAGTTTCTTATGCACTGTTCCTCTTCACCATTCTTCTCCTGTGCTGTTCCTCTTCACCAGGCTCTCCTGCACTGTTACTGTTCACCATTCTTCTGTTCTGCTGTTCCTCTTCACTAGTCGCTCCTGCACTGTTCATCTGCACCAGTTCCTCCTGCACTGTTCCTCTTCATCAGTTTCTTCGGCGCTGTTCCTCTTCAGCAGTTTCTCATGTGCTTTTCCTCTTCACCAGTCTTTTCTTGCAGTGTTACTCTTTACAATTCGTCATCTGTGTTGTTCCTCTTCACCAGTCTTCTCCTGCACTGTTCCTCTTCACGGGTTTCTCCTGCGTTGCTCCACTTCACCTGTCTTTTCTTGTGCTGTTATTCTTCACTAGTCTTTTCTTGCACTGCTCATCTTCACCATTCTTATCCTGCGCTCTTCCTCTTTACCAGTCTTCTTTTGCCCTGTTCCTCTTCACCAATCTGTCCTGCACTGTTTCTCTTCACCAGTTTCTCCTGGATTCTTCCCCTTCACCAGTCTCTCCTGCACTGTTCCTCTACACCAGTCTCACCCGCGCATTTCCTCTTCAATACTTTTCGCTGCGTTGTTCCTCTTCACCATTCTTCTCCTTCGCTGTGCTTCTTCACCATTCTCTCCTGCGCTGTTCTTCTTCACCATTCTTCCCCTGCATTGTTCCTCTTCACCAGGCTCTGATGCACTGTTCCTCTTCACAAGTTTCCCTCGCGCTGTTCCTCTGCACCAGTCTTTGCCTGCGCTGTTCCTCCTCACCAGTTTCTCTTGTACTGTTCCTCTTCACCATTCTTCTCCTGTGCTATTCCTCTTCACCAGTCTCTCCTGCACTGTTCCTCTTCTGCTTCTGAACTCCTGCACTGTTCCCCATCACCAGTCTTTCCTGTGATGTTGCCCTTCACCCTGTTTCACTGCAATGTTCCTCTTCACCAGTTTCTTTTGCACTGTTCCTCTGCACCAGTTCCTCCTGCACTGTTCCTCTTCACCAGTCTCTCCTGCAATGTTGCTCTTCCCCAGTCTTCTCCTGCACTGTTCCTCTTCACCAGTTGGCCCTGCACTGTTCTCTGCACCAGTTCCTCCTGCACTGTTCCTCTTCATCAGTTTCTTCTGCACTGCTCCTCTTCACCAGTTTTTCCTGCGCTGTTGCTCTTCACTAGTCTCTCCTGCACTGTTCCTCTTCACAGGTTTCTCCTGCAAGGTTCCTCTTCCCCAATCTTCTCCTGCACTGTTCCTCTTCCCCAGTCTTCTCCTGCACTGTTCCTCTGCACCAGTTCCTCCTGCAGTGTTCCTCTTCACCAGTTGCTTCTGCACCATTCCTCTGCACCGGTTCCTCCTGCAACGTTCCTCTTCACCAGTTTATTCTGCACAGTTCCTCTGCACCAGTTCCTCCTGCAATGTTCCTCTTCCCCAGTTTTCTCCTGCACTGTTCCTCTTCACCAGTTTGCCCTGCACTGTTCCTCTGCACCATTTACTCCTGCACTGTTCCTCTTCACCAGTTTCTCCTGCGCTGTTACTCTTCACCATTCTTCTCCTATTCTGTTCCTCTTCACTAGTCTCTCCTGCACTGTTCCCTTCACCAGTCTCTGCTGCAATGTTCCTTTCCACCAGTTTCTCCTGCACTGTTCCTCCTCACCAATCTTCTCCTGTACTGTTCCTCTTCACCATTCTCACCTGCGTTGTTCCTCTTCACCACTCTCTCCTGCTTGGTTCCTCTTCACCTTTCTTCTCCTGCCCTGTTCCTCTTCACCATTCTTCTCCTGTGCTGTTCCCCTTCAACAATCTCTCCTGTTTCTCTTCACCAGTTTCTCCTGGATTCTTCCCCTTCGCTAGGCTCTCCTGCACTGTTCCTCCTCACCAGTCTCACACGCGCTTTTCCTCTTCAATATTTTTTGCTTCGCTGTTCCTCTTCACCAGTCTTCTCCTGCGCTGTACCTCTTCACCAGTCTCTCCTGCGCTGTTCTTCTTCACCATTCTTCACCTGCATGGTTCCTCTGCATAAGTCTTCCCCTGTGCTATTCCTTTTCACCAGGCTCTGATGCACTGCTCCCCTTCACAAGTTTCTGATGCGCTGTTCCTCTGCACCATTCTTTACCTGAGCTGTTCGTCTTCACCAGTCTCTCTTGCACTGTTCCTCTTCACCAGTCTTTTCCAGCACTGTTTCTCTTCCCCACTCTTCTCCTACACTGTTCCCCTTCACCTGTCTTTCCTGTGATGTTGCCCTTCACCCTGTTTCACCTCTGCTGTTCCTCTGCACCAGTTCCTCCTGCACTGTTCCTCTACATCAGTCACACCTGCGCATTTCTCTTCAATATTTTTCGCTGCATTGTTCCTCTTCACCATTCTTCGCCTGGGGTGTGCTTTTTCACCATTCTCTCCTGCGCTGTTCTTCTTCACCATTCTTCCCCTGCATTGTTCCTCTTCACCAGGCTCTGATTCACTGTTCCTCTTCACAAGTTTCTCTTGTACTGTTCCTCTTCACCATTCTTCTCCTGTGCTGTTCCTCTTCACCAGTCTCTCCTACACTGTTCCTCTTCACCAGGCTCTCCTGTGCTGTTCCTCTTCCCCAGTCTTCCCCTGCGCTGTTCCTCTTCACCAGGCACTCCTGCACTGTTCCTCTTCCCCAGTCTTCCCCTGCACTGTTCCTCTTCACCAGGCTCTCCTGCGCTGTTCCTCTTCCCCAGTCTTCCCCTGCACTGTTCCTCTTCCCCAGTCTTCCCCTGCATTGTTCCTCTTCACCAGTTTTCCCTGCACTGTTCCTCTGCACCAGTTTCTTTTGCACTGTTCCTCTTCGCCAGTTCCTCCTGCACTGTTCCTCTTCCCCAGTCTTTTCCTGCACTGTTCCTCTTCACCAGTTTGCCCTGCACTGTTCCTCTGCACCAGTTTCTTTTGCACTGTTCCTCTTCATCAGTTGCTTCTGCACCGTTCCTCTGCACCGGTTCCTCCTGCAATGTTCCTCTTCACCAGTTTCTTTTGCACTGTTCCTCTGCACCAGTTCCTCCTGCACTGTTCCTCTTCACCAGTCTCTCCTGCAATGTTGCTCTTCCCCAGTCTTCTCCTGCGCTGTTCCTCTTCACCAGTTGGCCCTGCACTGTTCTCTGCACCAGTTCCTCCTGCACTGTTCCTCTTCATCAGTTTCTTCTGCACTGTTCCTCTTCACCGGTTTCTCCTGCGCTGTTGCTCTTCACTAGTCTCTCCTGCACTGTTCCTCTTCACAGGTTTCTCCTGCAAGGTTCCTTTTCCCCAATCTTCTCCTGCACTTTTCCTCTTCACCATTCTCTCCTGTGCTGTTTCTCTTCACCATTCTTCTGCTGCACCGTTCCTCTTCGACAGTCTTAAAATGCACTGTTATTCACCAGTTTCTCCTGCAGTATTCCTCTTCACCAGTTTCTTCTGCACTGTTCTTCTTCCCCAGTCTTCTCTTGCACTGTTCCTCTTCACCAGTTTGCCCTGCGCTGCTCTTCTGCACCAGTTTTTCCTGTGCTGTTCCTCCTCACCAGTTTCTCCTGCGCTGTTCCTCATTACCAGTCTCTTCTGCACTGTTCCTCTTCTCCAGTCTTCCCCTGCACTCTTCCTCTTCACCAGACCTCTCCTGCATTGTTGCTCTTCACCACTCTCTCCTGCGCTGTTACTCTTCACCAGTCTCTCCTGCACTGTTCCCCTTCACCGTTCTTCTCCTGCATTGATCTTCACCTGTCTCTCCTGTGCTGTTCCTCTTCACCAGTCTTCTCCTGCACTGTTCCCATTCACAAGTCTCTCCTGTGCTGTTTCTCTTCACCATTCTTCTCCTCCGCTGTTCTTCTTCACCATTCTTCTGCACTGTTCCTCTTCACCTGTCTTCTCCTGTGCTGTTCCTCTTCACCAGTCTCTCCTGCACTATTCCTCTTCACAAGTCTTTTTTTACGCTGTTCCTCTTCACCAGTCTCTCCTGCACTGTTCCTCTTCACCAGTCTCTACTGCACTGTTCCTGTTCAGTAGGCTTTTCTTGCACTTTCCCTCTTCACCATTCTTCGCCTGTGTTGTTCCCCTTCACCAGTCTCTCCTGCACTGTTCCCCTTCAACAGTTTCTACTGTGCTGCTCCTCTTCACCATTCTTCTCCTGCACTGTTCCCCGTCACCAGTTTCTACTGCGCTGCTCCTCTTCACCATTCTTCTCCTGCACTGTTTCTCTTCACCAGTCTTCTCCTGCATTGTTCTTCCCCTGTCTCTCCTGCACTGTTACTCTTCACCAGTCTTCTCTTGTGCTGTTCCCCTTCACCAGTCTCTCCTGTGCTGTTCCTCTTCACCAGTCTTCTCCTGCACTGTTTATCTTCACCAGTCTCTCCTGAGATGTTGCCCTTCACCAGATTCTCCTGCACTGATCCTCTTCACCAGTTCCTCCTGCACCGTTCCTCTTCAAAAGTCTTTTCTTGCACTGTCCCTCTTCACCATTCTTCGCCTGCATTGTTCCTCTTCACCAACCTTCTCCTGCGCTGTTCCTCTTCACCAGTCTCTCCTGCACTGTTCCCCTTCACCAATTTCTACTGCGCTGCTCCTCTTCACCATTCTTCTCCTGCACTGTTTCTCTTCACTAGTCTTGTCCTGCATTGTTCTTCCCCTGTCTCTCCTGCACTGTTCCTCTTCACCAGTCTTCTCCTGCACTGTTCCCATTTACCAGTCTCTCCTTCACTCTTTCTCTTCCCCAGTCTCTCCTGTGCTGTTGTTCTTCACCAGCCTCTTCTTCACTGTTACTCTTCACCATTCTTCTCCTTTGCTGTTCCTCTTCACTAGTCTCTCCTGCACTGTTCCTCTTCATCAGTCATTTCTTGCGCTGTCCCTCTTCACCAGTCTCTCCTGCACTGTTCCTATTCACCAGTTTCTCTTATGCTGTTCCCCTTGACCAGTCTTTTCTTGCACTGATCCTCTTCACCATTCTTCACCTGCGTGTTTCCGCTTGACCAGTTTCTCCTGCACTGTTCCTCTTCACCAGTGTTTTCCAGCTCTGTTCCTCTTCCCCAGTCCTCCCCTGCACTGTTCCCCTTCCCGAGTCTCCCCCTGTGCTGTTCCTCTTCATCAGTCTTCTCCTGCACTGTTTATCATCAGCAGTCTCTCCTGCGATGTTGCCCTTCTCCAGATTCTCCTGCACTGTTCCTCTTCACCAGTCTGTCCTGCGCTGTTCCTCTGCACCAGTTTCTCCTGCATTGTTCCTCTTCACCAGTATCTCCTGCGCTGTTCTTCTTCACCAGTCTCTCCTGCACTGTTGCTCTTCACACTCTCTCCTGTGCTGTTCCTCTTCACCAGTTTCTCCTGCCCTATTCCTCTTCACCAATTTTCTCTTGCACAGTTCCGCTTCAACAGTCTCTCCTGCATCGTTCCTCTTCAACATTCTTCTCCTGTGCTGTTCTTCTTTACCAATCTAAGCTGCACTGTTTCTCTTCACCATTCTTCTCCTGTGCTGTTCCTCTTCACCAGTCACTACTCCACTGTTCCTCTTCGCCAGTCTCTCCTGCACTGTTCCTTTTAACCAGTTCTCATGTGCTGTTCCTCTTCACCTGTCTCTCCTGCACTGTTACTCTTCACCATTCTTCTCCTTTGCTGTTCCTCTTCTCTAGTCTCTCCTGCACTGTTCTTCTTCATCAGTCTTTTCTTGTGCTGTTCCTCTTCACCAGTCTCTCCTGCACTGTTCCCATTCACCAGTTTCTCTTATGCTCTTCTCCTTGACCAGTCTTTTCTTGCACTGGTCCTCTTCACCATTCTTCACCTGCATGTTTCCGCTTCACCAGTTTCTCCTGCACTGCTCCTCTTCACCAGTCTTTTCCAGCACTGTTCCTCCTCCCCAGTCTTCCCTTGCACTGTTCCTCTTCACCTGTCTTCTCCTGCGCTGTTCCCCTTCACCAGTCTCTCCTGCGATTTTGCCCTTTACTTTTTTCTCCTCCGCTGTTCCTCTTCTCCAGTCTCTCCTGTGCTGTTCCTCTTCACCAGTCTTCACCTGCGCTGTTCCTCTTCACCAGCCTTCTCTTGCATTGATCCTCTTCACCAGTCTCTCCTGCACTTTTCATCTTCACCAGTTTCTCCTGCACTGTTCCCCTTCGCCATTCATTCCTGCACTGTTCCCATTCACCAGTCTCTCTTGCACTGATCCTCTTCACCATTCTTCTCCTGCACTCTACCTCTTCAACAGTCTGCCTGCGCTGTTCATCTTCACCAGTCTCTCCTGCGCTGTTCTTCACCAGTCTCTCCTGCACTGTTCCTCTTCACCATTCTTCTCCTTTGCTGTTCCTCTTCACTAGTCTCTCCTGCACTGTTCCTCTTCATCAGTCTTTTCTTGCGCTGTTCCTCTTCACCAGTCTCTTCTGCACTGTTCCTATTAACCAGTTTCTCATGTGCTGTTCCTCTTCACCAGTCTTTTCTTGCACTGTCCCTCTTCACCATTCTTTGCATGCATTGTTCCTCTTCACCAGCCTTCTCCTGCACTGTTCCTTTTCACCATTCTTCTCCTGCGCTGTTCCTCTTCACCAATCTCTCCTGCAATGTTCCTCTTCACCAGTTTCTCCTGCGGAGTTACCCTTCGCCAGTCTTCTCTTGCATTACTCGTCTTTATCAGTCTCTCCTGCACTGTTCCACTTCACCATTCTTCTCCTGCGCTCTTCCTCTTCACCAGTCTCTCCTGCACTGTTCATCTTCAGTAGTCCCTCCTGCACTGTTCCTCTTCACCAGTCTCTCCTGCAATGTTGCCCTTCATCATATGCTCCCACACTGTTCCTCTTCACCAGTATCTCCTGCACTGTTCCTCTGTACCAGTCTCTCCTGCATGGTTCCCCTTCACCAGTCTCTCCTGCGTTGTTCCTTTTTATCAGTTTCTTCTCCACTGTTCCTCTTCACCAGTTTCTCCTGCGCTGTTCCTCTTCACCAGTCTCTTCTGCACTGTTCCTCTTCCCCAGTCTTCCCCTGCACTGTTCCCCTTCACCAGTCATTCCTGCACTGTTCCTATTCACCAGTCTCACCTGCACTGTTCCTCTTCACCATTCTTCTCCTGCGCTCTACCTCTTAAACAGTCTGCCTGCGCTGTTCGTCTTCAGCAGTCTCTCCTGCGTTGTTCTTCACCAGTCTCTCCTGCACTGTTCCTCTTCACCAGTTTCTCCTGCACTGTTCTTCACCAATCTCTCCTGCACTGTTACTCTTCATCATTCTTCTCCTTTGCTGTTCCTCTTCACTAGTCTCTCCTGCACTGTTCCTCTTCATCAGTCTTTTCTTGCACTGTCCCTCTTGACCATTCTTCGCCTACATTGTTTCTCTTCACCAGTTTCTCCTGCACTGTCCCTTTTCACCGTTCCTCTCCTGCGCTGTTCCTCTTCACCTGTCTCTCCTGCACTGTTCCTCGTCATCAGCCTTCTCTTGCACTGCTCCTCTTCATCAGTCTCACCTGCACTGTTCATCTTCACCAGTCTCTCCTGTGCTGTTCCCCTTCAGCAGTTTCTCCTGCGCTGTTCCTCTTCACCATTCTTCTCCTGCACTGTTCCTCTTCGCCTGTCTCTCCTGCTCTGTTCAACTTAACCATTCTTCACCTGCGCAGTTCCTCTGCACTAGTTTCTCCTGCGCTGTTCCTCTTCACCAGTTTCTTCTGCACTGTTATTCTTCACCAGTCTTCTCCTGCACTGTTCCTGTTCACAGAGTTTCTCCTGCACTCTTCCTCTTCACCAGTTTCGCCTGCACTGTTCCCCTTCATGAGTTTCTCCTGCGCTGTTCCTCTTCACCATTCTTCTCCTCCACAGTTCCTCAAAGGTCTCTCCTGCACTGTTTCCCTTAACCAGTCTATACTGCTCTTTGTCCTTTCACCAGTTTCTCCTGCGCTGTTCCCCTTCACGAGTTTCTCCTGCACTGTTCTTCTTCACCAGACTGTCCTGCACTGTTCCTCATCACCATTCGTCTCCTGTTCTGTTCCTCTTCAATCGTCTTTCCTTGCACTGTTCATCTTCACCAGTTTGTCCTGCACTGTTCCTCTTCACAACTTTCTCCTGCACTGTTCCTCTTCCCAATTCTTCTCCTGTTCTGTTCCTCTTCACCAGTCTCTTCTGCACTGTTACTCTTCACCATTCTTCTCCTGTGCTGTTCCTCTTCGCTAGTCTCTCCTTCACTGTTCCTCTTCACCAGTCTTTTCTTGCCCTGTTCCTCTTCACCAGTTTCGCCTGCACTGTTCCTATTCACAAGTTTCTCATTTGCTTTTCCTCTTCACCAGTCTTTTCTTGCACTGTTACTCTTTACCATTCTTCGTCTTCATTGTTCCTCTTCACCAGTCTTCTGCACTGTTTTTCACCAGTCTCTCCTGCACTGTTCCCCTTCACCAGTCTCTCCTGCGCTGTTCCCTTTCACCAGTTTCTTCTCCGCTGTTCCTCTTCACCAGTCTCTCCTACAGTGTTCCTTTTCACCATTCTTCTCCTGTGCTGATCTTCTTCACCAGTTTCTCGTACGCTGTTCCTCTTCACCATTCTTCATCTGTGCACTGTTCCTCTTCACCAGTCTCTCCTGCACTGTTGCTCTTCACCAGGTTGCCCTGTGCTGTTCCTCTTCACCTGTTTCTCCTGCACTGTTCCTCTTCACCATTCTTCACCTGTGCTGTCCCCCTGCATCAGTTTCTCCTGCTCTGTTCCTCTTCACCATTCTTCTCCTGTGCTGTTCCTCTTCACCAATTTTCTCTTGCACTGTTCCTCCTCACCTGTCTTTTCTTGCACTTTTGCTCTTCACCAGTCTGCGATTGCATTGTTCCTCTTCGCCAGTGTCTCCTGCACTGTTCCTCTTCACCAGTTTCTCCTGCGCTGTTCCTCTTCACCATTCTTCTCCTGCACTGTTCCTCTTCGCCTGTCTCTCCTGCTCTGTTCAACTTAACCATTCTTCACCTGCGCAGTTCCTCTGCACTAGTTTCTCCTGCGCTGTTCCTCTTCACCAGTTTCTCCTGCACTGTTATTCTTCACCAGTCTTCTCCTGCACTGTTCCTGTTCACAGAGTTTCTCCTGCACTCTTCCTCTTCACCAGTTTCGCCTGCACTGTTCCCCTTCATGAGTTTCTCCTGCGCTGTTCCTCTTCACCATTCTTCTCCTCCACAGTTCCTCAAAGGTCTCTCCTGCACTGTTTCCCTTAACCAGTCTATACTGCTCTTTGTCCTTTCACCAGTTTCTCCTGCGCTGTTCCCCTTCACGAGTTTCTCCTGCACTGTTCTTCTTCACCAGACTGTCCTGCACTGTTCCTCATCACCATTCGTCTCCTGTTCTGTTCCTCATCACCATTCGTCTCCTGTTCTGTTCCTCTTCAATCGTCTTTCCTTGCACTGTTCATCTTCACCAGTTTGTCCTGCACTGTTCCTCTTCACAACTTTCTCCTGCACTGTTCCTCTTCCCAATTCTTCTCCTGTGTTGTTCCTCTTCACCAGTCTCTTCTGCACTGTTACTCTTCACCATTCTTCTCCTGTGCTGTTCCTCTTCGCTAGTCTCTCCTTCACTGTTCCTCTTCACCAGTCTTTTCTTGCCCTGTTCCTCTTCACCAGTTTCGCCTGCACTGTTCCTATTCACAAGTTTCTCATTTGCTTTTCCTCTTCACCAGTCTTTTCTTGCACTGTTACTCTTTACCATTCTTCGTCTTCATTGTTCCTCTTCACCAGTCTTCTGCACTGTTTTTCACCAGTCTCTCCTGCACTGTTCCCCTTCACCAGTCTCTCCTGCGCTGTTCCCTTTCACCAGTTTCTTCTCCGCTGTTCCTCTTCACCAGTCTCTCCTACAGTGTTCCTTTTCACCATTCTTCTCCTGTGCTGATCTTCTTCACCAGTTTCTCGTACGCTGTTCCTCTTCACCATTCTTCATCTGTGCACTGTTCCTCTTCACCAGTCTCTCCTGCACTGTTGCTCTTCACCAGGTTGCCCTGTGCTGTTCCTCTTCACCTGTTTCTCCTGCACTGTTCCTCTTCACCATTCTTCACCTGTGCTGTCCCCCTGCATCAGTTTCTCCTGCTCTGTTCCTCTTCACCATTCTTCTCCTGTGCTGTTCCTCTTCACCAATTTTCTCTTGCACTGTTCCTCCTCACCTGTCTTTTCTTGCACTTTTGCTCTTCACCAGTCTGCGATTGCATTGTTCCTCTTCGCCAGTGTCTCCTGCACTGTTCCTCTTCACCAGTTTCTCCTGCACTGTTCCTCTTCACCAGTTTCTTCTGCACTGTTCCTCTTCACCAGTCTCTCCTGCGCTGTTTCTCTTCACCATTCTTCTCCTTCACTTTCCCTTTTCACCAGTTTTACCCCTTACTGTTCCTTTTCAACAATTTCTCCTTCACAGTTTCTTTTCACTGGTTTTCTCCTTCATTGTTCTTTTTCTCCTGTCTCTCCTTCACTGCTCCTTTTCACCAATCTTATCCTTCACCATTACTTTTCACTCGTCTCCCCTGCACTTTTCCCTTTCGCTATTCTTCGCCTTGATCGCTGCCCAAGGCCCCCTTTATCCAGCCAGGATTATAGGTTCTGGCCGAAAATGTGCATTAAACATAAGCGCACAACTATCTCCACAGTCAGTAGCAATGAGTGCAGCATCGCTGCTGGTCCTAGAATCCGGCCCATAATCTGGCTGATATTGCACGTTACACTGTTTCTACAGCTAGTTGTTGTGACCTGAATGTGTGGCTTCTTTCAAAACTTTCAAATGCGAATTGGATAAATATTTGAAGAGGAGAAATTTACAGGATTATAGCGAAGAGTAGTGAAATGTGACTAATGGGTAGCTCTTTCAAAGAACCAGCACAGGCTCAATGGACTAAATGGCCTCCTCTGTGCTGTATCATTGTATGATTCAATGTGTTATAATATTTTGTATGATCTCATCTAAGTAGATTGTTTAAAAATGATTGCAATGACTGACAATCTATTCAGATTAAATTTTGCTAATACATAGATCTAATGATAGGAATTAAGTTTGATTATTAATGATTGCATTTGGCCCATCTTTTTTCTTTGCTTGTTAATTGGCCTAGTCTGTCTGCCTCCTCCACTCTTGCCAAGCACTTTATCAGCACATCCAGACGAGGTTAAACAGAAAGCTTGCCTGCATCCCAATCTCTTCCAATGCCTCCCTGGAAAGCTGTACCCCCCAGTATGAGCTGGTGCATTTGTTAACCCGCGACTGCCACTGTGCTGCTCACTGTTCCTTCCTTTAGGACTGAGATGAGGAGCAACGTCTTCACTCGGAGGGCAGTGAAGCTATGGAATTCTCTCCTACAGAAGGCCGTGGAGGCCAAGTTGCTGAATATATTTAGGAAGGAAATAGATTTCTAGACTCTAAAGGCATCAAGGGGTTTGGGGAGAGTGGAAGTGTAGCATTGAGAAAGAGGATCAGCCATGATCATATTGAATGGCAGAGCAGGCTCGAAGGGCCGAATGACCTACTCCTGCTCCTGGAAAAACTCAGCAGGTCTGGCAGCATCGGCGGAGAAGAAAAGAGTTGAAGTTTCGAGTCCTCATGACCCTTCGACAGAACTGAGTTCTGTCGAAGGGTCATGAGGACTCGAAACGTCAACTCTTTTCTTCTCCGCCGATGCTGCCAGACCTGCTGAGTTTTTCCAGGTAATTCTGTTTTTGTTTTGGATTTCCAGCATCCGCAGTTTTTTTGTTTTTTTTACTCCTGCTCCTATTGTCTAAGTTTCTGTGAAGGAACTATGGCCTCCGTTGCATTCGCTGCAATTTGGGACCCTAGATTCAGGGGTCACCCATTAGTCTCCAGTATCTAGTGTTTTGAAATAGCCAGAGATGCTCTTTGGTGAGAATAATTTAAAGGCAGTGTTCTGGCCAACTCTTTCCCTCAACCCAAGTTGACATGACTTCTATATTCTGGGGGACAGGGTGGAAGGGAGGTGGGTTGGTGGGTTAGTGCAGTGGTGGACTGCAGAAGTTTCCTGCTGAAATGCACCCCAGCGAAGGGGATGGGAGGTGGGGAATGTGTGCCATTTTCTCTTGTTTTATTGGCATTCACTCTTTATTACCCATGAGCAAAGCATCAGATGGACATGCAAATCCTTCTCCAAGGCAGCTCTGGAATTGTCCACCAGGGGGAGCAGTGGAGCAACCCTGATTTAGGTCCCCACCCATCTCTCTGTTTTGGCTCTCTCCGCAGTTAGCAAATACCTGGCAGCCATTCTGCGCCAATCACATAGTGGCAAAGTCGATCCTGGCAGCTTGATGAGTAAGGGCAATGGGTGAATGTGATTCTGAGACATATAGGTCAGATGGGCCCAGTTTGGACACTTGGTAGGCGTGACATCAGCTGGTACCAGATGGGGCAGTAATCGGGACACTCCAACTGGTCTCTGTGTCTGTAGGATGAGGAGAGAGAGAGAAAGATAACCATTCAGACTGCTCTTCCTTGTTGTCCACAATGGCCCTACAAGAGCGCCCATGTACGCAGCAATGCTGCAAAATCACCAGTGAGGACAGGATTGAATTGGGTTCAGTTCTGTCGCTGCCCACACTTGCATTATTTCCTGGTGCTGTACAATGTCAATGTTTAACTTAGAGGAGGTGCTGTAGGGCAGACAGAGCCCATTCCTATGAGAAACTGAGGGGTGGGAACATTCTAATAGGGGAACAATTATTTTCTGTGCACATCTTAATAAATGTGCATGTGTTTGCTGTGTAGATATCCCCCACGAAGACATCTCCCCATGTAAGCTATCCCTGTATATGGTCCCTGTGTGTTCATCCTCATATGTATAGGACCTTGTGTAGAGGTCCCATTCAAGAGGAGAATTAAGAGAAGATATAATAGAGGCGTTCAAAATTATGAGCAGCTTTGATAGAGTAAGTAACTGGTAACAAGATTGGTAACCAAAGGACACGGATTTAAAGTAATTGACAAAAGAACCAGTGTTGTGGGGAGGAGTGGTGGTGATAAGGAAGTAAAAATTACACAGAGTTGTTATGATCTGGAACGTTCTGCCTGAAAGGGCAGTGGAAGCAGATTCAATAATGACATTCAAAAAGGAATTAGATGCATTCTCAAAGAGGAAACATTTGCAGTGTGATGGGGAAAGAAAAGGGGAGTGGAACTAATTGGATCGCCATTTCAAAGAGCTGGTACAGATATGATGGACTGAATGGTTCTTTCAGTGTTGTATCATTCTATGATTCTATGAATTGTGTCATGTTGTTGATGACTTCCTGGTCATGATTTGGCCTTTGTTTCAGCACCCTACGAGATATGTCCCGAGGACTATCTGATGTCCATGGTGTGGAGAAGAACTGCAGCCGGGGATTTTGTGTTCAACAGGTGTCCACTGAATGCAACAGGTACTGTGAAAATGTACCATCACTGACTTAATCACCAGGGCCTGCAGGAAGCACTTTTTAAACCACTAACATTTTTCTATATGAAAGAGAAAATAATTTCATTCCAGCTCTTTTAAAATAAATAGTGAAGAATTCATCTGTTTGTGAAATGCCAGTCAATTGTTTTAAGAGCATGTTATTTGTCAAATGATTTATACTGAATGAATGAGGATCAATTGCATTTTACAGGCAATTGACTTTGTTTCCCCCTTCTGTATTACTCTGTCAATGCTGCCATTTATTTCTGCTTTTCTCTGTGACTTGCAGGCACCACTAGCAGACGCTGCTCCCTCGATCATAATGGCATTGCCTACTGGGAGCCACCCAGCTTTGCGAGATGCATATCAAATGAGTACCGATACTTACAGCATTCAGTAGGTGCAAATTCAGCTGCAATACTTCTTGCTTGTACTGAGGCTAGGCAGAAAACAAAGCAATCCTGCTTATTTAAACTGATGATAAATTTGTGTGAAAAATATTTTTTAAAGTGCCCTCACTTTTTGAACAATGAACAATAGCATAACAGGTTAGTTATGCCAGATAGCTCATTGGCTTCCATAGGGGATAGAACAATGTAAGATGTGTTTTGCAGTTAGTGCTGTTGAATTGTTTGGCAAAACCAGTAAATCTTCCAAATAAGCAAGATATCAAATATGTTTATTTAATGTTACCAGAAATATACAGGAACTAAAAGGATTAATTTATCAGGTTACAGGCTACATAGATTAGGCTTGTATTCCATTGAATATAAAAGAATAAATGATGATAGAATTTAAGTGTTTAAGATGATTAAAGGATTTGACAGGGCAGATAGAGAGAAACTATTTTCTCTGGCAGGGGAGTCCAAAATAAGGGGGTGTAACATTAAAATTATAGCTAGGCTGTTCAGGGACGATGTCAGGAAGCACTTCGTCACACGAAGGGGAGTGGGCGTCAGGAACTCCCTCCCCACAAAAGACTGCTGAGGTTGGGGGTCAATTAAAACCTTCAAAACTGAGATTGATAGATTTTTGTTGGCCAAAAGTTACAGAATCAAGGTGGGTAGATGAAATTAAGATACAGATCAGCCATGGTCTAATTGAATGGTGGGATAGACTTAAGGAGTTGAATGGATTCCTCCTTTTCCTATTTTTATGTGTCCCTTTGTTCCTAAATCCATTTATGACTGAATGCTGTTTGCGTAATCCCTGCAGACATTCCCAGTTTGGAAGGTATGGATTGTTGGGTGGAAATTCCAGCAAATGTCATTGTGCTGGAGGGACACCTTCACCACCTGCTTTCCCCTCCCAATGGGCTGTCCCCCAAACCCCAGATATGGAGCCATTACTGCATTAGGGGCAGACACCCATATCCAGTAAAGGATCAAGACTTGCATGTCTATAGTACCTTTCACAGCCTTCACAGTCAATGAGGTATCTTTGAGGGGGTGCAGGATTGAACTGGTGAAGAGAAACAGTGCAGGAGAAGACTGCTGAAAGGGGAGGCAGTGGCGCAGTGGTAATGTCATTGAACAAGTAATTCAGAGACCCAGGCTAACACCCTGGGGAAATGTGTCCCTTGACATTACCATTGCTGAATCCCCCACTATCAACATCCTGGGGTTTACCTTTGACCAGAAACTGAACTGGACTAGCCATATAAATACTGTGGCTAAAAGAGCAAGTCAGAGGCTAGGAATCCTGTGGTGAGTAACTCACCTCCTGACTCCCCAAAGCCTGTCCACCATCTACAAGGCACAAGTCAGGAGTGTAATGAAATACTCTCCCCTTGCCTGGATGAGTGCAGCTCCAACAACACTCAAGAAGCTTGACACCATCCAAGACAAAGCAGCCCACTTGATTGGCACCCCATGCACAAACATTCATTCCCTCCACAACGCACAGTGGCAGCAGCGTGTACCATCTACAAGATGCACTGCAGAAGCCCCTCAAGGCTCCTTAGACTACACCTTCCAAACCCATGACCACTACCATCTAGAAAAACAAGGGCAGCAGATAAAAGGGAACACCACCACCTGGAAGTTCTCCTCCAAGTCACTCACCGTCCTGAATTGGAAATATATCGCCATTCCTTCACTATCGCTGGGTCAAAATCCTGGAACTCCCTCCCTAACAGCACTGTGGGTGTACCTACGCCACATGGACTGCAGCAGTTCAAGAAGGCAGCTCACCACCACCTTCTGAAGGACAGTTAGGGATGGGCAATAAATGCTGGCCAAGCCAGTGAAGCCAACATCCCATGAAAGAATTTTTTAAAAAGTTTTGTGCACCTTCAAGTAGGAAGGATAAAAGTAATAGAAAAGGGGCATTGTAGTTCACCAGGATAATGTGAAGGACGAGGAAGCAGAGTTAGGAAAAGAAACTTAAGAAGTTTGGGCTTTTTCACTGCAAGAGTGAGAGAGTGTGAGAGTGAGGGAGGGAGTGAGTGAGTGAGAGCAAATGTCTGAGTGAGTGTGTGTGAAACAGTGAATGAGAGAACGAATGAGTGACTGTGTGTGACAGAGAGAGAATCTTGACATGGGGAGTGAGCCAGATGCGCATGTGCACACACACACTATACACGCACGCACACATTGCATGCACCCACACACGTAAACACACACACACACACACATGCTCACATTCACAGATTATTCGATGTGGGGACACATACATACAACTCTTCCCCCATCACACCTTCGCCTCCTCCTCCCCCTCCAAAAACCTAACTATACCCTGGGCTGGGCGAGGAGGAAAGCTCAGGCTGAAAGGCAATCCACTTCCGACCCCTCACTTCCACATGAATTCTGCCAAGGCCAGCTCAGAGTTCTGCCAAAGGTGATAACAAGGCTGATGTTAGTTAAACCCTACTCCTCTGCTCAGCCCCAGTCTGCTCCCTCTTCTCTGGTGACCAGGACTTGGTGACTAGTCTGTCTCTCTCTAATTCTGCTTCTTAAGTGAAAGGACATAAAAGGCTTTACTAGTTAGTTCTGCTGCTTGGTACTTTTTAATGGTCATTTTTATTAATTACAATTTTTAAAAGAATCTATTTATTGTTTTGACATCATTGTTTATGTTTTATTCATTACTTAACTGATTTTTAAAAATTTCTGTTTAATGTTGTGCCAAACCAGATCTCAAGCAGCTGAAGGGGAATGAGAGGTTCACAGGAAGTCTGACTGCTTTTTGGAGGGCTGTAAAAAGGGTTATTTTTGCTCCTGTAGAAATGGGAAGTGTTGGAAATGCTTAGCATGTCTGGCAGCATTTGTGCAGAGAGACCAGTGACTCTTCATCAGAACTACTGCAAATCATGGACCTGAGGTGCTGACTCTGTTTCTCTCTCCACGGATGCTGTCTAGTCTGCTGAGTATTTCTAGCATTTTCTGTTTATATTTCAGATTTCCAGCATCTGTAGTACTTTATTCTCTTATTATGTGCTCCATGCTGGGCATTTTTAAGTGTGGTTAACTTAAAATCATAATTTAAAATTTAAAATGAGAAAATATTTATCTCTCAATGCACAGTGTAAATTTCCTGTTAATAAAGCCCACTTGTGTGGCTAGAAATAGCACATTATTGCAGGTGAATTAGTTGGTGCTAATTTATTAGAATGATTTGCCATTTTTTAAGTTGAAAGCAAGACCATGAGTCATGTGCCAAAAGAATATATCACTACTAGTTCAAAATATTCTCCTTTGTACACGTGATTGTTGTTTGTGGTGCTTGAGGTTCAAATCTTTTGGATGTTGCTGCCTAGACATTGCCTTGGGCCAGGTTCAAGAAAGCAGAGCTGGTTGTGTAATATTAATGACCAAGTTGTGTGTAATTGCCCGACAAAGCCATGGTTGTAAAGTATATCATACTGAAAACTGAGCTTTCGATTAGGTTTATAAATAGAGGTATAGAGTACAAAAACCAAGAAGTTTTGCTAAACCTGTATGTAACAGTTCAACCCCACTGTTACCATGGTTTCCAATCCTGGGAACTTGAAGGATATGAGGGGAAGGTTTAAAGTGGAGTGTGGAGTGGGATAAGGAGCCCAGAAAGAGGAGAAGCACCATGGCCCATGATTTCTCTCCCTGGCCCTGTGTGGCGGTCTTGCCTACTTTTCAGTTAGCGGACAAGACCCCCGTTACTTCCAGAAGATTTCAGCCATTAACTGTTTCTCTCCAGAGATGCTGCCTGGCCTGCTGAGCAATTCCATCATTTTCTGGGGTTTTTTTTCAGAATTCTAGCACCTGCAGTATTTTTCTTTTCTGTCAGAGGGAATTTCTAGGTGGGGCTGATGGAGGGACTTCCTGTTTCCGTGAGGCAGATTTGTTTTTTTATTCATTCATGGGATGTGGACTTCGCTGGCTGGGCCAGCAATTATTGCCCATCCCTAATTGTCCTTGAGAAGGTGGTGGTGAGCTGCCTTCTTGAACCGCTGCAGTCCATGTGGTGTAGGTACACCCACAGTGCAGTTAGGGAGTGCCAGGATCTTGATCCAGCGACAGTGAAGGACCGGTGCTATAATTCCAAGTCAGGATGGTGAGCGTCTTGGAGAGGAACTTCCAGGTGATGGAGTTCCCATGTGCCTGCTGCCCTTGTCTTTCTAGATGGTGGTGGTCATGGGTTTAAGTGGGGCAGTTTGTTTCCAGTATTTAGGGCCAAGGCAGCTGAATGCATGGCCACTTATGGTGGAGCAGTGTAACTTTGGGATGTTCAAAAAGCCAGAGTTGGAGGCGAATTTAATTAAGCACTGGTACAATATATAGCTACAGAAATAGGCCATTCAGCCCCTCAAGATTTTTCTGTCATCCAATTAGTTTCTGGCCATTCTGTGTTTTATCTTCATTTTAAGTATGATTTCTTGAGGCCCTGCTTGTTGTATTGTAATGTTCCGGCTGACTGCATATAACACTTTGTTTAAACTGAGCTGCAGTATGATCACAGGCTGAGAATTTCAGATGCACTTAAATATAATCACAGCGTGAACATTTCCTTTGATATATTTGCAGTTATTTTACCTGATATGAACTTTTGAAATGTTAAGGGCTTTTTTTTATGCAGTTCTCTTGACGGCTGAGTTTTTTTTTAATTCTTTCATGGGATTTTGGTATTTGTTGGCAGATTTCCTTCCCTAGAGGGCATTAGTGAACCAGATGTGATTTTATGACAATTAGTGATAATTTCATGGTTACCATTACTGAGACTAGCTTTCAATTCCAGATTTTTTTCCCCTCAAATTCCACTATGCCATGGAAGGAAATTGAACCCATACCCCTAGAGCATTAGGCTGGGCCTATGGATTACTAGTCCTGTGACATTGCCACTACACCACAATCTCCTCTGCCTGTTAGTGCGATCACATCCTTCCTGTAACCAGATCTATACACAATATTCTACTTGTGACCTTACTAGTGTTTTATACAGGTCTAGTATAATCTCCCTGATATTATATTCTCAACTAATAAAAGAAAGCATTCCGATATAATCTCTCAACCACCTTATCTCCTTGTCCTGCTACCTTCAGGGATCTGTGGACATTCACTCCAAGGTCCCTCTGTTCCTTTACTCTTCTCAGTATCCTACCATTTATTGTGTAACCCATTGCCTTGTTTGCCCTCCCTAAGTGCATTACCTCACACTTCTCCAGACTGAATTCCATGCACCATTCCCGCCCACCTGACTAGTCCATTGTCCCGCAGTCTATAGCTTTCTTCCTTGCTGCTATCAACTATATGGCCAATTCTTGTATCTTCTGCAAATTCCTTAATCATGACCGCCATGTGTTAAGTCTAAACCATTGATATGTACCACAAACTGATAGGGATCCAGTACTGAGCCCTGCTGTACCCCATTGGAAACAGCTTTCCAGTCACAAAAACACCTATTATAATTCTTCACTTACTGCCACTGAGACAATTTTGGATCTAACTTCCACTTTCCCTTGGATCCCATGGGCTGTTAGTTTTCTGGTCAGCCTGCCATCTGGCTCCTTGTCAAAAGCCTTGCTAAAATCCATGTAGACAACCTCAAAAATGCTACCCTCAAAAATACACCTTGCAACCTCCAGGTTAGTGAGACTTTATGCCTCACCCTACTCCATATGGCCTTTGCCATTCATCCAGGTTTAAGTTTGGGAGTCCCACCCTTTACCTTTGTAGGAATATATTTGTTCAGAATCCTTGTTATCTCTTCTTTGAATGCCTCCTAATCCTCTGACACTGATTTACCTTTGAGTTGTTATTTCAAATCTACATATGTGAAATCACATCTCAACTTCATAAAATTGGCATTTCCACAAATTAAAACTTTTAAAATTACCATTGTACAGGGTGTGTCTGAGACCGCATCTAGAATACTAGGCACAGATTTGACCTCCATTTCGAAGGAAGATCATAGTTGCATTGGAGAAGGTACAGTGAAGGTTCACTAGATTGGTCCCTGAGATGAGGGGGTTGTCCTATGATGAGAGGCTGAGTAAATTGGGCAAATGTTCTTTGGAGTTTAGAAGAATGAGAGGTGGTCCCATTGAAACATACAAGATTCTAAAAATGGTTTGACAGGGTCAATACTGAGAGATTGTTTCCACCGGTTGGGGAGCCTAATACACAGGTTAAGTGGCCGATCAGAAATTTACTGACACATTTGCCCTCCCATCTCCCCCTGACTGTTTGGGGGTCTATGGTACTCGCCCAGCCATGTGATTGCCCCTTTTTTGTTCCTCCATTCAACCCATGTGGTTATTTCAAAATAAAAACAGGAAGTGCGGAAAAACTCAGCAGGTCTGGCAGCATCAGTGGAGAGAGAAAGAGTTAATGTTTTAAGTCCAATATGACTTCTTTGGAACTGCCAGCTCTGCTGAATATTTCCAGAATTTTCTGTTTTTATTTCAGATTTCCAGCATCCGCTGTATTTTTCTTTTATTTTCGTGTCATTTCATGCTCCTTCTAGCTATCATCCTCCTCAAAAGTGGAATTTTTTCTATGATCTAGATTGTGACCACACTTTTTGTTACCCCTCTCTATCCCATCTGAAAACCCCTAGCTGGAATTAATGGCCACAAATTGCCCACCCCTGTGCTGATGTAAAACACAGCACGATGATGTCAGGTTGGCAATCTCTTGTCATCCCACCAGTCTCTGATAATGTGGAAGGAGAACAGGTGCCGAAATCAGACGCCTGTTTGCCATTTTGTGAAAAAAGACCCTTAAAGACACAGCTGACAGCAATTTTGGGTTGCCCATTTCACCTTTAGTAGTTGCACAGGAAAAACACTGGGAATGTTTTACACCAGGTATGAGGAGGCAGTACAAGGATGGATGGAAAGGGCTGCAAACAGGGTCAGTGTTGCATGTGGCAGCAGAATCTGCTGCTAAAGGTGGCAGCGTTTGGCAGCAGTATACTTGATTTCTTCTCTCTTTTTAGGCTGACACAGCAAAAAAGGAGAGAATGAGAGGATAAGGGACCTTTAAATTGGTGGCCGTGACCAACTTCCAATTCACAGCCTAAGCCCTGTGCCACCAGATATCCCACCCTAGATGCCCAATTGGGCACAGACCCCACCCCCTGAAGCTAATTGACCAACTTTCCACTGGCCGGTCACTAAATGGCCGGCTGACATTTGTTTTGTCATGGTGAGACGGTGGGGCAGGAGCGAGCAGACCACACACTTCCTATTCCGTCTCTTTCACCTCACCAGGAACCATAAAATCCAACTCCCTGTAACAGGAATGTTGAACTGCCCTTCCTGCCCTTCTTTAAGTCATGTTTCAGTAATATCTATGATATCGTACCTCTTAAGTGTCTACCTGCTTTATTCACTAGACACCTTGCATTGAAATATATATCAATATCACTGAAGAACTCCATTGTTGTCTACTTTCTAGCCTTTTTTCTCGACCTTCCATATTTTCTTACTAATTTTCTGTCTTTTATTTCAAACAATGTTTCTCTGTCTTTGGAATCTACTCTCAACTTCCCATAGCACAGCCAAGGTAGTTTGAACTCCCCAGCAATGTTAGCAAACCTCCAGACCTGGCCCTAATGAGATGCAACCTGCCTTGCAGTTGACAGTTCTGAAGACGGACTCGAAATGTTAACTCTGTTTCTCTCTCCACAGATGCTGCCAGACCTGCTGAGATTTTCCAGGACTTCCTGTTTTTATAACAAATAAGACCAAATGGGTTGAACTGAGGAATAAAAAAGGGGCAATCACATGGCTGGAGTACACCATAGATCCCCAAACAGTCAGGGGAGATAGAAGAGCAAATTTGTAGGTAAATCTCTGATCGGCCTTTTATCCTGAGGTCCATGTCCCACCTTCCCCAGAACTGGAACCAATCCCTTAGGAATGTAAAGCCCTCCCCTCCTGCACCATCTCCCCAGCCACATATTCATCTGCTATATCTTATATCTGTACTCACTGGCACATGACCTGGTGGGGGGTAATCTAGGTCCTGCTTTTTAATTTCTTTCCTAGCTCCCTAAACTCTACCTACAGGACCTCATCCCTCTATACCTATGTCATTGGACCATGACCTCTGGCAGCTCATCCTTCCCTCAAAGTGCTCTGCAGCTTCTCAGTGACATCCTTGACTTTGGCACCAGGGAGGCAACATACCATCCAGGATCCACATCTACAGCCATGGAAATACCTGTCTGTTCCCCTAACTATAGAATCCCCTATCACTATTACTTTACCAATCTTCCTCCTGCCCCTCGTACCTTATAGTGCCATGGACATGGCTCTAGCTGCACTCCCCAGAGACACCATCACCTTTGGAGAGCTAGACATACTCGGCATTACCTGCCTGGTCTGACTCGACTGCTTGTCGATCACCCATCCCCTCTCTGCCTAAACACCCTTAAGCTGTGGGTGACCAACTCCAGTAATATGCTGTCAACATAGCTCTCAGCCTCAGGGATGCACCACAGTGGCACTGGCTGCTATTCAATCTCTGAACCCCAGACTCGAGCTGCCTCAGCTAATTACACTTTTTGCATTTGTGGTTGTACAAGAAACAAGAAACATCCTGGAGTTCCCACATGGAACAGGATGTGTATTTCATGGAACTGAAATGCCCTGCCCACGTCTCTTTACTAGACTACTAACTAAATTTAACCAAAAAATGTTTGAAATACTCAGTGGGCAGGAAGCATCTGTGGAGAGAAACATAGTTAATGTTTTGGGTTGAGATGTTGAGGAGGATAGCTGTAGGCTGCAGGAAGGTATCAATGGGTCAGGTGGGCAGAAAAGTGGCAAATGGAATTCAACCTGGAGAAGCGTGAGGTGATGCATTTGGGGAGATCAAACAAGACAAAGGAATACACAATAAATGGGAGGTGTAGAGGAAGCGAGGGACCTTAAAGTGAAAGCCTATAGATTCCTGAAGGCAGCAGGACAGGTTGATAAGGTGGTTAAGAAGACGTATGAAATCCTTTCATTTATTAGCTGGAGTTTAGAAGATAAGAGCAGTGAGGTTATCCTGGAACTGTATATATCATTAGTTAGACCATAACTTATGTACTCTGTGTAGTTCTGGTCACTTCATGGAAGGATGTAATTGCACTAGAGAGGGTACAGAGGAGATTTAAGAGGAAATTGCCAGGACTTGAAAAATGCAGCTATGAGGAAAGAATGGAAAAGCTGGGGTTGCTTTCCTTGGAACAGAGAGGGCTGAGGGGAGAATTGATTGAGATGTACAGAAGTGTGAGGGTTGGGGAGAGACTGGATGGGAAGGACCTCTTTACTTCAGCAGAGAGGTCAGTAACTAGAGGGCATAGATTTAAAGTGATTGGTAGAAGGGTTAGAGGAAAGTGAGGAAAAGATTTTTCACCCAGAGGGTTGTGGAGATCTGGAACACATTGCCTGAAAGAGTAGTAGAGGTAAAACACCTCAATTTATTTAAAGATGTCTGGATGTGCACCTCAAATGCTGTAACCTGCAGGGCTACGAACTCAATGCTGGAAAGTGGGGGGCTTGTTTTTTCGGCTGGTGCAGACAAAATGGGTCAAATGGTCCACTCTTGCTCCAACGCTACTAATGTTACTAATCTTTCTATGATTCTATGCTGCCTGACCTGCTGAGTATTTCCAGCATCTACAGTCTTTTACTTTTGTCTAACTAAATTTCTTAGTTTCACCCACTACCTTAACTTAAAGAAAAATAAAAGGAAATAGTAATGCTCACCAACCAGTTAACTACCTACTGTCTTGTGGCAAAAACAAAAATACCTGGAAAAACTCAGCAGGTCTGGCAGCATCTGTGGAAGGGAGCACAGTTAACATTTCGAGTCCACATGACTCTTCAACAGAACTGGTTCTGAGTTCTGTTGAAGAGTCATGTGGACTCGAAACATTAACTGTGCTCCCTTCCACAGATGCTGCCAGACCTGCTGAGATTTTCCAGGTATTTTTGTTTTTGTTTTCGATTTCCAGCATCCACAGTTTTTTGCTTTTATCTTACTGTCTTGTGGTGTCATTCCTTGATTTGTCCTGTCGTGTCTTATGTTGGCCCTCTGGGGGAGGCGGTGGTATAGTGGTATTGTTGCTGGGCTAATAATCCAGAGACCCAGACTAATGTCCTGGGGACTGGGGTTCAAATCCCACCATGGCAGATGGTGGAATTTGAATTCAATATTTTTTTTTAAAATTCTGGAATTAAAAGTCCAATGATGATCATGATGACCATTGTCGATTATTGTAAAAACTTACCTGGGTTACTCATGCCCTTTAAGGAAGGAAATCTGGTCTAGCTAACCTGTGATTCCAGACGTGCAGCAATTTGGTTGACTTGACTCTTAAATGCCCTTTGAAATGGCCTAACAAGCCACTCAGTTATAACAAAGTCACAAAAAAGGAATGAAACCAGACGGACCACTCGACATCGACCAAGGCACTGGAAACGACAATGGTCAAGTCCTCCTCCTTACTAACATCTGGGGGCTTGTTCCAAAATTGGGGGAGCTGTCTCACAAACTAGTCAAGCAACAGCCTGACATAGTCATCCTCATGGAATCATACCTTATAGATAATGTCCCAGACACCACCATCACTATCCCTGGGTATATCTTGTCCCATGGGCAGGACAGACCCAGCAGAGGTGGCAGCACAGAGGTATGGAGTTGGGAGGGAGTTTCTCCTTGGAGTCCTCAACATCGATTCTGGACCCCATAAAGTCTCATGGCATCAGGCCAAACATGGGCAAGGAAACTTCCTGCTGATTACCATGTACCACCCTCCCTCAGCTGATGAATCAGTGCTCCTCCATGTTGAACATCATTTGGAGGAAGCACTGAGGATGGCAAGGATGCAGAATGTAATCTGGATGGGGGACTTCAATGTCCGTCACCAAGAGTGGCTCGGTAGCACCACTACTGACCGAGCTGGCCGAGTCCTAAATGTCAGAGCTGCTGGACTGGGTTTGCGGCAGGTGGTGAGGGATAAAACACACTTGATCCCATCCTCACCAACCTGCCTGCTGCAGATGCATTTGTCCATGACAGTATCAGTAGGAATGACTAGCGCACAGTCATTGTGGAGACCAAGTCCTGTCTTCACATTGAGGATACCCTCCATCGTGTTGTGTGGCACTACCACCATGCTAAATGGGATAGATTTCAAACAGATCTAGCAACTCAAGACTAGGCATCCATGAGGCGCTGTGGGCCATCAGCTGTAGCAGAATTGTACTCGAACATAATCTGTAACGTCATGGCCTGGCATATCTCCCATTCTACCATTGCCATCAAGCCAGGAGATTCAATGAATATTGCAGGAAGGTATGCCAGGAGCAGCACTAGGCATACCTAAAAATGAGATGTCAATCTGGCAAAGCCATAACACAGGATGTCAAACAGCATAAGCAGCAAGTGATAGACTGAATGAAGCGATCCCACAACCAATGGATCAGATCTAAGCTCTGCAGTCCTACCACATCCAGTCGTGAATGGTGATGGACAATTAAGCAACTCATTGGAGGAGGAGGCTCCATAAATATCCCCATCCTCAATGTTGGAGGAGCCCAGCACATCAGTGCAAAAGATAAGACTGAAGCATTCGCAACATTCTTCAGCCAGAAGTGCCGAGTGGATGATCCATCTCAGCCTCCTCCCGAGGTCCCCAGCTTTACAGATGCCAGTCTTCAGCCAATTCAATTCACTCCACGTGATATCAAGAAATGGCTGAAGGCACTGGATACTGCAAAGGCTATGAGCCCTGACAATATTCCGGCAATAGTACTGAAGACTTGTACTTGCTGTGCCCAGCCAAGCTGTTCTAGTACAGCTACAACATTGGCATCTACCCAGCTATGTGGAAAATTGCCCAGGTATGTCCTGTACACAAAAAACAGGATGAATCCAACCCAGCCAATTACCGCCCCATCAGTCTATTCTTGATCATCAGTAAAGTAATGGAAGGGATCATCAACAGTGCTATATAGTGGCACTTGCTTGGCAACAACCTGCTCACTGATGCCCACTTTGGGTTCTGCCAAGGCCACTCAGCTCCTGACCTCATTACAGCCTTGGTTCAAACATGGGCAAAAGAGTTGAACTCCAGAGGTGAGGTGAGAGTGACTGCCCTTGATATCAAGGACACATTTGAACCGACTGTGGCATCAAGGAGCTCCAGCAAAACTGGAGTCAATGGGAATCAGGGGGTAAACTCTCTGCTGGTTGGAGTGATACCTAGCACAAAGGAAGATGGTTGTGGTTGTTGGAGGTCAGTCATCTCAGCTCCAGGACATCACTGCAGGAGTTCCTTAGTGCAGTGTCCTTGGCCCAATCATCTTCAGCTGCTTCATCAATGACCTTCCTTCCATCATAAGGTCAGAAGTGGGGATGTTTGCTGATGATTGGACAATGTTCAGCACCATTCATAACTCCTCAGATACTGAAGCAGTCCATGTCCAAATGCAGCAAGACCTGGACAATATCCAGGCTTGGACTGACAAGCAGCAAGTAACATTCGCACCACACAAGTGCCAGGCAATGGCCATCTCCAACAAGAGAGAATCTAACCATCACCTCTTGACATTTAATGGCATTATGATCGCTGAATCTCACACTGTCAACATCCTGGGTGTTACTATTGACCAGAAACTGAACTGGACTAGTCATATAAATACTGTGACTACAAGAGCAGGACAGAGGCTAAGAACCCTGTGACGAGTAACTCACCTCCTGACTCTCCAAAGCCTGTCCACAATCAAACATGCACAAGTCTGGAGTGTGGTGGAATACTCCCCACCTGCCTAGATAAGTGCAGCTCCAACAACACTCAAGAAGCTCAACACCATCCAGGACAAAGCAGCCCATTTGATTGGCATCCCATTCACAAACATTCACGCCCTCCACCACAGTAGCAGCAGTGTGTACCATCTACAAGATGCAATGCAGGAATCCACCAAGGCTCCTTAGGCAGCATCTTCCAAACCCATGGCCACCACCACCTGTAAGCTCCCTTCCAAGCCACGCACCTTCCTAACTTGGAAATATGTTTCCGTTCCTTGATTGTCATTGAGTCAAAATTCTGGAAGTCCCTCGCTAACAGCACTGTGGGTGTACCTACACCGCATGGACTGCAGAGGTTCAAAAAGGCAGCTCACCACCTCTTTCTCAAGAGCAATTAGGGATGGGCAATAAATGCTGACCTAGCCAGTGACACCCACATCCCTTGAATGAATTTTTAAAAAGCCCAGGTGCCCGGTGCTCAACATTTCCCCAGGTTGTCATCCCTCTGTCACTGACCATCACAGTGCCCTCTTGGCCAAAATCCTGAAGTAAAAGCTACGTACAAAGCAATCGTTCTTTACCAAGTTTGTCTAGCAATACATCCAGCACACTCTTATGCTTTCTCTGTGTGCGTGTCTTCCTGCTGCCTTTGCCTGTCCTGGTGCTCCTACACAGTGTTACCTCAGTGTCTGCAGCACAGCTGGCGGAAGGCTGCTGACTCTCACTGGAAGAGGCTGCAGATGGCCTTGCAGGACACCCTCGGGCAGCTGGGGACCTTGAGGACCCAGCTTCAAACTGCATCACCTCAACATGGGTGACAGCATTCTGTGCTAGCTGGCTGACAATAGCAAGGGCACTGGCAGAGTGGCTATGCTGGGAGGATGAATACTCTAGCACTGACAGAGGACAACAGGTTCATGCTCCACAGAGTCACTGCAACTGATGCGCTCCCAAGGCAGTACCTCCAGTAATCCTAGTGATCTGTGGGCAGACAGATTGCTGGACTGCTTTGAGAGCCTGCATGTTTCTTTGATCACTAGCGTCTGCAGCTATGATGGTGGCGGTTTGAGCTTGCCAGGCAGCAAGCTTGATAATGACAAGATGCTGCCTGGCAGCCCTGCCAAGACACCTAGCATTTCCAACAGCTTTTTCTAACCTCTGCAGCAGAACTCTTGTGTAACCTTGTCCTCTGGGGCTCTGGAACCCACTCAACCTTTTCCCACTGTCCTGGCAGCAGGCCTGCCGCCCTGGTGACTCACCACTTGCAGATTCCTGCCTCTCTGCCACTCTCTAAGATTCATGTAGTGCCAATATCTGAGCTGTTGGCCTCGAGTGTCAGATAGAGTGACAGTATTTCTTCTACCTTTGTCAGTTCTCCCTCTTGACCTTCAACTCCCACCCTTTGGCTGGTCAGGCAGTAGTTCTTGGATGTCCGCAGACATAACTGCACAAGAGTAGAGTGGAAGTGAGGGAACAAGGGAATAGTAAGAGGTGCATGGTTACACAATCAGCAGCTTGCACATTATAGCAGTTTGCAGTACTGGGTGAAGTAAATTTGAGAAGTTCTATAAGGCGGGATCATATCAACAGTCTTGATAGCTTCAGTGATGGTTGACCTCATTGACGCCAATTTCAATTACTCCCATTACCATCTCCATGGGGGTTAAGGGCATGCCTGCACCCTGCTGCCGGTGCCAACTATGAGAAACTTGGAAGGATTTACACAAAGAAGGGGACCATTCGGCCCATCATGCCATGCTGCCTAAGAAAGAGATATCCAATTTAACCTCACCTGTCAACTCTTGTTCTGTAGCCCTTTAGCTTATTGCATTCCAAGTGTATGTCCAAGTATTTTTTTAAATGTGGTGAGGGTTTCTGCCTCGACCACTCTTTCAGGCAGTGAGTTCTTGACCCTCTCCATCCTCTGCCTGAAAAAAATTCTCCTCAACCCCCCCCTCGAATCCCTCCACCAATTACTTTAAATCTATGGCCCTGTCTATTGATGTCTCTCTGAACAGAAATGGATCTATCCTATCTACCTTATCTTGGCCCTCATAATTGTAGACATCTCAATGAAATGCCCCTAAGCCTCCACTGTTCCAAAGGAAGCAAAGCCAGCCATTATATGCCATCTTGTCCTGCGAAAGAGAGGTAAATGTATCAGTGTGCAGTGTGTTTGGGTCATGTGCCTGCCACAGTTGAATAGCTGGCTGTATGTGGAAGATATGAGTGCAGCTTCAGCAATGCTAAGTGCTTGAGGGTGAGGCAAAGCCCATGAACATGAGCTATTCATCCTGGTTGGAAAAGATTTTTGGTAGGCGGGTGTGGCAGATCTGGCGAATGGAACAGGAAATGAGACTCTTGGTGCACTGGAGATGGCATTACCTTGACTACACGTGCAGTCATTGAATTTCTTACAGCACTGCATCCAGATTTTTAGTGGAAGATTGGTGGCATTAACAGGCCTGACCCCATGAGGAAAGAGAACCTCTCTGCTGCTGTCAATCTCCTGCACCAAGATCTCCAACACGGCTTCCATGAACCTTGTAGCACGCACTCTGGTCTGATGCGCCATTTCTGTTCCACCCTCCAGGTCTTTCATTTATCCTTGAGGAGTTTTAGCCCATGCTTCAGCTTGTATGTGCCTTGTCTTTAAGAGGTACAGGCTGTCTTTAAGTAGGGCAGGTAAGTGGTGCTAGCCTCACATGCATTTGGGCCCTCTACCGAGACATGATTCCATTCAACAGCATGTTTAGAGTTGGCTTGAGTGCAACAAAACTTATAAATAGCAGGTGGCCCAAGCTTGCCTGTTTCCTCCATTACTTCGAATGGGAACCGTGCACTGTGATCCCTTTGCCCAATTCTGGGAGCTATCCAATTTAACCACCGCTGTATTTTCTGGTGAGGGAATTATGAAATAGAGGACATAACTTTAAAATTAGAGCTAGGTCATTCAGAGCTGGTGTGGGAGGTACTCCTTCACACAGAGGGTAGTGGAAATTTGGATTGTATTCTCCAGAAAAGCTATGGATGCTGGGGGACAATTGGAACTTTCAAGACTGAAAGATATATTTTTTTGTTAGGTAAGGGTATCAAAGGATATGGAAGAAAGATGGGTAAATAGACTTAGGAGACTGATAAGCCAGGATCCAATTGCTTGATTAGGCAGACTCAAGGGACTGAATGGCCTACTCCTGCTCCTTTTTAATTTATTCATTCATTGGATCTGGGTGTCGCTGGATAGGCTGGCATTTGTTGCCCATCCCTAACTGCCCCTCAAGAAGGAGATAATGAGCTGCCTTCTTGAACTGCTTCAGCCACAACTGGCCAAGATTCCTGCTCCTGATTATTATCTGGCTGCACCATGCTGGATAAGCTTGTGTGAGTGTGGGGTTAGAGTAGGATTGAGTTCGACAATGATGTTCATTGTACTTAAATATCTGAATGGATCAAAGATGAATAATGGTTACAGGGATAAGTACAGGGGCATGACCAACAGAGAGTCAGTAACATCAGGAGGAGTCATAGAATCATTAGGGCACAGAAGGAGGCCAGTCAGCCCATCAGGTTCCAGTGAGGAGAAAAGAGAAAAGCATTGCCATGGATTATTCCTGCTGCTGCATTTCATCTATGTGTTTCCTTTAGGTTAAGGAACATCTTGCGAAGGGACAGAGGACACTGGCAGGTGAAGGAATGTCTCAAGTAACAAAGACCCTCTTGGATTTAACACAGAGAAGAAACTTCTATGGTGGGGATCTACTGGCCTGTGTTGAAATTCTTCGAAATGTCACTGATACATTCAAAAGAGCAAGTTATGTCCCTTCATCTGACGATGTACAGGTAATATCTCAGGCCTCTTAACATGGAAATTATGTTGGAAATGTTACAGTTGTAAACGTAGGAAAGAATGCTCGCTTTCACAGGCTTGGAATTAACCTGATGGAACAAATCACCTATCCATAGGGTTGCCAACCCTCCAGGGTTAACCTGGAGTCTTCAGATATTAAAATAAAATCTCCCAGACACTGCTGAGAGCACTCAGAACATTGGGCAGAATATTTTGCTCATCGGGTGGGTGTGCGCCTGGCCCGGCCGAGTGTAAAATAATGCACAATAAGGTCGGACAAGTGTCTCAATGTCTCCGCGCACTTGCGCGATACTTCAGTCGGCAGGCGCATGCGTGAGTCAGCAGTGCGCCCGCCAACAATTAAACAGCCTATTAAGGCCATTAAATTCATAATTAAAAGAAATTCTTTGCTACCTGGCCAGTCTTACGGTTGTCGGGCAGGCGAATTGGCCAGGGGGGCCTTTGGATTTTTTGCGAAATCTCATCCACGGGCGGGATGAGGTTTCGATCAGTGATTTTAAAAAATAAAAATTTTTCAACCCAATTTCTAACATGCCCCTGCTCGTGTGACAGAGTCACATGAGGGACATGTTTTTTTTAACATTTTTAAACTCTTTATTTTTTATTTTAAGAATCTTCAGCTCCCTGAGGTAGCTCTATCTATGCCTCAGGGAGCTTTTATGGCACTCACTCTTGCAAGCTTCCTCGTTCACCGTTAATTGGCCAGCCAGCATTCAATCACGGTCGGGGCCCAATCGCGGGCGGCAGTCTGTTTCACGGCCGCTCCCACGCAACCTCGCCAAGCCTGCCAGAAGACTGGAAAGTCCTGGCCATTGTTCCTGTTTTCATTTTATTTTGAAAAATTTTGCTTATTAATTATTAAACACTGGGGATGGGAAAAATGGTTGTGTGACTAAAAGCCAAGAATCACCCAATCAGTTAACAATTAGTGTAGGAGGGCAGGGCACCAGGAGAATGAACAGGACTAATAGTGCAAGTTGGGGGGGTGGGGGGGAGGGGCGGGTGGTGGTGGCACAGACAGAGGCAGTTGTGACCAAACCTCCAGGAATGTGTCCAACCTCACTTGGCAATCCAACATGTCCATTGTAGGACCAACCCCAACGACAATGATGGTGAAGGTGAAAATTTCCCCACAATGTTGCTAAGGTGCACAACTCACCAGACAGTGTAGGCAGTATGGAGCAAAAATTAAATCACCAAAGCTAGAAAAGTGAAAAGGAAGCTGGAAGACTATGACAGCTCAATCAGCATCTGAAAGAGAAATCCTAATACCCTGGATCTGCCAGATTTTCACCCATTTAACGTACATAGGAAATTGCACATTATTTAAGCACATTCCCCTAATGTCCTTCACAGATGTTGGAGGTATGTTGTATGGTTCATGGGAGATGCATCCCGGCTGCTGAGAACAGATACAGGTTCTATTTGCACTGAAATCTTTTTCCCGACGATTTAACACATTACGTGCCAGGCAAAAATTACAGTGGACATCAGCCAGCCCAGTCACTGCTGAAGAGAAACTTGCCTCCATCTACTTCCTATAAGAATCATTTTAAAGCCTGCTAACCATTCCCTGGGAAGTGTCCTACTGCCCCTTGTAGCTCTTGCCAGAGCACTGCTCCCCCAGGATCCATTGATTATCCAGCTTTCCTTCATCGTAAAGTCAGCTTCCATCCTAAGTCTAGCTAGTTCCCCATAATTCTACAGTCATATAAAAATAAAGCAGAGAACACTCCCAGAATGTCACCAACTGGTTCAGCTCCTGATTAACCCACTGCCCATGCCCTGCAGTTAAAAAAAGCAAATGCTTTGTTTTTGAATATACTTTCATGGGATCACTGATAAGGCCAGCATTTGTTGCCCATCCCTGATTGCTCTTGAACTGAGTGGCTTGATTCGCCATTTCAAAGGGCAGTTAAGAGCCAACCACATTGCTGTGGGGTCTGGAGTCACATGTAGGCCAGATTGGATAAGGACAGCAGATTTCTTTCTCTAAAAGCATTAGTGAAACAGATGTTTTTTAAATGCAAATGATAGTTTCATGGTCACCATTGCTGAGACGAGCTTTCAATTGCAGCTTTATTTATTGAATTTATATTCCACCAGCTGCCGGGGTTGGATTGCAACCCTTGTCTCCAGAGTGTTGACCTGGGCCTCTGGATTACTAGTCCAGTGACAGTGCTAATACACCACCATCACCCACAAAATAAATTTGAGTCACCTGATGGCCAGGGAGAAAGGAAATGTAAGACAATCTCTACGAGGTGGGGCAGGCGGGCAGGGTGGGTGTGGGGAACTAGAATTTGAGGCAGACCCTGGATCTGCCAGATTTTCACCCATTTAACGTACATAGGAAATTGCACATTATTTAAGCACATTCCCCTAATGTCCTTCACAGATGTTGGAGGTATGTTGTATGGTTCATGGGAGATGCATCCAGGCTGCTGAGAACAGATACAGGTTCTATTTCTGCGCCCTGTGGAGACAGTGCCCATAATGTTCAGGCACCTCACTGATGTGGGCAGGTATCGATGTGACGCCATTCCTATGATCTGGGATGGGAGGGAGATGGTGTCAATAGCTATACAAAGTGGTGGCCCACACCAAATTTTCCTTTAAGTTTTTGGTGCACCTGGCTCATTACTGGTCAGAGCTGAAAATGAAGTATTCCTGCACATTAATGCATCTCACCACACTGCAAAGTGAAATGTAATGCACTTTGTAAATGAGGAATTACTGAGTATTTTGCCTTTAAACTCTTGGCTCTGCAATTTACCATTTATAAACTGGAACTCAGGCTCGGGTGAAGTGTTGGGAAGATGGGCGGGCACAGCAGGCAGGCGGGCCTGGGAGCGGCCGTGAAACCGACCGCCACCCACGATTGGGCACCAACCGCAGTTTCACGTCGGCTGGTCAATTAATGGCCAGTCAGCTTGAATCGCGTGCTGCAACGCTCAGCGCTGCCTGGGTTGTTGCGGGGGAGGAGGGCAAGTGCAGATGTCAACTCATGCACAGGGGTGGGCTCAGTGAAAGTTCCCTGAAGGCACAGAGCTGCCTCAGGGAGCTGAAGACTTTTAAGACTAAAAATAAACAATTGAAAAATAAGGAAAACATATCCCCTCATGTGACTCCGTCACATGAGCAGGGACATGTTAAAAATGTTTTATTTTAAAACACTGGTCAAAACCTCATCCCTCCCGTGAACGGACAATGGAAAATTCCATTTAATTAATTGATTAAGGGCCTTAGTAGGCCTTTCAATTGTCGGCGGGCACGCTGCTGCCTCTCACATGTGCCCGCGAGCAAAATATCGCGAGAGTGTGCGATGATGTCAGGACACTCGCCCGATGTCATCGTGCACTATTTTTCTCCTGTTCAAGTTGGGCACGTGCCCGCCCATGAATTATGATTGATTGCAATTTGACTTTTAAGACCACATTTAATGTTTAAAGTAACCACATTTTTTGATTTTGAACACATGCTAATTTTCCAAAGCTTTAACTGATTTCGACAGTTACTCTATGAGTTGTACCGTTTCTTCACAGAATTTCTTTCAAATCATCAGTAACCTTCTTGAAGAGGAAAACAGGGAGAAATGGGAAGATGCACAAAAGGTATCGCTTTAAACTTGCATTCACATAGCACCTTTAATGATAAGATGCTTCTCAAGCAGTTAACTGACAACCAGAAAAGGAAACGGTAGATGTGAAACATGATTTTGAAGATGGGGTTCAGTGAGAACATTCTAGTGTGCAGGTGTAATCTGTCACTGAAAGTAGAGGGCAGCCAAGGAAACATGCACTGTTGGCTTTGCACTAACCTTTGGAACTACTTTGCAGGGGAATAATCACTGGGAGGCAAAAGTTAAAATACCAAGTGGGCTATCTGAGCTGAGGTTGTTGGAGCATGGTGTTGATGATGGGGAAGTCTTTGGCTTGCCTGCTGGTACCCCATTTCCCAGGTTTTTTTCACACTCAGCAGCTTCCAGACACAGCATAATGTTTGCAATGGAGTGAACTGGGAGTAGAATGAAGGCTTTACAAAAGGGAATTTGGTGAGAATGGGGATTGAAAATAGAGGGGGAAGGGGTGCTAAGTAAATTAACTGAGAATCAAAAGCACTTTAACCTCACCTGCCCATTCAGAAACTGATGAGATCAGATACAACACTGGCTTTACAACCTCCCATCACCCTCCCCGCCCCCAACAAAGGGGATAATCCCATTGATTCCCTTGATCCCATGGGTTCCTTCTAGCAAGTTAGTTTAACTCTATAAGTGATCAATTCCTTCCTTTAACTTTTAACTATATGGGAGATTAAAAGGCCACTAAACTTAAAAAGTACAAATGAATCAGTAAGAGCCAAGAGCAAAAACCTAACTAGCAGCTTTGCAAAGTAATGAAAAGAAAATAAATATAATCTGCCATCATTAAGAGGAAGAAATAGGCTCCATAATACTTAAACTGAGCAACTGACAGCATCTTCCAAACCCATCTCCACTACCATCTAGAAGGATAACGGCACCACCTGCAAGTTCCCCTCCAAGTCACTCACCACCCTGACTCGGAAATATATTGCCGTTCCTTCACTGTTGCTGGGTCAAAATCCTAGAACAACTTTCCAAACAGCACTGTGGGTGTACCCACACCACATGGACTGCAGCGGTTCAAGAAGACAGCTCACTACCACCTTCTGAAGGGCAATAAGGGATGGGCAATAAATTGCTGGCCTAGCCAGCGACGCTTGCATCCCACGAAATAATTCAAAAAATACAATAAAAGGTAGCTAAAAGGAATAAAATTAACTCCACCTGAGAATCAAAATTTTGTATTAAAGGTGCATCTGTCAGCTCTGTAGATTGATAACTAAAGATTGGCTGTACAATTCTTAGAAAGAAGGAAGGGAAGACAATGGCAGCTCAAACATTGTGTTGGGATTGCAGAGCACGGTAGTGAGACTGTCCCAGATGACCACCTGTGGGAAATGTCTATTTCTCGAACTCCTTCAGTTCAGCATCATTGTCTTTGATGCTCCAATCTGCATGGTTTACCCCAAAACACTGTTCCACCACACAGAGCATCGCATGTCTAAAGGGTGGAATGTGTGACTGAGTCATCAGAGTAAGGGAAACCTAGTGAAGGGAGGGAAAGAGGCACCACTGAGTTTGGTCGTGATGCACTTGTTATCTGTGGGCAATGACAGAATTGCTAAGATAATGAAAAAGTCAGAATGCTAAATTAAACACCGTGAGGAAGAAGGCACACCAGGGGGAAAACAGCAGAATAGAAATGTACACCAATCACCAAAAGTTAATGCACAATCCCAAAAAATAGCCAGAAAGGATAATGGGATGTTGTCCTATGAGGGGAACGGAATACAGAGGGAAGGAAGTGATGCTTCAGTTGTGTAAAGTGTTGGCTGAGAGCCCCAATGGAGTATTGCTTTCAGTTCTGGGTACATCTCCTCTGAAGCAATATTTGGAGAGAGTACAGCACAGATTCACCAGAATTATACAAGGACTTGCAGGGTTAAGTCATGAGGACAACTTGCAAAAACTTGCCTTGTCCACAAGTTTAGGAAGTTGAGGGATGATCTCAAATGTGAGTACAGAGAAACTATTTTCTCTGGTGGGAGAATCCAGAATAATGACTGGGAGGAGGATGTTACAATTATTGCCGGTTCCTTCAGCAAGGAACCTTTCATGCAAGGGCATTGGGCTGTGGACACTGGATTAATTGAAATTTTTGAGACTGAGACTGCCTAACTTTTATTAAGTCAGGACACCAAGGAATAAGGAGTAAAGATGGGTAATGGGTAAATGGAGCTGAAGTACAGCTGTGATCTAATTGAATGGTAGAATAACCTTGAGGGGTTGAATGGCCCAATCATGTTCCTATCTCTGGCTATATATTGGTGTTATATCACCAGTTACATAAAGTAAAAAACAAAACAGCCCTTTAAGAGAACTAAGACATACTAGCACTGAGTTAGGAATATACAAAATTAAATTTTATCAGGGGAATCTTTCACTGCAATTCTTTGAGACGATACTGATAATAAAAAGTATGTTCTGACATCCAACCAGGAAATGCGTCTATCCACTTTAGTTAGCACAAAGGCTAACATTTCAGCTTAATATACTTGTTAACAAACTAATGTAGCCCTCAGTTAGTTTATGATGCTGAATTGCTTAACTTAAACTACCTATGGGCTACATGGTGCTGGAAGGTCTGTGTACCGATGAGGACACAACCTAGAGATAAAAACAAAAAAACTGCGGATGCTGGAAATCCAAAACAAAAACAGAATTACCTGGAAAAACTCAGCAGGTCTGGCAGCATCGGCGGAGAAGAAAAGAGTTGACGTTTCGAGTCCTCATGACCCTTCGACAGAACTTGAGTTCGAGTCCAGGAAAGAGCTGAAATATAAGCTGGTTTAAGGTGTGTGTGTGGGGGGCGGAGAGATAGAGAGACAGAGAGGTGGAGGGGGGGGGGGGGTGTGGTTGTAGGGACAAACAAGCAGTGATAGAAGCAGATCATCAAAAGATGTCAACGACAATAGTACAATAGAACACATAGGTGTTAAAGTTAAAGTTGGTGATATTATCTAAACGAATGTGCTAATTAAGAATGGATGGTAGGGCACTCAAGGTATAGCTCTAGTGAGTTTTTTTTATAATGGAAATAGGTGGGAAAAGGAAAATCTTTATAATTTATTGGAAAAAAAAAGGAAGGGGGAAACAGAAAGGGGGTGGGGATGGGGGAGGGAGCTCACGACCTAAAGTTGTTGAATTCAATATTCAGTCCGGAAGGCTGTAAAGTCCCTAGTCGGAAGATGAGGTGTTGTTCCTCCAGTTTGCGTTGGGCTTCACTGGAACAATGCAGCAAGCTAAGGACAGAGGCAAGAGAGCAGGGTGGAGTGTTAAAATGGCAAGCGACAGGGAGGTTTGGGTCATTCTTGCGGACAGACCGCAGGTGTTCTGCAAAGCGGTCGCCCAGTTTACGTTTGGTCTCTCCAATGTAGAGGAGACCACATTGGGAGCAACGAATGCAGTAGACTAGGAGACCACATTGGGAGCAACGAATGCAGTAGACTAGTAGTCTACTACTAGTCTACTGCATTCGTTGCTCCCAATGTGGTCTCCTAGTCTACTGCATTCGTTGCTCCCAATGTGGTCTCCTCTACATTGGAGAGACCAAACGTAAACTGGGCGACCGCTTTGCAGAACACCTGCGGTCTGTCCGCAAGAATGACCCAACCCTCCCTGTCGCTTGCCATTTTAACACTCCACCCTGCTCTCTTGCCTCTGTCCTTGGCTTGCTGCATTGCTCCAGTGAAGCCCAACGCAAACTGGAGGAACAACACCTCATCTTCCGACTAGGGACTTTACAGCCTTCCGGACTGAATATTGAATTCAACAACTTTAGGTCGTGAGCTCCCTCCCCCATCCCCACCCCCTTTCTGTTTCGCCCTTCCTTTTATTTTCCAATAAATTATAAAGATTTTCCTTTTCCCACCTATTTCCATTATAAAAAAAACCCACTAGAGCTATACCTTGAGTGCCCTACCATCCATTCTTAATTAGCACATTCGTTTAGATAATATCACCATCTTTAACTTTAACACCTATGTGTTCTATTGTACTATTGTCGTTGACATCTTTTGATGATCTGCTTCTATCACTGCTTGTTTGTCCCTACAACCATACCCCCCCCCTCCACCTCTCTGTCTCTCTATCTCTCCGCCCCCCACACACACACCTTAAACCAGCTTATATTTCAGCTCTTTCCTGGACTCGAACTCAAGTTCTGTCGAAGGGTCATGAGGACTCGAAACGTCAACTCTTTTCTTCTCCGCCGATGCTGCCAGACCTGCTGAGTTTTTCCAGGACACAACCTAGGTTTGGTGGGTCTCCAACTCACCTGCTAAAGTCCACCCTGCAAGTTTGGAATGTTTGCATTGAGGTAATCCATATCACCAATGCTATTTCATGTGGTAGAGTGTCTGTTGACACCATGGCCCAGATTTTCACTCCTGAGGTGGGTAGGGTAAATAGGGAAAAGGTAGGATCTTCATTTGGGGGAAGTGGGTAGTGGGTACAGGTACAGATGGAGTCAGACCACTGCCCCTGGATACCGATCAGAGGTAGCCACAGGGGCTGCCAAGAACTGAGGCGGGCCTCAGTTTTCTGGAATTTCATCCCAGTTGTTTGCAGTTATTTTAGGCCCTCAACCCTCATACCCCCTCACCTTTCTTTCCATTCTCCATGCCCAATCCATGCCAGCTCAGGTCAATTCATGCCCCCACCCTCCGCCAATGGCCCCATCAAACCTTCCATGCCAACTCGCCCCCACTCACCTCTATAGTCCCTTACAGCCCTCATAATAGTTTAATGCCAATTCATACAAACACATGTCCCCACCCCTTACGGTCCCTATGGTCCCTCATAGTCTCCATGCCAACTAACCCAGTATCTACTATGGACAGACATCAGGAGTCTTGTTGAGAAGAAATAAAATAAAGTTATGAAATCAATTACAGCCTTTACTATATTAAAACATCACTTCCATCCATGAAAGCCCATTCAGAACATTTAAACAAAAACAAAAAGTGCTGGACAAACTCAGCAGGTCTGACAGCATCTGTGGAGAGAAGGACAGGGTTGACGTTTCAAGTCTGTATGACTCTTCTTCAGAGCATTTAAAACATTTAAATCTCTTCAATTACTTAATCCCTTATGACACCAAACAGACTTGTATTCATAACCCCAAATCAAAGACACCTAATCCTTTAACAATCTCTTTGAGCAGTCAATCAAACTTTGAACTTAGGACCCCCCTACTGAGATGATAGCTTGTGAAAAGCAGCCAAGCGTTAATAATGACATAATGATTGCCCTTTGGGTAATGTCAACAAACAGCTATTGTAACTGCTAGAACCATTTTTTCCAACTCTCATTGACACGGGTGGGTTAATTTTTAAATTAAAGGGCTGGGGATTTAAATAACTTCACAGCTTGACAGTTCTACAGACCTTATCTGACCTTTAAGAGCATTCACATCGACACTAAAAATTTTGTAACTCTCACACATTGCTACAGCAGAAAATGGGGTCAGTTTTAACTCAGCACTGTGTTCAAATGGCTCTGCTGAGAACATGTCTCCCTCATGTGCATCACACCCCATCCTCTTTCCTCTACAAGTGAAAATGGGATCTAAAGGAAATGGGAGCTGGATCTCCGCACACCATTTTGGAAGGTGCTCAGAGACTCCACAGCTCCATGAATGTCCAGGCTGCTGTGCCAGCCAAGGAGTTGGGGGATGTGGAGGGTGAAATTTATGTTAGAATCACAACAAACTGTATATTTAACAGGAAAATAAAATCTACTTAATCACAAACAGCAAACAGAGTCTATTGAAATGCACTGTAGCAGCAGGCATTGAAACCACATGCTACAGCAAAGCAGGCTCTAAACAAAATAGTGGGGTGAAGGGATCATGTGAGAGGAGATGTGGTAAATCACAGAGAAACATTGAGGGGGAGACAAGAACTAGCGGACACAGTTTAAGAAAATGAGATCTCCCTTTTAAGATGGAAGTGAGGAGAAATATTTTCTTTCAGAGTGTCATTAGCCTGTGGAATTCTCTTCGCCACAAGGCAGTGGAGGCTGTCATTAAATTTATTCAAGGCTGTTGGATTTTTGATAGAGAAGGGAGTCGACCATTATGGGGGGGCAGCGGGGACCACAACCAGATCAGCCATGATCTTATCAAATGGTGGATGAGATTCAAAGGGTTGAATGACCCTCACCTCCTCCTAAACCTTACGTTCTTATTTTCTTCAGCAAATAGAGTCTATTTAAAAAGAGTCTATTCAAGCTGCTGCAAATAATCTATAGAGTCTATTTGAAAGGTTACCAGCTACAGAAAACAAAACCTATGGCTGAAATTGCAGCAACATCTCCTGATAAAAGCAGGGATTATTTTTTTCTAGAAAAATGCAGTGAATGGAGGATCATTCCATAAAAATTATGTGTGTAAAGTCAATCCCAGTCACCGACAGCAGCGTGATTGACAGGAGAATTATCCATTCATTTCTATTCTGGCTGAGAATAGTGCTTTCACTAGATTGTAGCCATGAGGAAGAGACAAAATGGATGAAGACTGCAGACAAGAAATCATGAAATCAGCCTTTAATGGATGAGCTTGTGAAGGTTAGCACTCAACAGGTCAGTGTAAGATGATCGGAGAGGATTTTCTCAGGTCATGTAGCTAGCATTGGACACATTACCCAAAATAAAGTATCAGTTGTTTCCTTGCAAATCACTTTTAGTCCCTACTTGCTTTGTTTGACAAGCAAAAAATGTACAATTTTTGCAAAATTTGGACTGCTCCTGTTGAATGCAGTCATTGCATCAATTGTGAATGGAATACATTAATATGTATATCAATTTGGAATGAGTAAAAGTGGTGTTTTTTATCCCTTTTTTGCACAGGTCTATCCTGGGTCAGTGGAGTTAATGCAAATTATTGAAGATTTCATACATGTTGTAGGCATGGGAATGATGGACTTTCACAACTCCTACTTAATGACTGGAAACCTAGGTGGGTGAGATACAAATTAACTTTTTTTGTCTGGTGTTTGGTCGAAGGTTAGCCCTTCTGTTTAGCCACGTTTTTACACAAATGGAGCTCAGCTTTTCCAGCATCTATATGTTATTACCAAACAGTCACATTCGTGAAGCATTATTTGGGACTTGAGCAAATACTTTTCACTCTTCAAGATCCCATTGAAGATTTTAAGAAAACATGATTAATGCTAGTGTGCTGTGAGTTCTATCTCGTTGATGTGTCATATTTTCAGACTTTCTTTGTTCCTGCCATTCCTGTACGCTTATAAAATAGATGGATATGCTGTTGGAAAATCATATACTTTCCTATTTTTGGATCAAGAGACTACATCATAAGTAGGGACTAGAGAAGCCGGGACATCTCCCCTTTGAGCAAGAAGGTTAAGGGGAGATTTAACAGAGATCTCCAAAATTATAGGGGGTAAGCAAATAGAAAGTTTCCACTGGTAGTTACCAGAGGACATCAATTTAAGGTAATTTGCAAAAGAACCAGACGTGAGATGAGAAGATTTTTTTATGCCTAACAAGTTGAAATGATCTGAAGTGCATTACCTAAAAGGGAAACAAATTCACTGGCAACTTTCAAAAGCAAATTTGATATAAGCTTGAAAAGCAAAGATCTACTGGTCTAAGGGGAAAGTGCAGAAGAGTGGGACTAATTGGATAGCCCTTTCAAAGAGCCAGTACAGACGCGATGGCCCGTGTGGTCTCATTTTATAGTGTATGATTCTATGATAATCTGATTCTAAAAACGCCTAAATCAGTTATGTGGGAGCATACGGGATAGAGCACTTTTACATAATTTTGTGCTTTGATGCTCACAAGCGCTCCCTATAGCAGTTAAGGTACTGGAGAAATAAGCCTTGATGGTTCAAATGGCCTCTTCTCACTGTTGTGATTGACTCCATGGCAGCTGTGGGATTTAAATTCAATTAGCAAATCTGAAATTGAAAGCTAGTCTTAGTAATGGTGACCATGAAACTGTCATTGATTTTCATTAAAAACCCATCTGTTGTCCTTACTGGTTTGATGTATGTGACTCCAAACCCACAGCAATGTGGCTGATTCTTAACTGTCCTCTACAATGGCCCAGTAAGTCACTCAGTTCAAGGGAGTTAGAGATGGGCAACAAATGCTGGCCTTCTCAATGAGACCCAAATCCCAAGAATTAATAGAGAAAAAATTTCCCAGTTCCCTGCTGAAAGAGATTTTTAAAAATTTTTTACCCGATTGGTTTGAGCTGATTCAAGGCTCATTCCCAGAAGTGAAAATTCATGGCATTAACTTTTCCACCATCCGGCTCTTGGTGTGGAATCCATGGGCCAGGAATGCCAAACGGAAGTGGAGATTAGCAGCTCCCACCAGATTTCCCATCCATTAAATTGGATGGGGGATGTCTGACAGGGCCCACTGGCCTTCCTGACCATTTCCTGATCCACACACTGGGAATGTGTGCTCTCTACCAGGCCCATGAGTTCATAGGTTTGAGAAATTCTCCTGACCGCCTGCCATAACTCCAGTGGGAGATTGGTGGAACCAGCCCAAATAAAAAGAGTGGAGACCCTTGCTTCACAACTAGGGACTGGGTGAACCCACCACAACCCCCCGCCCCTCAAAATTTCTGAAATTATTGTGTTTGTCAAAATATTTTAATCAACCCCTCCACCAAGAGTCCCCTGCTGCATATCTTACTAAATCTATCTCTACAATCCTGTTGTTGACTTTCTTATATTACCTTTTCAATGGTATCCCCAAATACTATTCTCTCCTTTTCCCCTGCTTTATTCTGGATTTTCCCCTGCATTGTCATGTGGAGGTCCTCATATCCTAACTCGCTCCAAGGCTATTTCACCAATTGTGCTTGTGCTCACTGAACTAACTTGCTTCTCAGGGGCCAAGTAATACAAACCACCACCACCACCACCGCCACCACCCCCCCCCCCCCCCCCCCCCCCCCCCCCCCCCCCACCCCTGTAAAATTCAGCCCCTGGAGTTCATCTGTGGGCATCAGGGAGTGTTTCCGCAAAGTCTTCCAGCAGCTGATAAAACAAAAAAGCCCTTAATAGGGTGGATTGCAAGTGGCCTGTGAAAGAGGGAAACTCAATGAATCGAGTAGTATTTTTCCATTTGACGCCTCCTTATGTCAGGTAGATTTTCTGTTTCATCAGCATCTTCTCCCATTATCATTACCAGTGTAATTAAACGCATAGATTTGTTTCTTATTGAAGCTATAAATTCAAATAATGTAACTAATTGCTTCCTGAATGACTTACCTTACGAAGGGAGCATGACTGAATGCATTCAAAAGCAAAGTGCAGGTAGATTGGCAGTATTTACACACTGTTACCGACACATAAAAATTCCTTTATGCCCGATAGCCCAAAGATGAGACCAATGTTCTTTAACCAAGCCTGTGTTCAATTATTACGAATGGTGCACTGTTGAGAAACAACTGATTCCCAAACGACCAAACCTGCCTGGCAAGATTCAGAATAAATTATCTGCCCAAGAAGTTCCCTAGAGTTTTCATAAAGAAAGATGTATTAAATTTCACAACAACAACTTGCATTTATATAGTGGCTTTGACTTAGTAAAATGTCTCAAGGTGCTCACAAGAGCGATGGCCAAACAAAATTTGACACTGAGCTACTTGGGGAGACGTTAGGACCGATGACCAAATGCTTGGCCAAAGGGTACGTTTTAAGGAGAAAGAGAGGTAGGGAGGTTTAGGGAGGGAATTCCTGAGCTTAGAGCCTTAATTAATGAAGGCACAGTCACCAATGATGGAGTGATTAAAACTGGGTATGTGCAAGAGGCCAGAATAAGAGGAGCACAGAAAACTTGGAATGTTGTAGGGGTAGAGGAGACTACATTGATAGGGAGGGGTGTTGCCACGAAGGAATGACAACCTTTAGCTGAATGTCCAGGTACCGTCTGTCCTACGTCAATCCCTTTTACCTCATCTCGCCAGAATCAATACTGAACTGTGCTGAAAGAATGACTAGGCTGCTTAGTGTCTATTGTATATAGTCAGGGACCATAGGTGCCATGTAGTGGTGTGAAGACCACTATCAAGGGTTCTTGAGCTAATTCCATAGCATCTCCAAAGCTGGAAGCCTGCTACATACATGAAGGAAACTGTACCGTCACTGTGGATCTTTATCACTCAGGTGTTCTGAGATGGCTGTTGAGTTGCTGATTGCTCCATGGTGGCCTGTAGGTTTCCCATAACCTCTCACGCAGTAACACAAAGGTCGAGAGGTACACTTCTGGTAATCTACACTGAGTGCCAGAGCAGCCAGTGGACAGTGGCAGAAAGCACGGGGAGGTACAGAAAAGGAGCAGAAACATTTCATTATTCTAACATTTATTTTATCTTTGGTTTCCCAGTGGGTTGAACAAAATAGGAGTACTCCTCCGAGAGCCACCGTGAAAGATCGGACCTTCCCTCCCATTCATGCCTGACACCCTTGACCCAGGTTAAAATTGGCTCAGGTGAACTCTTGATGGCGTTAAAACTATGAAGTGAAAAAAAAAATGATGAAAGAATGAAGGAACTCGCATTTCTATTTTGCCTTTCACAATCTCAGGACGTTTCAAAGAGCATTGCTGCCGAAGGAATACTTTTGAAGTATGGTCACTATTGTAATGTCAGAAATGCAGCAGCCAATTTGCACATAGCAAACTTCCACAAAGAGCAATGTGATAACGACTGGATCATCTGTTTTAGGAATATTGATTGAGGGATAAATATTGACTAGGCCACTGGGGAGGGCTCTTCTGCTCTTCTTCGAAATGGTGCCCTTGGATCCTTAGAGTGGAGCTAAGGCCTACTTTTAATTACCAAAATTTTACAGTCCACCGGGGCAGGATAACAGACAGGGAGGCATAAAATTGGGCACCATGGCAGTGGTGCCAGTTAATGGTCATTTAAGGGCCTCCCTCTTCTGACACTAGGATTTTACTTGTAGCGCAAGGCCTGCCTCAAGCCAATTAACATTCTGACAGTCATAAAATGGCTGTGGGGTGAACTTTTAGTTGGGGTGGTGCGGGTGGGAACCCCAAACCCAAGCATAAAATTCAGTTCATCTGTAAGATGGCACCTCTGACAGTGCAGCACTCCCTCAGTAACACACTGGAGTGTCAGCCTAGATATTATGCTCAAATCTCTGGAGTGGGACTTGAACACAGGAGTGCTCCCAACTGAGCCATGGCTGACTCCTTTTAGCCAAATTCCCTTTATTTATTACCTTAGAATATTAACCATAGTTTGGCTGTGGTTCCTACATGTGCAAATCACACTCAAAGCTAGATGAGAGCTTGCAAATAATGCTAGCAAAGGTGGCCTACTCTTGAGTGGTCCCTGATGTTGATAAGACCATAAGACCATAAGACACAGGAGCAGAAATTAGGCCAATTGGCCCATCGAGTCTGCTTCGCCATTCAATCTTGGCTGATAAGTTCCTCAACCCCATTCTCCCGCTGTGTTCCCCTAACCTTTGATCCCCCTTCCAATCAAGAACCTATCTATCTCGGTCTTAAATACGCTCAATGACCTGGCTTCCACAGCCTTCTGTGGCAATGAATTCCATAGATTCACCACTCTCTGGCTATAGAAGTTTCTCCTCATCTCTGTTCTAAAAGGTCTTCCCTTTACTCTGAGGCTGTGCCCTCGGGTCCTAGTCTCTCCTACTAATGGAAACATCTTCCCCACGTCCACACTATCCAGATCTTTCAGTATTCTGTAAGTTTCAATCAGATCCCCCCTCATCCATCTAAACTCAATTGAGTATAGACCCAGAGTTCTCAAACGTTCCTCATATGTTAAGCCTTTCATTCCTGGGATCATTCTCCTGAACCTCCTCTGGACCCTCTCCAGGGCTAGCATATCCTTCTTGAGATACAGGGCCCAAAATTGCTCACAATATTCTAAATGTGGTCTGACCAGAGCCTTATAAAGCCTCAGCAACACATCCCTGCTTTTATATTCTAGTCGTCTCGAAATAAATGCCAACATTGCATTTGCCTTCCTAACTACCGACTCAACCTGCAAGTTAACCTTAAGAGAATCCTGGACTAAGACTCCCAATTCCCTTTGCACTCCAGATTTCTGAATTCTCTTCCCATTTAGAAAATAGTCTATGCCTCTATTCTTCCTACCAAAGTGCATGACCTCACACTTCCCCACGTTGTATTCTATCTGCCACTTCTTTGCCCATTCTCCTAACCTATCCAAATCCTTCTGCAGCCTCCCCGCCTCCTCAATACTACCTGTCCCTCCACCTATCTTTGTATCATCTGCAAACTTAGCCAGGATGCCCTCAGTTCCTTCATCTAGATCATTAATGTATAAAGTGAAAAGTTGTGTTCCCAACACTGACCCCTGCGGAACGCCACTAGTCACCAGCCACCATCCTGAGAAGGACCCCCTTATCCCCACTCTCTGTCTCCTGCCAGACAGCCAATCTTCTATCCATGCTAGTACTTTGCCTCTAACACCATGGGCTCTTATCTTACTGAGCAGCCTCCTGTGCGGCACCTTGTCAAAGGCCTTCTGGAAGTCCAAGTAGATAACATCCATTGGCTCTCCTTTGTCTAACCTACTCATTACCTCCTCAAAGAATTCTAACAGATTTGTCAGGCATGACCTCCTCTTGATGAAACCATGCTGACTTTGCTCAATTTTACCATGCACTTCCAAGTATTTTGAAATCTCATCCTTTATAATGGACTCTAAAATCTTACCAACGACCGAGGTCAGGCTAATTGGCCTGTAATTTCCCGTCTTCTGCCTCACTTTCTTCTTAAACAGGGGTGTTACATTAGCGATTTTCAAGTCCTCTGGGACCCCTGACTCCAGTGATTCCTGAAAGATCACCACCAATGCCTCCCTTTTCTCTTCAGCTATCTCCTTCAGAACTCTGGGGTGTAATCCATCTGGTCCAGGTGATTTATCCATCTTCAGACCTTTCAGTTTTCCTAGCACCTTCTCCTTGGTAATAGCCACCATACTCACCCCTGCCCCCCGCTACTCTCTTGAACTTTGGGGATGTCACTCGTGTCTTCCACTGTGAAGACTGACGCAAAGTACCTATTCAGTTCCTCCGCCATTTCTTTGTTCCCCACTACTACTTCTCCAGTGTCATTTTCCAGCGGCCCAATGTCCACTTTTTCCTCTCTCTTACCCTTTATATATCTAAAAAAAACTTGCAATCTTCTTTTATATTACTGGCTGGTTTACCCTCATATTTAATCTTCTCTCTCCTTATTTCTTTTTTAGTTGTCCTCTGTTGGTCTTTGTAGGCTTCCCAATCCACTGGTTTCCCACTGTTCTTCGCCGCATTGTATGCTTTCTCTTTAGCTTTTATGCTGTCCCTGACCTCCCTTGTCAGCCATGCTTGCCTCGTCCTCCCTTTAGTATGCTTCTTCTTCCTAGGGATGAATTTTTGGTGTGGCTCCCAAACTACTCCCAAAAACTCCTGCCATTGCTGTTCCACTGTCTTTCCTGCTAGGCTCATCTCCCAGTCAATTCTGGCCAGCTCCTCCCTTATGCCTCTGTAGTTGCCTTTATTCAATTGTAATACTGTCTGATCCAGGTGATTTATCCACCTTCAGACCTTTCAGTTTTCCTAGCACCTTCTCCTTGGTAATAGCCACCATATGGAATCATCTGATTCCAGCTTTTTCCTCTCAAATTGCAGGATAGATTCTATCATATTATGGTCACTTCCTCCTAAAGGTTCCTTCACCTTAAGCCCCCTTATCAAAACTGCCTCATTGCACATCACTAAATCTAGTTCCCTACTGGGCTCCACCACAAGCTGCTCCAAAAAGCCATCTCGTAGACATTCCACAAATTCCTTTTCTTGGGATCCACTACCAACCTGATTTTCCCAGTCTACCTGCATATTGAAATCCCCCATGATCACTGTAACCTTGCCTTTCTTACACACCTTTTCTACCTACTTTCTGATCTACTTAAGAATTACATAACTCTTTTCAGTCTTTCTAGGTTGCTTAATGATACTTGATCAGGTGTTCAGGAACCAGAGAGTTGAAAGTTGGCTCATATGTCAGATTGATTAGTAGCTTAGGGATCTGGGGAGTAGCGAATGTCTTTTCTTTTGCATTGATAAGCTACTTTGAGGCCCAGGGACTGAAGGGTTATCTTAAGCAAAATAGGTCACAAGGAAAATTCAGTGCTTCTAGCAGGAAGCCACACTCCACGAAAAAGTGGGTTGTTGAGAACACTAGGACATGATTCTCCAACCAGTGTTCCTTTTGAGTATGCCCCCCTGCTAAGAGTGCTGAACGTACCCTGAGGTCTCAGTCTAATGATGCTCCACTTTAAATGGCCTTTTACATCCTGGAGCAGGGTCAATAAATGGATTATAGATCCACCTCGAGTAAGAGCCCACTAATCCACTGTTTGACATCCAGAGTATCAGAGATGAGAGTGCAAAGCAAGTGTTGGTGTGGGCTTTAAAATCTCTTTCTGTATGGCTTGACTATATGGAACCAAGGTGAGGAAATGTGGAAAATGTCGAATTGCAGCCTTGATCATTAGTTGCGGCACTGAGGGGATGTTGCATTGTCATCTTTCCATCTTTCATATGAAGCAAGAAACCGAGACACCGACTGCTCTCTAAGGTGGACGAGAAGGATCCCTTGGCAATACTCGAAGAAAGGCAAGGGAGTTATCCCCGGTGTCCTGGTCAATATTTATCCCTCAATTAACATCACAACAAACAGACCTAGCCATTATTACATTGCTGCTTGTGGGAGCTTGCTGTGGGTAAATTGACTGCTGCATTTCCTACATCAGTGACTACACTTCAAAAGTATTTTGTTGGCTGTAAAGCACTGTGGGATGTCCTGAGGTTGTGAAAGGTGCTATATAAATACAAGTTCTCTCCTTCCCTTTGTAGCAGGCACTCTGTCAAAAGTATATTCGCCTTCCATCATTACTTTATTCCCTCTTGAAATAAGAGCTGAAGGCCTGCACAAGCAACTGTATAAAACAGTATGGCAATTTATTTTTCCTACTTTCTTGGTATTTTTATTGGGAGCTGAAAGGGAATACAATTAAGTTCAATCTGCCCATGCTGGAGGTAGGTGGCCTTGGCAATGCTGGTGATTAATATTTATCTTTCTGAAGAGTGAAGCCGAGCTTGAATTAATTATTTGATTTAGTTGATGCCAGCACGTTCCAACCCACAGGAGCCAGCCTCAATTGGAAGAACACCATATGTTGATGGAGTGGTGTTGCTCAAAATAAACAGCGCCTCAGACTTTCTGGGGACCAATTCCTGACCACAACCAGGACTAGAATTAAAAGCAGAGGCACTGGGCGGCAGGAACCATCAAACAGGGCCTGTAGTAACCACACCTCTAAGCTTGTACAACAGTGAATACTATTGGCTATGTCTTCAATCAGCTCAGCATGGCATTGGCTCATTGTCAAGGGCCTAATTACCCCCACTCCTACCTACCCACCCTTGACTCCACTATTTCATAACTGATTCTATTTTGTCTGCTGTGCTGAATTGTCTGTCTTAATCTAGTGAGCAGTGTGACATTTGGAGCTTCTTTGAATAGAAGCCAGATAGAAAAAAAATAACTTGCGCTGCTGGCAGCCAGCTAGAGAGGTTCACATCAAATGGAAATACGCACACCAGGAGCAGGAAAAGGAAATTTGTGGAACCGATTATGAAAACAACAACAACTTATGTTTAGACAGCACCTTTAGGTGTCCTCCATGATTCAGTGGGTAGCACTCTCACCTCTGACTCAGAAGGCTGTGGGTTTAAGTCTCACCCTAGGGCTTGAGCACCACATCAAGGCTGACACTCCAGTGCAGAATTGAAGGAGTGCTGCACTATCAGAGGGACTGTTTTTTGGATGAGATGTTAAACCGAGGCCCCATCTGCCTGCTTGGGTGGATTTAAAAGATCCCAAGGCACTACTTCAAAGAAGAACAGCAGATAATTGTTCCCCAATCAACGTCACAAAAAACAAATTATCTGATCACATTGCTGTTTGTAGGAGTTTGCTGTGTGCGAATTGCCTGCTGTGTTTCCTACATTACAACAGTGACCATACTTCAAAAATATTCCATTGGCTGTAAAGTGCTTTGGGATGTCCTGTGGTCATGAACAGTGCTATATAAATGCAAGCCTTCCTTCTTGTTCTTTTCTACTTTCTTAAATGTAGTCAGAAGTGCCAAGGCCAATCATAGGAGGCTTATCAAACAAAATTTTACACTGAGTTACATAATGAGATATTGGGACAAGTGACCAAACATTTAGTCGAAACTAATAAAAACCGAAAATGCTGGAAAAACTCAGCAGGTTTGGCAGTATCTGTGGAGAGAGAAACAGAGTTAACATTTCCAGTCCAATGTGACTCGTCTTCAGAACACTTGGGCAAAGGTATTGGTTTTAAGGAATGACTTAATGAGGAGAGAGCTGTTGAGTCAGAGAGGCTTAGGTAGGGAATTCCAGAATTTAGGGAATTGGCAGCTGAAAGCACGGCACCAATGGTGAAGCTATTTCATTTGAGGATTCATAAGAGTCCAGAATTGGAGGATTAAAGAGGAACTCCACCAAGCATAGAAACATGGGACCATAGGGAAAGAACAAGGTCATTCAACCCCTCAAACCTGTTCCAACATTGTTAGATCCTGGCAGATTTGTATCTTAACTCCATTTTAAGTTTGATTGCTTGATGTGTTGATTGTGTATTGTAAATTATCTGCCGACAGGGCATAATGCTTTGTTTAAACTAACTACTGTCTCTCCATGGAGATGGAAAACAGATAAAAATTTCAAAAGAAATAAATATTATGCTGTTTAGTAACTGCAGGTGGATAAAGGAGGGCATAAATTTATGCATTTCATAGTTACATAAATAAATGAATGAACATAATGAGCTGGATCTTTCTGCCATTACTTAGACTTTTTCTGTGCCCTTTAGCTCCAAATGTTTTTGCCCGGAGTGTCACTGGAAGTAGGTGCTGATAAGGGCTTGCCATGGGCAATGAGAAATCTGGGACCTTAGTGAACAACAGGACCAAAGGGCTATTTCCTTAATCAATGAGAATTAAGGATTGAGAAAGAAACAGAGCACTAATCAAACCAGATACAGAAAGAGAAATAAAGAGAGGGAAAGAAAGATTGGATTCAGAGGGAGAGAGAGAGAGAGAAGACCTGAGGGGATTTGATAGAGTAGATGCTAGGAGGAAGTTGCCACTTGTGGGAGAGACTAGAACTAGGGGGCACAATTTAAGAATGAGGTCATTTAAGATGGAGATGAGAAGATTTTTTTTTTCTCTCAGAGGACCATTAGTCTGTGGAATTCTGTTCCCCAGAAAGCAGTGGAGGCTGGGTCATTGAATGTATTCAAGTCTGAATTAGACAGATTTTTGATAAGTCAAGTGTTATGAGGGCCAGGTGGTAAAGTGGAGTTGAGACCACAATCAGATCAGCCATGATCTTATTGAAAAGGTTCAAAGGCTGAATGGGCTACTCCTGCTCTAAAGTCCTATGTTCCTATGAGAAAAGAGACAAAGAAAAAGTAAGAAAATATCAAACATAATACATTTAAAAATCATTTAAATCTCTAAGAATAGTTTACAACATGTAGCGATGAGAGTGAAGAGTCTAAATTGTTCCCTTTCCGTAGGTTGATTGATATTGCCTTGTTAATTATCTCCTTGTTAGAAGGCACTTCTATCCCTAATTACCAACGTTAACTTTCTGCTGTGAGTTTAATGGCAATTCATTTGCAAATCTAGTTAGTTCTTAAACATAATAGGAAGGCTCAGAGCAAGATGTCATTTATTTGAAGTGAACATGGATTGGTGTAATTCGAACAACATGTCCTGGAGATTCGCAACTCATAGCATATCTCTCAATCTCTAGAACCAAATGGCTGATTTGCATGTTAATAACAGCATGCATCATTAACTCCTATTATCTGTCCAGCCTGATCCGGCCGAATATTTTATCAGTACGAAAATAAACACTTGTCATGACATAATTTGGTTGCACAAATAAGTAAATGCATTCTTCCAATGAACAGAAAATCTTGAGGGATCTGCATGCCTGATTCTGGATTGTAAGCACACTCAGAGTGCAGATCGTAAACTGTGCCCCTTTCTGTCTGTGTACAGCAGAGATGGAGCATTTTTCACAAGGACCCTTCTTTTTAACACAACCATTCAGCCATTCGTTAACAATCCTTTATATGTTATATAATGTTACAACCGAGAAGGGAGGAGTGCACTGTCTGTCTCTAGTTCCACTACTTCACTGGTCACAACATATATTAAACTGATTTGTCCAGTTAGATATACAGCCAATTATGCACGATACTTATTGGTTCAGCATGACCACTCGATGCTCCGGTTTCTTAATTTATTGAGAATTGCTGAAAAAAGACATGCAAAGCTTTTTGTCTGGCACTCATCGGGACATTTCACAAGAATATCAGTATAAAGGGAAAACAACAAACAATGCTTGGCAGTTAACTGTCAGTCAGCATCACTGGTGCATTCTCCATCAATCAGAGTCCACTTGCCCACCAATCAACACTCTCACCATATATAGCATAAATTGTTGTGCAAGACGGGAAGCTTTGATATCTCTTTTTTCAACAATACTCAAGTTCTGTACTACAGAATAACTATCTTAATTTATTATAAAACCAGACTTGTCAAGTAGAAAGGTAAAGCTTATTGACATACAGCACACACACACACCCCCCAAAACAATAAAATAGAGGAATTCTGCCAAATGGTCAACAGTCGATGGTTCAAGGGAAAAGGATAAGTGCTGGCTTCCTTGAAACTTTGTCCGGGTTATACGCTTGGTCTCTCAGCACTGGTCTGGGAAACAAGCGACGACTCTTGCTCTACTTTTCAGGTGGGCTTTGAGGGAAACTTACAGGCAGTCGATCTCAGAACTTAGAGGGACATCAGAGCAGCTTTTATTCATTTTCTGCTTTGGCCTGGGTCCAGTCTTAAGGAGCTGTTGTATTCTTTACACAAGCTGCTGATCCTTTTACCCAGCAAAACTTCACCAGCTTTTTCAAAAAACTCAGTTTTCAAAGCCATCAACCACCATGTGACTATTTTGTAAACGGTCCAATGGAGTCAAGAGGTGTCCAGATTCTTTAAAACTGTTGAATAACTTTTCTTGTAAAATGCTGTCTTTTTAAGGAACAGCAGCCACAAGACCTCTGCATTAACCCTTGAATTTTACATCCAGTTTGAAAGGGAGAAAAGCGGGTCTAAGGTTAGTATCTTAAGCTTAAACAGGGCAACTATGTGGGGATGAAAGCTAAGCTAGCTGAAGTGAACTGGGAAACTAGGCTAGAGGATAGAACAATAGAGAAGCAGTGGCAGACATTTAAGGGGATATTTCAGAGTATTCAGAATAAATACATTCCTACTATACAGAAAAATTTTAAGGGCTGAGTTTTCCCCCTGTCATGGAGGAAGTTTAGGGTCTGCGTGCCTCCAATCAGCAGCCCCAATCAGGGGCGTGCCACCATTTTATGTGGGTGGGCCAATTAAGGCCCGCCCAGCGTGACGTCCGCAAGGAAGTGCTACGCGCTCCCTGTGTGGACGGGGGTGGGGGGGTGGATTCCCTGAGCCGAGAGTGCGCTCTTTCACACATGTGCATGAACAAGCACACTGATCTCCCTGAGGCTAAGTGCTGCCTCAGAAAGATCGGCTCCACAGTAAAAAATCTGAAAAATAGAGAAAAAGAAATTCCCCTGACTTGTCCCCTCATGTGACACTGTCACCTGAGTTGGGACATGTCCATCACTTTTAAATACATTTTAATTACATTTTTAAAAACCTACATGAAACCTCATCCCACCCGTGGATGAGGTTGCGTGCTTTTTCTAAAGCCTGCCAGGGCTCCTGGCCTGCCCGCCAACCTTAAGGTTGGCCGGGCAGGTCCACTTTGTCAATGGTCTCAATTGGCCACTGACAGGTCGGATTCTGCTGAGTCTCCACCTACCTGAAAATTGAAATGGGGCGGGGTGACATCGGGAGTTCTGCCCAACGTCATCCCACATCATTTTACGCGTCGTGAGCGGGCCCCGCCCCCCCGCTCGCCGACCAGGAAATCCTGGCCTCAGGAGAGGACCCAACATCCGTGGTTTACTAAAGATGTTAAGGAAAGTATCAAACTTAAGGAAAAAGCATACAACTCTGCACAAATGAACAGCAGGACAGATGATTGGACAGAATATAAAGAATGGCAGAGAATGGCTAAAAGGTTAATTAGGAGAAAGAAATTAGAGTATAAGAGGAAGCTAGCTAGAAATGTAAAACCAAATAGCAAGAGTTTCTGCAGGTACTTAAAAAGGAAAAGAGTAAGTAAAGTGAATGTTGGTCCTCTAGAGAGTGACAGTGGGAAGTTTAAAGTAAATATTAAGGAAACTGCAGAAGAAATGAACAAATGTTTTGCTTCTGTGTTCACTATAGAGGATACAAAAAACATTCCAGTAATATCTGCAGATCAGGAGGTGAACGGGAGAAAGGAACTTGGTGAAATTGGAATCACTAGGGAAACGGTGCTGAGCAAATTGATGGATCTGCGGGCTGGCAAATCTCCGGGTCCCGATGGACTACATCCTAGGGTCTTAAAAGAGGTGGCTAATGAGGTAGTCGATGCGCTGGTGTTAATGTTCCAAGATTCGCTAGATTCTGGATTCCATCAGACTGCAAAGTAGCAAATATAATCCCTCTGTTCAAGAAAGGAGGGAGACAGAAAACAGGAAACTATAGGCCAGTTAGCTTGAGATCTGTCATGGGGAAGTTATTAGATTCGATCATTAAGGAGGTTATAGCTGGGCACTTAGAAGAGCTGAAGGCAATCGGGAAGAATCAGCATGTTTTTGTGAAAGGAAAATCATGTTCAACCAATTTATTGAAGTTTTTTTGAAGGGGTAACATGTGCATTGGACAAAGGGGAACGTGTAGACATACTATACTTGGATTTCCAGAAGGCATTTGATTGGGTGCTACATCAAAGATTATTATGGAAAATAAAAGCGCAAGGTGTAGGGGGTAACATATTAGCATGGATAGAAGATTGGCTGGCTGGCAGAAAGCAGCGAGCATGCTTAAATGGGTCTTTTTCTGATTGATAGGATGTGACAAGTGGAGCCCCACAGGGGGTCTGTGCTGAGGCCTCAACTTTTATGATTTACATGAGGGGAGTGAGGACATGGTAGCTAAATTAGCAGATGACACAAAGGTAGGAAAGTATGGTGTGAAGAGGACATGAGGAGGTTCCAGATGGATATAGATAGGTTAAGTGAGTAGGCAAAGATCTGGCAAATGGAGTTTAATGTGGGAAAATGTGAAATTGTTCACTTTGGTAGGAAGAGTAGAGTATTACTTAAATGGAGAATGGCTGCATAATTCTGAGGTGCAGAGGGATCTATATGTTCTAGTTCGTGAGTCACAAAAAGTTAGTGTGCAGGTACAGCAAGTAATTAAGAAGGCTAATGGAATGCTATGCTTTATTACAAAAGGGATTGAATATAAAAGTAAGAATGTTAAGCTTTATTCATACAGGGCATTAGTAAGACCGCACCTCAAATACTGTGTGCAATTTTATTCTCCTTATTTAAGGAAGGGTGTAAATGCATTGGAAGTGATTCAGAGGAGGTTTACTAAATTGATACCTGGAATGGGTGGGTTGTCTTATGAGGAAAGGTTGGACAGACTGGGCTTGTTTCCACTAGAGTTTAGAAGAGTGAGGGGTGATTTGATTGAAGTATACAAGATCCTGAACAGCCTGGACAAGGTGGATGTCAAAATGATGTTTCCTTGTGGGTGAGTCCAGAACTAGGGGGCACTGTTTTAAAATTAGGGGTCACCCTTTTAGGACAGAGATTAGGAGAATTTTTTTCCCTTAGAGGATTGTGCAACTTTGGAAATCTGCCTCAGAAGGTGGTGGAGGTGGGGTCACTGAATATTTTTTAGGCAGAGGTAGATAGATCCTTGTTAGGCAAGGGAATCAAAGGTTATCGGGGGTAGATGGAAATACAATGAAAACACAAGATCATCAGTCATGATCTTATTGAATGGCAGGGCAGGCTCGAGGGGCCGAATGGTCTACTCCTGTTCCTATTTCTTATGTTCTTATGTTATGTATCAATGCCTTTTAAAAGCACAAGTTCTTCCAAAATGTTCTCAATCCTTGAAGATGAACCATTTTCTGTGATTAAAGCGTTTATGACAATAGTTTGTCAGGTTCTACCACTAAGACCAGCAGGCCAAGTTAAAGCAGACTGTTACATGACCCATTAAGTGAAATTAAAAGTCATATATTTCAAAGGCCCTGTTTTCCTGTACAAATTGTGCTCGTGAGTGTGTCGTTTTCAGCATGAATATCAACATGAGTAAGTCCTTGTCATACAGTGATAACGTTATTACTGCACAGAAGGAAGCCTTTCTACCCATTAGTCCATGTTGGCTCTCTGTGGGACAATCCAGTCAGTTTCATTCCCCAACTCTACTCCTGTGGCCTTACAGGTTTATTTCCCTCAAGTGCCCATCCAATTTCTTTCTGAAATCGTTGAACATCTCTGCTTCCACCACCCTCGTGGGCAATGAGGTTCCAGCAAATTCCCTGTGATCAAACAGCCTCTATGAGTCATGATCACAGCAATAAAATGTTTCCTAGACAACTCTGTTCCTACGTGATATTTCATCCAAAATTGGGTATGCAATGCAAGTGAACACAGGACAGGGCTTTGAATTTATCACAACTTTAAGCCCTGAATTTTACAGTCAGTGTGCGGGGCTGGGCCCAACACGCCAGCGTGTAAAATGATGCGCGATGATGTCGGGCATGCGCCCCGATGTCATTACGCTGCTTCATGATGTTTTGTTCGCGCCGGAGTCGGCTGCACGCCCGCCAATACCTGATAAGCCTATTAAGGCCATTAATGAATTAATTTATGTCATTAATTATGCTGCCTGTCCAAACTTAAAGTTGGCGGGCAGGCGAAAAGGCGAAATGACCTTCACGTTTTTTTTAGGAAACCTCATCCATGAGCGGGATGAGGTTTCCTAAAGCTTTTGCCACTTAAATAAAATTTTTTTCTGAAATATAAAAACATGTCCCACCTCAGGTGACACAGTGACATGAGGGGACATGTTTAATTCATTTTCAAACCATTTATTTATTTATTTCAAACGTTTGAATCTCCCTGAGGCAGCTCCATGCATGCGCGAAAGAGCGCTGGCCCCAACTCTCCCTCCTCCCCCCGCTCACACAGGTAATGCTCAGTGCCACAGCTCATGTCTTACGCTGTGCGGGCCCTAATTGGCCTGCCGTAAAATGCCGACGCAGAGTTGATCGTGCACGGCAATCGGTTCCCCGACCATCCACTCCTGCCGAGCCTGCCCACCGACTAAAAATTCAGGCTTAAGGATTTAAAATTGAGTCTTCAGTGCCTCAGAACAAGGTATTTTTCAACATAGCGATCAGCTCAAAAAAAAACACTTGTTTAATTAATGCGAGCAACCAAGACGTCCTGTTCCTCATACTGAAATGGTTAGAATCATGCTTTTAAATCAAGGGCTCACCGAATGTGACGGTGCAGAAGGAGGCCATTCATTCCACCATGTTTGCATCGGCTCTTCAAATGAGTATTATGACTTAGTGTCATTCTCTTGCCTTTTCCCTGTAACCCTTGCACATTGTTTCTATTCAAATCATCATCTAATGCCCTCTTATATGCCTCGATTGAACCTGCCTCCACTACACTACCAGGCAATACATTCCAGACTCGGACAATTCGCTGTGTGAAAAAGTTTGTTCTCACATCACATTTGCTTCTTTTGCAAATCGCTTTAAATCTGTGCCCTCTCGTTCTCGATCCTTTTACGAGTGGGAACAGTTTCTCCCTATCTACTCTATTCAGACCCCTCATGATTTTGAACATCTCTATCAAATCTCCTCTTCGCCATCTCATCTCCAAGAAGAGCAGATCCAACCTCTCCAATCTGTCTTCATAACTGAAGTTTCTCATCCCTGGAACCATTCTGGTAAACCTCTTCTGCACTCTCTCCAATTCGTTCATCTCCTTCTTATAGTGTGGCACCCAGAACTGTACAGTATACTCCAGCTGAGGTCTAACTAGTGTCCTATTTAAGCTCAGCATGATCTCCCTGCTGTTGTACTCTATGTCCCTATTAATAAAGCCCAGGATACTGTATGTTTTATTAACTGCTCTCTCCACCTGTCCTGCCATCCTGAATGATCTATGCACATGTACACCCAGGCCTCTCTACTCCTGCACCCCCTTAAGAATTGTACCCACTATTTTATATTGCCTCTCCATGTTCTTCCTGCCAAAATGCATCACCTCACCACTTCTCCGTATTGAACTTCATCTGTTACACATCTGCTCACTCCACCAACTTTTCTATGTCCTTTTGAAGTTCTACACTGTCCTCCTCACAGTTTACAATGCATCCAAGTTTCGTATCATCCGCAAACTTTCAAATTGTCCCCTGCACACCAAGATCAGGATAATTAATATATATCAGGAAAAGCAAGGATCCTAATACCGACCCTGGGGATCTCCACTACAAACCTTCCTCCAGGCTGAAAAATATCCATTAACCATTACCCTGTTTCCTATCCCTCGGCCAATTTTGTATCCATGTTGCTACAGTCCCTTTTGTTCCATGAGCTATAGATTTTCTCACAATTTGCTGTGTGGCACTGTGTCAAATGCCTTCTGAAAGTCCATGTACACCACATCAATAGCATTACCCTCATCAACCCTCTCTGTTACCTCTTCAAAAAGCTCCAGCAAGTTAGTTAAACAAGATTTTCCCTTAATTGGGTGCAATGTTCACCTATATTATATCAGTGACTATGGACCAAATTTTCGTCCCAGTGCCCCGATCTCAACAGCAGCCTGAATTCCAGTTCGGGAATCCAAAAGTGCCCTTGATGTGATGCTGGAGGAGATTTTCAAGTCAATTAAGTGGCTATCTCTGGAAGCCCCATCCAATTAAGGGTGGCGGGTGGGCTCGTAATGGGGGAAGGGAGGGGAGGCTAGCCAATCGCAGCACCTGAGGTTCCAGTGGCCGACAGCCCCATCAGGAGAGGTGGGCGCTGTTGCTGTAGGTGGCCGACTGCAAGGTCACCTCAAGATGGAGAAATATTTCAACTCTTTCTTGGACTCGAACGCAAGTTCTGTCGAAGGGTCATGAGGACTCGAAACGTCAACTCTTTTCTTCTCCGCCGATGCTGCCAGACCTGCTGAGTTTTTCCAGGTAATTCTGTTTTTGTTTTGGATTTCCAGCATCCGCAGTTTTTTTGTTTTTATGTTTATCATTACTCTTTGCTTTTTGTGCTTAGCCAGTTTGGTACCTGCATTATTGCCAGTGCCCGTCTGATCCCATGGACTTTAATTTTTCTAACAAGTCTATTATTGGTACTTTGGGAAGCGCCTTTTGAAAGTCCACATACCTAACAAAGAACTTCATCAAGTTGGTCAAACACAAGTTACTTTTAACAAATCCATGCTAACTTTTATTAGCCACATTTCCCAAATGTCAATTAATTTTGTCCTGGATTATCGTCTCACCAAGGTCAGGCAGATTGGCCTGTCGTTGCTGGGTCTCCCCATTTTTTAAACATGGGTGCAACATTTGCAATCCTCCAGTCTTCTGACACCATCCCCATATCTTAAGGAGGACTGGAAGATTGTGGGGCAGCATAGATAAGAAGTGAGTTAAAGAATGGAAAATGGAGTCAGTTAATGGATGTGTTTTGGACTGCAGTCATGAATATAGTGGTACCCTTAGGGGGTCAGTATTGCTCTCAGTGGGAGGCACAAGATCAAACAGATAGCACACAGATTATGGATTTTGAAGCAACAGTGAAAAGAGCTGTCAGTGACTTCAGGTATATATTGACAGGTTAGCAGTTGAGGCAGTTTAATGTCAGCTGCCAATTTAGTGGGGAGAAATGTTAGACTTGGGCAGAAAATAAGGCGTGGAAATATAAACTCAAAGATGATACTTTCATATCTCAGAAGGCTTGGAAGATTGTGGCAAGAACCTCTGCTACCTCTACTGTCATTTCCCTCAGCAACCTTGGATTCAATTCCGAAGAAGGGTCATATTGGACTTGAAACGTTCACTCTGTTTCCAGATGCTGCCAGACCTGCTGAGTTTTTCTAGTACTTTTTTATTTCAGATCTCCAGCATCCGCAGTACCTTGCTTTTATATTGGGTACATCCAATTATTTAACAATAAGGATTAATGAATCACCTAGCTTCATTGAGTATACAGAACTATACATAAATGTAAAGAAGGGAAAGGACAGAGCTATTGTTCAAAGAGATATATACAGAACAAGGCAGATGAGGGTGAGAGCTCTGACAGAAACTCACCTCCATTCACATCACACTTTTACTGTTGCTGTGAAGGTTGGACTCAAGTGAACTTGTGGTTATTTCACTGAGCATAGCTATCACATGCACACCTTTAAAAAGCAAACATTTTAGTTTGCTTTCTAACTGAAGAAAGAACATGCTTCTACTTGCATCTTCCACATCCTCAGGGTATTCCGAAGTCAACGAAAGATGGGGCAGAATTTTAATCACCAAAGCGGAAGTAGGGTTGGAGGCAGGTGTTCCAGAATTTTTCGTTCCCAGCTAGTATCCCAGTTGGATGACATGTTCCCGCCTTTGGCCTATTTTCAGGCATGTGTCTTCTGGGATGACAGCTACCTACTGGCTAGAGGCAGGTAGTCACGTAGGCCGACTAACGTTCCATACCTTTGGAAAAGCCAGTGGACTGTCCCGCTATTCATTCTTCCTGCCAGAATGTATCATTTCACACTTCCCTGTGTTAAATTTCAACTGCCCATTTCACCAGTCTCTTTATATCATCCTGAAGTCTGCTACTATCTCCCTCAATGTTTAATATTTTCCTGAGTTATATTCCAACATTGAAATTAGGTCATGTATCCCCAAGTCCAGGTCATGAATATGTATCAAAAGAGCAGTAGTCCTAATGCTGACCCCTGGGGAACATCATTGTATAGCTCCCTCCAATCTAAAAAACAACTGTTTATCATTACTAAAACAGAATTACCTGGAAAAACTCAGCAGGTCTGGCAGCATCGGCGGAGAAGAAAAGAGTTGACGTTTCGAGTCCTCATGACCCTTCGACAGAACTTGCGTTCGAGTCCAAGAAAGAGCTGCGTGAACTGTCGCTGGCTGTGATGCTTCACTCAAATACACAGCATTTGCACATGTGCGAGCAGTGCGCCCCTGACATTACGTTGATGTCGGACACAACCTAAACTAAGTGGTACAATTGTAAAGGGGGCAGAGGAACCGAAAGTCCTGGGGTGTTTGTGCACAAATCTTTGAAGGTGGCAGGACAAGGTTAATGAAATCCTTGGTTTTATTCATACAGGAATAAAGTACAAAACCAAGGAGGTTAGGCTGAACCTTTATAAAACATGCGTTAGGCCTCAGCTGGAGTGTCCAGTTCTGGGTACGACATTGTAGGAAGGATTTAAAAGCCCTTACAGAGAGTGTGGGAGATTTATTAAAGAGGATGAGGCTCTTCAATTATGAGGAGAGACTGGAAACTGTGGTTATTCTCCTATGTTTCATTCATTTACGGGACGTGGGCTTCGCTGGCTGGGCCAGCATTTATTGCTCATCCTTAATTGCCCTTGAGAAGGTGTTGGTGAGCTGCCTTCTTGAACCGCTGCAATCCATGTGGTGTAGACAGACAGTGTTGTTAGGAAGAGAGCTCCTTAGAGCAAGCAAGATTAAGATTTCATAGTGGTGTTCAAAATCATGATTGGCTTTGATATAAATTGAAGGCGATTGACAGCAGAACTAGGAGTAACAAGAGGAAACATCTTTTTCACTGGATGAGTTTCTGATTTGGAATATGCTTCATGAAAGGACAATGGAAGCCAATTCAGTAGTAACGTTCAAAAGAGAATTGGATAAATATTTGAGAGGGAAAAACTTGTAAGGTGATGGGGAAAGGAATGGGATTATTTGGTTAGCACTATCAAAGAGCTGGCATAGACACGATGGGGCAAGTGGCCTCCTATGCTGTATGATTCTATGATATGCTTTTTACCAGCTTGTCAGTTTGTCTTGTCACTTCTAAAGACCGGTGCAGTGAAATACCAAGGCCAGGATTTTGCTCTCGTCGGACGGGCTCGTTCGGGACGAATGGGAGCAGTCGGGAAGCCGACTGCCGCCCACGATCGGGCAGCGACTGTGATTACACGCTGGGGACTTAAATGTGTGCTTCAGCGCTCAGCGCTGCCTGTGTTGGGGGGGGTGTGGTGAGTGGATGGAGGAGGGCGAGCGGGGAACTTTGCACATGCATGCAGGTGTGCGCAGGAAAAGCTCCCTGAGGCACAGTGCTGCATCAGGGAGATGAAGGTATAAAAAAATTAAAAATAAAGAATATTGAGATGTTAAAAAACATGTCCACACATGTGACTTTCACATGAGCAGGGACATGTTAGAAATTAGTATGAAAATTTTTCATTTTTCTTTAATAATGGATCAAAACCTCACCCTGCCCATGGATGAGGTTTCGCACAAAATGCAAAGGCCATTTGGCCTCTTCGCCAGCTCGACAACCGTAATATTGCACGGGCAGTGATAATTTAAATTCAGCTAGAGTGTCAGTGGCTTTAATAAGCCTGTTAATTGTTGGCAGGGTGCGCGCTCGCCAACTGAATATCACGTGAATGTGCGATGACATTGGGACGCTCACCCGGCATCATCGCGCGTCACTTTACGCTCGTTCGGCTCAGGCACACGCTCGCCCGAAGAGCAGAAGATTCTGGCCCAATTCTTTCTAAATCACTCTTGTTTTTGAAGTGCCATCCTTGAGTTTCTACTTACTCATGTTATTTTCCTCCTGAAATATATTAACTAACGTTTCACTCCATTAAATTTCAGCTGACTTTCAACTGTCCATATTGCTAACCTGCCTGTATTTCCCTGACAGCTTCACTGTTGCTTCATGCTCCTCCTGTTTGTGTGCTATCTGCGCCATGTTTGATTTAGTGTGTCTCACTAAAGGGCAACAGTGACCCCTGTGGGACACCACTGTTTACATGATTCCAGTCCAAAATACATAAACCATGATTCCGTTTTCCATCCTTTACCTCACTTCTTACCAATGTTGACACATTCCCTTTAACACCATGCACTTTCACATTATTACAAGCTTCCTGTGTAGCACACAGATGATCAGATTACTAATGCTGCATTTTCTTGTGTTTAAACATTTTTGATTTGTCTATATAGGTTTAAGTTCAAATGTACAGTTAATCTATTAAAGCTCTCCATGGATAGAATGCACTTCACCTTTCCAATAGACTCCTACTTTTTCCATTCCAGTTCCCCACTAATGGTTGTAAAACTTGATCTTTAAAAATGTGGCACATTATTTTTATTATCTCACATTGATGCTTTCACCACATTAATGAATCGAATGACACTTTGATTGCTGACATTCATTTTCCATAAACTCAAGAAGAGCAGTTAACTTTGTTTCAGTGCTAAATATCTAACACCCTAAAATTAATGTCCTAATTCCTTCTTGAATCTACTGAAGACTGGCTTAAAGAGTGCTCCCTTCCATTTTAATTTATATATCGTGCCTCTTTTAATCAAAGCACCATAATTAGCTCCAGCACGTCACAGACAATCACAGAACTTCATCATTCGTTCTGTTGCAGTTACTCATTATTGGATTCACCCACAAGTACCTGACAGAGTGTTCCCTCGACAGGATATGTCAGCCAGAACCTTGATACAACCAGGATCATTCATCCAACACGGATCCACCATTTCTGACACTACAATACTGACCCTCCAACACGGCCCCCCCCGAAACTGCCCCTCCAACACTGCCACTCCAACATAGCCCCTCCAATACATCCCCTCCAAGACGGCCCCTCCAACACTGACCCTCCAACATGGCCGCTCCAACACTGACCCTCTAAAACTGACCCTCCAAAACTGACCCTCCAACACTGACCTTCCAACATGCACCCTCCAACACTGACCTTCCAACACTGCCCCTCCAACACTGACCCTCCAACAAGCACCCTCCAACACTGACCCTCCAACAATGCCCCTCCGACACTGACCCTCCAACACTGCCACTCCAACATGGCCACTCCGACACTGACCCTCCAACACAGCCCCCCCAACACTGACACTCCGACACTGACCCTCCGATACTGACCCTCCAACACTGACCCTCCGACACTGCCCCACCGACACTGACCCTACGATACTGACCCTACAACACTGACCCTCCAATACTGACCCACCAACACTGACACTCCGACACTGCCCCTACGACACTGCCCCTCCGACACTGACCCTCCGACACGGCCCCTCCAACACGGCCCCTCCAACACTGCCACTCCGACACTGACCTTCCAACACTGTCCCTCTGGCACGACCCTTCCAACATTGACCCTCCAACAGTGACCCTCCAACACTGACCCTCTGACACTGACCCTCCGAAACTGAGCCTTGGACACTGACCCTCCAATATAGCCCCTCCGACACTGCGTCTCCGACACAGATCCTCTGATACTGACACTCCAATACGGCCCCTCCGACACTGACCCTCCAACACTGCCCCTCCAACATTGACCCTCCAACACTGAACCTCCAACACGGTCCCTCCGTCACTTCCTTCCAACACTGACCCTCCAACACAGACCCTCCAACACTGACACTCTGATACTGGCCCACCGACACTGACACTCCAACACTGCCCCTCCAACACTGACCCTCTGACACTGACCCTCCGACGCTGACCATCCGACACTGACCCTCCAACACTGCCCCTCCAACACTGACCCGCCGACATTGACCCTCCAACACTGCCGCCCGCAACACTGCCCCTCCAACACTGACCCTCCAACACTGACACTCTGAACACCGCCGCGCCGACACTGACCCTCTGACATGGCCTCTCCAACACTGCCCCTCTAACACTGACCCTACAGCACTGACCCTCCGAAACAGACCCTCCGATACTGACCCTCCAACTCTGCCCCTATGACACTGCCCCTCCGACACTGCCCTTCCAACACGGCACCTCCAACACTTCCCCTCCGACACTGACCCTCCGACACTGCCACTCTGACACCGATTCTCGGACACCAACCCTCCAATATAGTCTCTCCGACACTGACTCTCTGACACAACCCCTCCGACACTGACCCTCTGATACTGACACACCAATACAGCCCCTCCGACACTGACCCTCCAACACTGTCCCCCTTACACTGACCCTCTGACACTGACCATCTGACTCTGACCCTCCAACATGGCTCCTCCAACGCTGACCCTGCAACACTGCTCCTCCAACACTGACCCTCAAACTTTAAGCCTCCGACACTGACACTCCGACACTGCCCCTCTGACACTGGCCCTCCAACACTGCCCCTCCGACACTGACCGTTCGACACCGCAACTCCAAAACTGACCCTCCGACACTGACCCTCCGACACTGACCCTCCGACACTGCCCCTCTGACACTGACCCTCCAACACTGCCTTCCAACACGGCCCCTTCGACACTGACCCTCCAACACGGCCCCTCCGACTTTGACCCTCCGACACTGACACTCCAACACTGCCCCTCCAACACTGACCCCCCGACACTGACCCTCCGACAGTGACATTCCGACAATGCCCCTCCAACACTGACCCTCCGACACTGAAGCGCCGACGCTGACCCTCCAACGCTGTCCCTCCGACACTGACCCTCCGACACTGACCCTCCTACACTGCCCTCCAACATGGCCCTTCCGACACTGACCCCCTGACACTGCCACTCTGACACTGACCATTCGACACGGACCTTCCAACACTGACCCTCCGACATTGACCCTCCGACAATGCCCCTCCAACACTGACCCTCCGACACTGACCCTCCAACACTGGCCCTTTGACACTGACCCTCCGAAACTGCCCTTCCGACAGTGCCCCTCCGACACTGTCCATCCGACACTGACCCTCAAACACTGCCCCTCCAAGACTGACCCTCCAGCACTGACACTCTGACACTGACCCTCCAACACTGACCTTCCGACACTGACCCTTCGACACTGACCCTCCGACAATGCCCCTCCGACACTGATCCTCCCACACTGACACTGAGACACTGACTCTCTAACACTGAGCTCCAACATGGCCCCTCCGACACTGCCCCATCGACACTGACCATCCGACACTGATCCTCAGACACTGACCCTCCGACACTGACCCTCCGACACTGGCCCTCCAACACTGACCCTCCGAAACTGACCCTCCGACAATGCCCCTCCAACACTGACCTTCCGACACTGACCCTCCAACACTGACCCTCCGACACTGCCCCTCCGACACTGACCCTCCGATAGTGACCCTCCAACACTGACCCTCCGACACTGACCCTCCAACACTTCCCCTCCGACACTGACCCTCCGACACTGCCACTCCGACACCGATTCTCGGACACTGGCCCTCCGACACAAGCCCTCCGACACTGACTCTCTGATACTGACACACCAATACAGCCCCTCCGACACTGACCCTCCAACACTGTCCCCCTTACACTGACCCTCTGATACTGACCATCCGACACTGACCCTCCAACACTGCCCTCCAACACGGCCCCTCCGACACTGACCCTGCAACACTGCTCCTCCGACAATGTCCCTCCAACACTACTCCTCTGACACTGCCCCTCCAACACTGACCCTCCGACACTCACCCTCCGACACTGACCCTCTGTCACTGCCCCTCTGACACTGCCCCTCCAACACTGACCCTCCAACACTGCCCTCCAACACGGCCCCTCCGACACTGACCCACCGACACTGAGCCTCCAACACTGACCGACCGACACCGCCGCTCCGACACTGACCCTCCGACTTTGACCCTCCAACACTGAACCGCCGACACTGACCCTCCAACACTGCACATCCGACATTGACCATCTGACACTGACCATCCAACACTGACCTCCAACATGGCCCCTCCGACACTGCCCCTCTGACACTGCCACTCCGACACTGACCATCCGACACTAACCTTCCAAAACTGACCCTCCAACATTGACCCTCCGACACTGACCCTCCAACACTGCCCCTCCAACACTGACCCTCCAACACTGCCCCTCCGACACTGACCCTCCAACACTGACCCTCTGACACTGATCCTCCGACACTGACCCTCCGACACTGCCCCTATGACGCTGCCCCTCCAACACTGCCCTTCCAACACGGCACCTCCAACACTTCCTCTCCGACACTGACCCTCCGACACTGCCACTCCGACACTGATTCTCGGACACCGGCCCTCCAATATAGCCCCTCCGACACTGACTCTCTGACAGGACCCCTCCGACACTGACCCTCTGATACCGACACACCAATACAGCCCCTCCGACACTGACCCTCCAACACTGGCCCCCTTACACTGACCCTCTGACACTGACCATCTGACTCTGACCCTCCAACATGGCTCCTCCAACGCTGACCCTCCAACACTGACCCTCCGACAATGACCCTCCGAAACTGACCTTCTGACACTGCCCCTCCAACACGGCCCCTCCGACACTGACCCTCCGACACTGAGCCTCCAACACTGACCCTCCGACACCGCTGCTCCGACACTGACCCTCCGACTTTGACCCTCCGAAACTGACCTTCCAACACTGACCCTACGACATTGACCCTCCGACACTGACCCTCCAACACTGCCCCTCCAACACTGACGCTCCAACACTGCCCCTCCGACACTGACCCTCCAACACTGACCCTCTGACACTGACTCTCTAACACTGCGCTCCAACATGGATCCTCGGCCACTGCCCCTCCGACACTGACCATCCGACACTGACCCTCAGACACTGCCCCTCCGACACTGCTCCTCCGACACTGACCCTCCGACACTGACTCTCCAACACTGACCATCCAAGACGGCACCTCCGACACTGCCCCTCCACCACTGCCCCTCCGAAACTGACCCTCCAACAATACCCCTCCAACACTGACCCTCCGACACTGACCCTCCGACACTGACTCTCCAACACTGTGCTCCAACATGGCCCCTCCCAGACTGCCACTCCGACACTGACCATCCGACACTGACCCTCAGACACTGACCCTCCGACACTGACCCTCCGACACTGACCCTCCAACACTGACCCTCCGACACTGACCCTCCGACACTGAACCTCTGACACTGACCTTCCGACACTGCCCCTCCAACACTGACCCTCCGACACTGACCCTCCAACACTGAACCTCCGACACTGACCCTCCGACACTGAACCTCCAACACTGCCCCTCCAACACTGACCCTCCAACACTGACCCTCCAACACCGAACCTCCAACACTGACCCTCCAACACTGAACTTCCAACACTGCCACTCCAACACTGACCCTCCAACACTGAACCTCCAACACTGCCACTCCAACATAGCCACTCCAACTCTGACCCTCCAGCACTGACACTCTGATACTGACCCTCCAACACTGACCCTCAGAAATTGACCCTCCAGTACTGACCCCCAACACTGACCATCCAACACTGACACTCCAACACGGCCCATCCGTCACTGACCCTCCAACATTGACCCCCCCGATACTAACCCTCCGATACTGACCCTCCGACACTGCCCCTCCGACACCGACCCTCCAATACTTACCCTCCGACACTGCCCCATCAACACTGACCCTCCAATACTGACCCTACGACAATGACCCTCCGACACTGACCCTCCGACACAGCCGCTCCAACAATGCCCCTCCAACACTGACCCTCCAACACGGACCCTCCGAAACAGACCCTCCGATACTGACCCTCCAACTCTGCCCCTACAACACTGCCCTTCCAACACGGCACCTCCAATACTTCCCCTCCGACACTGACCCTCCGACACTGACCCTCCGACACTGACCATCCAACTCTGCCCCTCTGACACTGACCCTCCAACACGGACCCTCCGACACTGACCCTCCGACACTGCCCCACCAACACTGACCATCTGACATTGACCCTCCGACACGGCCTCTCCAACACTGCCCCTCCAACACTGACCCTCCAACACTGACCCTCCAACACTGACCCTCCGAAACAGACTCTCCGATACTGACCCTCCAACACTCCCCTATGACAATGCCCCTCCGACACTGCCCTTCCAACACGGCACCTCCAACACTTCCCCTCCGACACTGACCCTCCAACACTGCCCCACCAACACTGACCCTCCGACACTGCCACTCCGACACCGATTCTCGGACACTGACCATCCAAGATAGCCCCTCCGTCACTGACTCTCTGACACGGCCCCTCCGACACAGCCCCTCCAACACTGACCCTCTGATACTGACACACCAATAGAGCCCCTCCGACACTGACCCTCCAACACTGCCCCTCCAACACTGACCCTTCAACACTGCCCCTCCGACATTGACCCTCCGACACTGCCCCTCCGACACTGACCGACCGACACTGACCCTCCAACACTGACACTCCAACACTGAACCTCCAATACTGCCCCTCCAAAACTGACCCTCCAGCACTCACATGCTGACACTGACCCTCCAACACTGACACTCTGACAATGACCCTCCAACACTGACCCTCCAGCACTGACACTCTGACACTGACCCTCCAATACTGACCCTCCGAAACTGACTCTCCAACACTGACCCTCTGACACTGCCCCTCCAACACTGCCCCTCCGACATTGACCATCTGACACTGACCATCCAACACTGACCTCCAACATGGCCGCTCCGACACTGCCCCTTTGACACTGCCACTCCGACACTGACCATCCGACACTGACCTTCCAACGCTGACCCTCCAACATTGACCCTCCGACACTGACCCTCCAACACTCCCCCTCCAACACTGACCCTCCAACACTGCCCCTCCGACACTGACCCTCCAACACTGACCCTCTGACACTAATCCTCCGCCACTGACCCTCCAACACTGCCCCTATGACACTGCCCCTCCAACACTGCCCTTCCAACACGGCACCTCCAACACTTCCTCTCCGACACTGCTCCTCCGACACTGACCCTCCGACACTGACTCTCCAACACTGACCATCCAAGACGGCACCTCCGACACTGCCCCTCCACCACTGCCCCTCCGAAACTGACCCTCCAACAATACCCCTCCAACACTGACCCTCCGACACTGACCCTCCGACACTGACTCTCCAACACTGTGCTCCAACATGGCCCCTCCCAGACTGCCACTCCGACACTGACCATCCGACACTGACCCTCAGACACTGACCCTCCGACACTGACCCTCCGACACTGACCCTCCAACACTGACCCTCCGACACTGACCCTCCGACACTGAACCTCTGACACTGACCTTCCGACACTGCCCCTCCAACACTGACCCTCCAACACTGACCCTCCAACACTGAACCTCCGACACTGACCCTCCGACACTGAACCTCCGACACTGCCCCTCCAACACTGACCCTCCAACATTGACCCTCCAACACCGAACCTCCAACACTGACCCTCCAACACTGAACCTCCAACACTGCCACTCCAACACTGACCCTCCAACACTGAACCTCCAACACTGCCACTCCAACATAGCCACTCCAACTCTGACCCTCCAGCACTGACACTCTGATACTGACCCTCCAACACTGACCCTCAGAAATTGACCCTCCAGTACTGACCCCCAACACTGACCATCCAACACTGACACTCCAACACGGCCCGTCCGACACTGACCCTCCAACATTGACCCCCCGGATACTAACCCTCCGATACTGACCCTCCGACACTGCCCCTCCGACACCGACCCTCCAATACTTACCCTCCGACACTGCCCCATCAACACTGACCCTCCGATACTGACCCTACGACAATGACCCTCCGACACTGACCCTCCGACACAGCCGCTCCAACAATGCCCCTCCAACACTGACCCTCCAACACGGACCCTCCGAAACAGACCCTCCGATACTGACCCTCCAACTCTGCCCCTACAACACTGCCCTTCCAACACGGCACCTCCAATACTTCCCCTCCGACACTGACCCTCCGACACTGACCCTCCGACACTGACCATCCAACTCTGCCCCTCTGACACTGACCCTCCAACACGGACCCTCCGACACTGACCCTCCGACACTGCCCCACCAACACTGACCATCTGACATTGACCCTCCGACACGGCCTCTCCAACACTGCCCCTCCAACACTGACCCTCCAACACTGACCCTCCAACACTGACCCTCCGAAACAGACTCTCCGATACTGACCCTCCAACACTCCCCTATGACAATGCCCCTCCGACACTGCCCTTCCAACACGGCACCTCCAACACTTCCCCTCCGACACTGACCCTCCAACACTGCCCCACCAACACTGACCCTCCGACACTGCCACTCCGACACCGATTCTCGGACACTGACCATCCAATATAGCCCCTCCGTCACTGACTCTCTGACACGGCCCCTCCGACACAGCCCCTCCAACACTGACCCTCTGATACTGACACACCAATAGAGCCCCTCCGACACTGACCCTCCAACACTGCCCCTCCAACACTGACCCTTCAACACTGCCCCTCCGACATTGACCCTCCGACACTGCCCCTCCGACATTGCCCCTCCGACACTGACCGACCGACACTGACCCTCCAACACTGACCCTCCAACACTGAACCTCCAATACTGCCCCTCCAAAACTGACCCTCCAGCACTCACATGCTGACTCTGACCCTCCAACACTGACACTCTGACAATGACCCTCCAACACTGACCCTCCAGCACTGACACTCTGACACTGACCCTCCAATACTGACCCTCCGAAACTGACTCTCCAACACTGACCCTCTGACACTGCCCCTCCAACACTGCCCCTCCGACATTGACCATCTGACACTGACCATCCAACACTGACCTCCAACATGGCCCCTCCGACACTGCCCCTTTGACACTGCCACTCCGACACTGACCATCCGACACTGACCTTCCAACACTGACCCTCCAACATTGACCCTCCGACACTGACCCTCCAACACTCCCCCTCCAACACTGACCCTCCAACACTGCCCCTCCGACACTGACCCTCCAACACTGACCCTCTGACACTAATCCTCCGACACTGACCCTCCAACACTGCCCCTATGACACTGCCCCTCCAACACTGCCCTTCCAACACGGCACCTCCAACACTTCCTCTCCGACACTGACCCTCCGACACTGCCACTCCGACACTGATTCTCGGACACCGGCCCTCCAATATAGCCCCTCCGACACTGACTCTCTGACACGACCCCTCCGACACTGACCCTCTGATACCGACACACCAATACAGCCCCTCCGACACTGACCCTCCAACACTGTCCCCCTTACACTGACCCTCTGACACTGACCATCTGACTCTGACCCTCCAACGTGGCTCCTCCAACGCTGACCCTCCAACACTGACCCTCCGACAATGACCCTCCGAAACTGACCTTCTGACACTGCCCCTCTGACACTGACTCTCTGACACTGCCCCTCCAACACGGCCCCTCCGCCACTGACCCTCCGACACTGAGCCTCCAACACTGACCCTCCGACACCGCTGCTCCGACACTGACCCTCCGACTTTGACCCTCCGAAACTGACCTTCCAACACTGACCCTCCGACATTGACCCTCCGACACTGACCCTCCAACACTGCCCCTCCAACACTGACGCTCCAACACTGCCCCTCCGACACTGACCCTCCAACACTGACCCTCTGACACTGACTCTCTAACACTGCGCTCCAACATGGATCCTCGGCCACTGCCCCTCCGACACTGACCATCCGACACTGACCCTCAGACACTGCCCCTCCGACACTGCTCCTCCGACACTGACATCCGACACTGACTCTCCAACACTGACCATCCAAGATGGCACCTCCGACACTGCCCCTCCACCACTGCCCCTCCGACACTGACCCTCCAACAATGCCCCTCCAACACTGACCCTCCGACACTGACCCTCCGACACTGACTCTCCAACACTGTGCTCCAACATGGCCCCTCCCAGACTGCCACTCCGACACTGACCATCCGACACTGACCCTCAGACACTGACCCTCCGACACTGACCCTCCGACACTGACCCTCCGACACTGACCCTCCGACACAGACCCTCCGACACTGAACCTCTGACACTGACCTTCCGACACTGCCCCTCCAACACTGACCCTCCAACACTGAACCTCCGACACTGACCCTCCGACACTGAACCTCTGACACTGCCCCTCCAACACTGACCCTCCAACACTGACCCTCCAATACTGAACCTCCAACACTGACCCTCCAACACTGAACCTCCAACACTGCCACTCCAACACTGACCCTCCAACACTGAACCTCCAACACTGCCACTCCAACATAGCCACTCCAACTCTGACCCTCCAGCACTGACACTCTGATACTGACCCTCCAACACTGACCCTCAGAAATTGACCCTCCAATACTGACCCCCAACACTGACCATTCAACACTGACACTCCAACACGGCCCGTCCGACACTGACCCTCCAACATTGACCCCCCCGATACTGACCCTCCGATACTGACCCTCCGACACTGCCCTTCCGACACCGACCCTCCAATACTTACCCTCCGACACTGCCCCATCAACACTGACCCTCCGATACTGACCCTACGACAATGACCCTCCGACACTGACCCTCCGACACAGCCTCTACAACAATGCCCCTCCAACACTGACCCTCCAACACTGACCCTCCGAAACAAACCCTCCGATACTGACCCTCCAACTCTGCCCCTACGACACTGCCCTTCCAACACGGCACCTCCAATACTTCCCCTCCGACACTGACCCTCCGACACTGACCCTCCGACACTGACCATCCAACACTGCCCCTCTGACACTGATCCTCCAACACGGACCCTCCGACACTGACCCTCCGACACTGCCCCACCAACACTGACCGTCTGACATTGACCCTCCGACACGGCCTCTCCAACACTGCCCCTCCAACACTGACCCTCCAACACTGACCCTCCGACACTGAACCTCTGACACTGACCTTCCGAAACTGCCCCTCCAACACTGACCCTCCAACACTGAACCTCCGACACTGACCCTCCGACACTGAACCTCTGACACTGCCCCTCCAACACTGACCCTCCAACACTGACCCTCCAACACTGAACCTCCAACACTGAACCTCCAACACTGAACCTCCAACACTGCCACTCCAACACTGACCCTCCAACACTGAACCTCCAACACTGCCCTATGACAAACCCCTCCGACACTGCCCTTCCAACACGGCACCTCCAACACTTCCCCTCCGACACTGACCCTCCGACTCTGCCCCACCAACACTGACCCTCCGACACTGCCACTCCGACACCAATTCTCGGACACTGACCCTCCAATATAGCCCCTCCGTCACTGACTCTCTGACACGGCCCCTCCGACACAGCCCCTCCAACACTGACCCTCTGATACTGACACACCAATAGAGCCCCTCCGACACTGACCCTCCAACACTGTCCCCCTTACACTGACACTCTGACACTGACCCTCCGACATTGGCCCTCCGACACTGACCCTCCAACACTGCCCCTCCAACACTGACCCTCCAACACTGCCCCTCCGACATTGACCCTCCGACACTGCCCCTCCGACACTGCCCCTCCAACACTGCCCCTCCAACACTGACCCTCCAACACTGCCCCTCCGACATTGACCCTCCGACACTGCCCCTCCGACACTGCCCCTCCGATACTGACCGACCGACACTGACCCTCCAACACTGACCCTCCAACACTGAACCTCCAATACTGCCCCTCCAAAACTGACCCTCCAGCACTCACATTCTGACACTGACCCTCCAACACTGACACTCTGACAATGACCCTCCAACACTGACCCTCCAGCACTGACACTCTGACACTGACCCTCCAATACTGACCCTCCGATACAGACTCTCCAACACTGACCCTCTGACACTGCCCCTCCAACACTGACCCTCCAACACTGACCCTCCAACACTGAACCTCCAACACTGACCCTCCAACACTGAACCTCCAACGCTGCCACTCCAACACTGACCCTCCAACACTGAACCTCCAACACTGCCACTCCAACATAGCCACTCCAACTCTGACCCTCCAGCACTGACACTCTGATACTGACCCTCCAACACTGACCCTCAGAAATTGACCCTCCAGTACTGACCCCCAACACTGACCATCCAACACTGACACTCCAACACGGCCCGTCCGACACTGACCCTCCAACATTGACCCCCCCGATACTAACCCTCCGATACTGACCCTCCGACACTGCCCCTCCGACACCGACCCTCCAATACTTATCCTCCGACACTGCCCCATCAACACTGACCCTCCGATACTGACCCTACGACAATGACCATCCGACACTGACCCTCCAACACAGCCGCACCAACAATGCCCCTCCAACACTGACCCTCCAACACTGACCCTCCGAAACAGACCCTCCAATACTGACCCTCCAACTCTGCCCCTACAACACTGCCCTTCAAACACGGCACCTCCAATACTTCCCCTCCGACACTGACCCTCCGACACTGACCATCCAACACTGCCCCTCTGACACTGACCCTCCAACACGGACCCTCCGACATTGACCCTCCGACACTGCCCCACCAACACTGACCGTCTGACATTGACCCTCCGACACGGCCTCTCCAACACTGCCCCTCCAACACTGACCCTCCGAAACAGACTCTCCGATACTGACCCTCCAACACTCCCCTATGACAATGCCCCTCCGACACTGCCCTTCCAACACGGCACCTCCAAAACTTCCCCTCCGACACTGACCCTCCGACACTGCCCCACCAACACTGACCCTCCGACACTGCCACTCCGACACCGATTCTCGGACACTGACCATCCAATATAGCCCCTCCGTCACTGACTCTCTGACACGGCCCCTCCGACACAGCCCCTCCAACACTGACCCTCTGATACTGACACACCAATAGAGCCCCTCCGACACTGACCCTCCAACACTGTCCCCCTTACACTGACACTCTGACACGGACCCTCCGACATTGGCCCTCCGGCACTGACCCTCCAACACTGCCCCTCCAACACTGACCCTCCAACACTGCCCCTCCGACATTGACCCTCCGACACTGCCCCTCCGACACTGCCCCTCCGACACTGACCGACCGACACTGACCCTCCAACACTGCCCCTCCAACACTGAACCTCCAATACTGCCCCTCCAAAACTGACCCTCCAGCACTCACATTCTGACACTGACCCTCCAACACTGACACTCTGACAATGACCCTCCAACACTGACCCTCCAGCACTGACACTCTGACACTGACCCTCCAATACTGACCCTCCGAAATTGACTCTCCAACACTGACCCTCTGACACTGCCCCTCCAACACTGCCCCTCCGACATTGACCATCTGACACTGACCATCCAACACTGACCTCCAACATGGCCCCTCCGACACTGCCCCTTTGACACTGCCACTCCGACACTGACCATCCGACACTGACCTTCCAACACTGACCCTCCAACATTGACCCTCCGACACTGACCCTCCAACACTCCCCCTCCAACACTGACCCTCCAACACTGCCCCTCCGACACTGACCCTCCAACACTGACCCTCTGACACTAATCCTCCGACACTGACCCTCCAACACTGCCCCTATGACACTGCCCCTCCAACACTGCCCTTCCAACACGGCACCTCCAACACTTCCTCTCCGACACTGACCCTCCGACACTGCCACTCCGACACTTATTCTTGGACACCGGCCCTCCAATATAGCCCCTCCGACACTGACTCTCTGACACGACCCCTCCGACACTGACCCTCTGATACCGACACACCAATACAGCCCCTCCGACACTGCCCCTCCAACACTGTCCCCCTTACACTGACCCTCTGACACTGACCATCTGACTCTGACCCTCCAACGTGGCTCCTCCAACGCTGACCCTCCAACACTGACCCGCCGACAATGACCCTCCGAAACTGACCTTCTGACACTGCCCCTCTGACACTGACTCTCTGACACTACCCCTCCAACACGGCCCCTCCGCCACTGACCCTCCGACACTGAGCCTCCAACACTGACCCTCCGACACCGCTGCTCCGACACTGACCCTCCGACTTTGACCCTCCGAAACTGACCTTCCAACACTGACCCTCCGACATTGACCCTCCGACACTGACCCTCCAACACTGCCCCTCCAACACTGACGCTCCAACACTGCCCCTCCGACACTGACCCTCCAACACTGACCCTCTGACACTGACTCTCTAACACTGCGCTCCAACATGGATCCTCGGCCACTGCCCCTCCGACACTGACCATCCGACACTGACCCTCAGACACTGCCCCTCCGACACTGCTCCTCCGACACTGACCCTCCGACACTGACTCTCCAACACTGACCATCCAAGATGGCACCTCCGACACTGCCCCTCCACCACTGCCCCTCCGACACTGACCCTCCAACAATGCCCCTCCAACACTGACCCTCCGACACTGACCCTCCGACACTGACTCTCCAACACTGTGCTCCAACATGGCCCCTCCCAGACTGCCACTCCGACACTGACCATCCGACACTGACCCTCAGACACTGACCCTCCGACACTGACCCTCCGACACTGACCCTCCAACACTGACCCTCCGACACTGACCCTCCGACACTGAACCTCTGACACTGACCTTCCGACACTGCCCCTCCAACACTGACCCTCCAACACTGAACCTCCGACACTGACCCTCCGACACTGAACCTCTGACACTGCCCCTCCAACACTGACCCTCCAACACTGACCCTCCAATACTGAACCTCCAACACTGACCCTCCAACACTGAACCTCCAACACTGCCACTCCAACACTGACCCTCCAACACTGAACCTCCAACACTGCCACTCCAACATAGCCACTCCATCTCTGACCCTCCAGCACTGACACTCTGATACTGACCCTCCAACACTGACCCTCAGAAATTGACCCTCCAATACTGACCCCCAACACTGACCATTCAACACTGACACTCCAACACGGCCCGTCCGACACTGACCCTCCAACATTGACCCCCCCGATACTGACCCTCCGATACTGACCCTCCGACACTGCCCTTCCGACACCGACCCTCCAATACTTACCCTCCGACACTGCCCCATCAACACTGACCCTCCGATACTGACCCTACGATAATGACCCTCCGACACTGACCCTCCGACACAGCCTCTCCAACAATGCCCCTCCAACACTGACCCTCCAACACTGACCCTCCGAAACAGACCCTCCGATACTGACCCTCCAACTCTGCCCCTACGACACTGCCCTTCCAACACGGCACCTCCAATACATCCCCTCCGACACTGACCCTCCGACACTGACCCTCCGACACTGACCATCCAACTCTGCCCCTCTGACACTGACCCTCCAACACGGACCCTCCGACACTGACCCTCCGACACTGCCCCACCAACACTGACTGTCTGACATTGACCCTCCGACACAGCCTCTCCAACACTGCCCCTCCAACACTGACCCTCCAACACTGACCCTCCAACACTGACCCTCCAACACTGACCCTCCAACACTGAACCTCTGACACTGACCTTCCGACACTGCCCCTCCAACACTGACCCTCCAACACTGAACCTCCGACACTGACCCTCCGACACTGAACCTCTGACACTGCCCCTCCAACACTGACCCTCCAACACTGACCCTCCAACACTGAACCTCCAACACTGACCCTCCAACACTGAACCTCCAACACTGCCCTATGACAATACCCCTCCGACACTGCCCTTCCAACACGGCACCTCCAACACTTCCCCTCCGATACTGACCCTCCGACTCTGCCCCACCAACACTGACCCTCCGACACTGCCACTCCGACACCGATTCTCGGACACTGACCCTCCAATATAGCCCCTCCGTCACTGACGCTCTGACACGGCCCCTCCGACACAGCCCCTCCAACACTGACCCTCCGACACTGCCCCATCAACACTGACCCTCCGATACTGACCCTACGATAATGACCCTCCGACACTGACCCTCCGACACAGCCTCTCCAACAATGCCCCTCCAACACTGACCCTCCAACACTGACCCTCCGAAACAGACCCTCCGATACTGACCCTCCAACTCTGCCCCTACGACACTGCCCTTCCAACACGGCACCTCCAATACATCCCCTCCGACACTGACCCTCCGACACTGACCCTCCGACACTGACCATCCAACTCTGCCCCTCTGACACTGACCCTCCAACACGGACCCTCCGACACTGACCCTCCGACACTGCCCCACCAACACTGACTGTCTGACATTGACCCTCCGACACAGCCTCTCCAACACTGCCCCTCCAACACTGACCCTCCAACACTGACCCTCCAACACTGACCCTCCGACACTGAACCTCTGACACTGACCTTCCGACACTGCCCCTCCAACACTGACCCTCCAACACTGAACCTCCGACACTGACCCTCCAACACTGAACCTCCAACACTGCCACTCCAACATAGCCACTCCATCTCTGACCCTCCAGCACTGACACTCTGATACTGACCCTCCAACACTGACCCTCAGAAATTGACCCTCCAATACTGACCCCCAACACTGACCATTCAACACTGACACTCCAACACGGCCCGTCCGACACTGACCCTCCAACATTGACCCCCCCGATACTGACCCTCCGATACTGACCCTCCGACACTGCCCTTCCGACACCGACCCTCCAATACTTACCCTCCGACACTGCCCCATCAACACTGACCCTCCGATACTGACCCTACGACAATGACCCTCCGACACTGACCCTCCGACACAGCCTCTCCAACAATGCCCCTCCAACACTGACCCTCCAACACTGACCCTCCGAAACAGACCCTCCGATACTGACCCTCCAACTCTGCCCCTACGACACTGCCCTTCCAACACGGCACCTCCAATACTTCCCCTCCGACACTGACCCTCCGACACTGACCCTCCGACACTGACCATCCAACTCTGCCCCTCTGACACTGACCCTCCAACACGGACCCTCCGACACTGACCCTCCGACACTGCCCCACCAACACTGACTGTCTGACATTGCCCCTCCGACACAGCCTCTCCAACACTGCCCCTCCAACACTGACCCTCCAACACTGACCCTCCAACACTGACCCTCCGACACTGAACCTCTGACACTGACCTTCCGACACTGCCCCTCCAACACTGACCCTCCAACACTGAACCTCCGACACTGACCCTCCGATACTGACCCTCCGACACTGCCCTTCCGACACGGCACCTCCAATACTTCCCCTCCGACACTGACCCTCCGACACTGACCCTCCGACACGGACCATCCAACACTGCCCCTCTGATACTGACCCTCCAACACGGACCCTCCGACACTGACCCTCCAACACTGACCCTCCAACACTGAACCTCCAACACTGACCCTCCAACACTGAACCTCCAACACTGCCCTATGACAATACCCCTCCGACACTGCCCTTCCAACACGGCACCTCCAACACTTCCCCTCCGACACTGACCCTCCGACTCTGCCCCACCAACACTGACCCTCCGACACTGCCACTCCGACACCGATTCTCGAACACTGACCCTCCAATATAGCCCCTCCGTCACTGACTCTCTGACACGGCCCCTCCGACACAGCCCCTCCAACACTGACCCTCTGATACTGACACACCAATAGAGCCCCTCCGACACTGACCCTCCAACACTGTCCCCCTTACACTGACACTCTGACACTGACACTCCGACATTGGCCCTCCGACACTGACCCTCCAACACTGCCCCTCCAACACTGCCCCACCAACACTGACTGTCTGACATTGCCCCTCCGACACAGCCTCTCCAACACTGCCCCTCCAACACTGACCCTCCAACACTGACCCTCCAACACTGACCCTCCGACACTGAACCTCTGACACTGACCTTCCGACACTGCCCCTCCAACACTGACCCTCCAACACTGACCCTCCGACACGGACCATCCAACACTGCCCCTCTGATACTGACCCTCCAACACGGACCCTCCGACACTGACCCTCCAACACTGACCCTCCAACACTGAACCTCCAACACTGACCCTCCAACACTGAACCTCCAACACTGCCCTATGACAATACCCCTCCGACACTGCCCTTCCAACACGGCACCTCCAACACTTCCCCTCCGACACTGACCCTCCGACTCTGCCCCTCCAACACTGACCGACCGACACTGACCCTCCAACACTGACCCTCCAACACTGAACCTCCAATACTGCCCCTCCAAAACTGACCCTCCAGCACTCACATTCTGACACTGACCCTCCAACACTGACACTCTGACAATGACCCTCCGAAACTGACTCTCCAACACTGACCCTCTGACACTGCCCCTCCAACACTGCCCCTCCGACACTGACCGTCCGACACTGACCCTCCAACACTGACCCTCAGACACTGACCCTCCAATACTGACCCTCCGACACTGCCCCTCTGACACTGCCCCTCCAACACTGACCCTCCAACACTGAACCTCCAACACTGACACTCTGACACTGACCTTCCAACACTCTCCCTCCGACACTGCCCCTCCAACACTGACCCTCCAACACTGACCCTCCGAAACTGACTCTCCAACACTGACAATCCAACGCGGCAACTCCAACACTGCCACTCCAACACTGACCTTCCGACACTGACCCTCCGACACTGACACTGCGACACTGACTCTCTAACACTGCGCTCCAACATGGCCCCTCCGACATTGCTCCTCCGACACTGACCATCTGACACTGACCCTCAGACACTGACCCTCCAGCACTGACCCTCCGACACTGACCCTCCAACACTGACCCTCCGAAACTGACCCTGCACCACTGCTCCTCCGACAATGTCCCTCCAACACTACTCCTCTGACACTGCCCCTCCAACACTGACCCTCCGACACTGACCCTCTGACACTGCCCCTCTGACACTGCCCCTCCAAAACTGACCCTCCAAAACTGCCCTCCAACACGGCCCCTCCGACACTGACCCTCCGACACTGAGCCTGCAACACTGACCGACCGACACCGCCGCTCCGACTCTGACCCTCCGACTTTGACCCTCCGACACTTAACCGCCGACACTGACCCTCCAACACTGCACATCCGACATTGACCATCTGACACTGACCATCCAACACTGACCTCCAAGATGGCCCCGCCGACACTGCCCCTCTGACACTGCCACTCCGACACTGACCCTCCGACACTGGCCCTCCAACACTCCCCCTCCAACACTGACCCTCCAACACTGACCCTCTGACACTGATCCTCTGACACTGACCCTCCGACACTGCCCCTCCGACACTGACCCTCCAACACTGTCCCCCTTACACTGACACTCTGACACTGACCCTCCGACATTGGCCCTCCGACACTGACCCTCCAACACTGCCCCTCCAACACTGACCCTTCAACACTGCCCCTCCGACATTGACCCTCCGACACTGCCCCTCCGACACTGCCCCTCCGACACTGACCGACCGACACTGACCCTCCAACACTGACCCTCCAACACTGAACCTCCAATACTGCCCCTCCAAAACTGACCCTCCAGCACTCACATTCTGACACTGACCCTCCAACACTGACCCTGCAGCACTGACACTCTGACACTGACCCTCCAACACTGCCCCTCCGACACTGACCGTCCGACACTGACCCTCCAACACTGACCCTCAGACACTGACCCTCCAATACTGACCCTCCGACACTGCCCCTCCGACACTGCCCCTCCAACACTGAACCTCCAACACTGAACCTCCAACACTGACACTCAGACACTGACCTTCCAACACTCTCCCTCCGACACTGCCCCTCCAACACTGACCCTCCAACACTGACCCTCCGAAACTGACTCTCCAACACTGACAATCCAACGCGGCAACTCCAACACTGCCACTCCAACATGGCCCCTCCAACACTGCCCCTCCGACACTGACCATCTGACGCTGACCCTCAGACACTGACCCTCCAGCACTGACCCTCCGACACTGACCCTCCAACACTGACCCTCCGAAACTGACACTCCGACAATGCCCCTCCAACACTGACCCTCCTACACTGACCCTCCGACACTGCCCCTCCGACACTGCCCCTCCTACACTGACCCTCCCACACTGACCCTCCGACAATGCCCCTCCAACACTGACCCTCCGACACTGACCCTCCAACACTGACCCTCCGACAATGATCCTCTGACACTGCCCCTCCGACACTGCCCCTCCAACACTGACCCTCCAACACTGAACCTCCAACACTGCCCATCCAACATGGCCACTCCAACTCTGACCCTCTAGCACTGACACTCTGACACTGACCCTCCAACAGTGACCCTGCGAAACTAACTCTCCAACACTGACCATCCAACAGTGACTCTCCAACACTGCGCTCCAACATGGCCCCACCGACACTGCCCCTCCGACACTGCCACTCCGACACTGACCATCCGACACTGACCCTCCAACACTGACCCTCCGAGACTGACCCTCCGACAATGCCCCTCCAACACTGATCCTCCGACACTGACCCTCCAACACTGCCCCTCCGACACTGACCCTCCAACACTGAACCTCTGACACTGACCCTCCGACACTGACCCTCGGAAATTGACCCTCCAATACTGACCCCCAACACTGACCATCCAACACTGACACTCCAACACTGACACTCCAACACGGCCCGGCCGACACTGACCCTCCGACATTGACCCCCCGATACTGACCCTCTGATACTGACTCTCTGACACTGACCCTCCGACACTGACACTCCAATACTTACCCTCCGACACTGCCCCACAAACACTGACCCTCCTATACTGACCCGCCGACACTGACCCTCCGACATGGCCTCTCCAACAATGCCCCTCCAACACTGACCCTCCAACACTGACCCTCCGAAACAGACCCTCCGATACTGACTCTCCAACTCTGCCCCTATGACACTGCCACTCCGACACTGCCCTTCCAACACGGCACCTCCAACATTTCCCCTCCGACACTGACCCTCCGACACTGCCCCTCCGACTCTGCCCCTCCAACACTTACCCTCCAACACTGAACCTCCAACACTGAATCTCCAACACTGACACTCAGACACTGACCTTCCAACACTCTCCCTCGGACACTGCCCCTCCAACACTGACCCTCCAACACTGACCCTCCGAAACTGACTCTCCAACACTGACAATCCAACGCGGCAACTCCAACACTGCCACTCCAATATGGCCCCTCCGACACTGCCCCTCCGACACTGACCATCTGACACTGACCCTCAGACACTAACCCTCCAGCACTGACCCTCCAACACTGACCCTCCAACACTGACCCTCCGAAACTGACCCTCCGACAATGCCCCTCCAACACTGACCCTCTGACACTGACCCTCCGACACTGCCCCTCCGACACTGCCCCTCCTACACTGCCCCTCCGACACTGACCCTCCGACAATGCCCCTCCAACACTGACCCTCCGACACTGACCCTCCAACACTGACCCTCAGACACTGACCCTCCAATACTGACCCTCCGACACTGCCCCTCTGACACTGCCCCTCCAACACTGACCCTCCAACACTGAACCTCCAACACTGACACTCTGACACTGACCTTCCAACACTCTCCCTCCGACACTGCCCCTCCAACACTGACCCTCCAACACTGACCCTCCGAAACTGACTCTCCAACACTGACAATCCAACGCGGCAACTCCAACACTGCCACTCCAACACTGACCTTCCGACACTGACCCTCCGACACTGACACTGCGACACTGACTCTCTAACACTGCGCTCCAACATGGCCCCTGACACTGCTCCTCCGACACTGACCATCTGACACTGACCCTCAGACACTGACCCTCCAGCACTGACCCTCCGACACTGACCCTCCAACACTGACCCTCCGAAACTGACCCTGCACCACTGCTCCTCCGACAATGTCCCTCCAACACTACTCCTCTGACACTGCCCCTCCAACACTGACCCTCCGACACTGACCCTCTGACACTGCCCCTCTGACACTGCCCCTCCACAACTGACCCTCCAAAACTGCCCTCCAACACGGCCCCTCCGACACTGACCCTCCGATACTGAGCCTGCAACACTGACCGACCGACACCGCCGCTCCGACTCTGACCCTCCGACTTTGACCCTCCGACACTTAACCGCCGACACTGACCCTCCAACACTGCACATCCGACATTGACCATCTGACACTGACCATCCAACACTGACCTCCAAGATGGCCCCGCCGACACTGCCCCTCTGACACTGCCACTCCGACACTGACCCTCCGACACTGGCCCTCCAACACTCCCCCTCCAACACTGACCCTCCAACACTGACCCTCTGACACTGATCCTCTGACACTGACCCTCCGACACTGCCCCTCCGACACTGACCCTCCAACACTGTCCCCCTTACACTGACACTCTGACACTGACCCTCCGACATTGGCCCTCCGACACTGACCCTCCAACACTGCCCCTCCAACACTGACCCTTCAACACTGCCCCTCCGACATTGACCCTCCGACACTGCCCCTCCGACACTGCCCCTCCGACACTGACCGACCGACACTGACCCTCCAACACTGACCCTCCAACACTGAACCTCCAATACTGCCCCTCCAAAACTGACCCTCCAGCACTCACATTCTGACACTGACCCTCCAACACTGACCCTGCAGCACTGACACTCTGACACTGACCCTCCAACACTGCCCCTCCGACACTGACCGTCCGACACTGACCCTCCAACACTGACCCTCAGACACTGACCCTCCAATACTGACCCTCCGACACTGACCCTCTGACACTGCCCCTCTGACACTGCCCCTCCACAACTGACCCTCCAAAACTGCCCTCCAACACGGCCCCTCCGACACTGACCCTCCGATACTGAGCCTGCAACACTGACCGACCGACACCGCCGCTCCGACTCTGACCCTCCGACTTTGACCCTCCGACACTTAACCGCCGACACTGACCCTCCAACACTGCACATCCGACATTGACCATCTGACACTGACCATCCAACACTGACCTCCAAGATGGCCCCGCCGACACTGCCCCTCTGACACTGCCACTCCGACACTGACCCTCCGACACTGGCCCTCCAACAATCCCCCTCCAACACTGACCCTCCAACACTGACCCTCTGACACTGATCCTCTGACACTGACCCTCCGACACTGCCCCTCCGACACTGACCCTCCAACACTGTCCCCCTTACACTGACACTCTGACACTGACCCTCCGACATTGGCCCTCCGACACTGACCCTCCAACACTGCCCCTCCAACACTGACCCTTCAACACTGCCCCTCCGACATTGACCCTCCGACACTGCCCCTCCGACACTGCCCCTCCGACACTGACCGACCGACACTGACCCTCCAACACTGACCCTCCAACACTGAACCTCCAATACTGCCCCTCCAAAACTGACCCTCCAGCACTCACATTCTGACACTGACCCTCCAACACTGACCCTGCAGCACTGACACTCTGACACTGACCCTCCAAAACTGACCCTCCGAAACTGACTCTCCAACACTGACCCTCTGACACTGCCCCTCCAACACTGCCCCTCCGACACTGACCGTCCGACACTGACCCTCCAACACTGACCCTCAGACACTGACCCTCCAATACTGACCCTCCGACACTGCCCCTCCGACACTGCCCCTCCAACACTGAACCTCCAACACTGAACCTCCAACACTGACACTCAGACACTGACCTTCCAACACTCTCCCTCCGACACTGCCCCTCCAACACTGACCCTCCAACACTGACCCTCCGAAACTGACTCTCCAACACTGACAATCCAACGCGGCAACTCCAACACTGCCACTCCAACATGGCCCCTCCAACACTGCCCCTCCGACACTGACCATCTGACGCTGACCCTCAGACACTGACCCTCCAGCACTGACCCTCCGACACTGACCCTCCAACACTGACCCTCCTAAACTGACACTCCGACAATGCCCCTCCAACACTGACCCTCCTACACTGACCCTCCGACACTGCCCCTCCGACACTGCCCCTCCTACACTGACCCTCCCACACTGACCCTCCGACAATGCCCCTCCAACACTGACCCTCCGACACTGACCCTCCAACACTGACCCTCCAACACTGTCCCCCTTACACTGACACTCTGACACTGACCCTCCGACATTGGCCCTCCGACACTGACCCTCCAACACTGCCCCTCCAACACTGACCCTTCAACACTGCCCCTCCGACATTGACCCTCCGACACTGCCCCTCCGACACTGCCCCTCCGACACTGACCGACCGACACTGACCCTCCAACACTGACCCTCCAACACTGAACCTCCAATACTGCCCCTCCAAAACTGACCCTCCAGCACTCACATTCTGACCCTGACCCTCCAACACTGACCCTGCAGCACTGACACTCTGACACTGACCCTCCAAAACTGACCCTCCGAAACTGACTCTCCAACACTGACCCTCTGACACTGCCCCTCCAACACTGCCCCTCCGACACTGACCGTCCGACACTGACCCTCCAACACTGACCCTCAGACACTGACCCTCCAATACTGACCCTCCGACACTGCCCCTCCGACACTGCCCCTCCAACACTGAACCTCCAACACTGAACCTCCAACACTGACACTCTGACACTGACCTTCCAACACTCTCCCTCCGACACTGCCCCTCCAACACTGACCCTCCAACACTGACCCTCCGAAACTGACTCTCCAACACTGACAATCCAACGCGGCAACTCCAACACTGCCACTCCAACATGGCCCCTCCAACACTGCCCCTCCGACACTGACCATCTGACGCTGACCCTCAGACACTGACCCTCCAGCACTGACCCTCCGACACTGACCCTCCAACACTGACCCTCCTAAACTGACACTCCGACAATGCCCCTCCAACACTGACCCTCCTACACTGACCCTCCGACACTGCCCCTCCGACACTGCCCCTCCTACACTGACCCTCCCACACTGACCCTCCGACAATGCCCCTCCAACACTGACCCTCCGACACTGACCCTCCAACACTGACCCTCCGACAATGATCCTCTGACACTGCCCCTCCGACACTGCCCCTCCAACACTGACCCTCCAACACTGAACCTCCAACACTGCCCATCCAACATGGCCACTCCAACTCTGACCCTCTAGCACTGACACTCTGACACTGACCCTCCAACAGTGACCCAGCGAAACTAACTCTCCAACACTGACCATCCAACAGTGACTCTCCAACACTGCGCTCCAACATGGCCCCACCGACACTGCCCCTCCGACACTGCCACTCCGACACTGACCATCCGACACTGACCCTCCAACACTGACCCTCCGAGACTGACCCTCCGACAATGCCCCTCCAACACTGATCCTCCGACACTGACCCTCCAACACTGCCCCTCCGACACTGACCCTCCAACACTGAACCTCTGACACTGACCCTCCGACACTGACCCTCGGAAATTGACCCTCCAATACTGACCCCCAACACTGACCATCCAACACTGACACTCCAACACTGACACTCCAACACGGCCCGGCCGACACTGACCCTCCGACATTGACCCCCCGATACTGACCCTCTGATACTGACTCTCTGACACTGACCCTCCGACACTGACACTCCAATACTTACCCTCCGACACTGCCCCACAAACACTGACCCTCCTATACTGACCCGCCGACACTGACCCTCCGACATGGCCTCTCCAACAATGCCCCTCCAACACTGACCCTCCAACACTGACCCTCCGAAACAGACCCTCCGATACTGACTCTCCAACTCTGCCCCTATGACACTGCCACTCCGACACTGCCCTTCCAACACGGCACCTCCAACATTTCCCCTCCGACACTGACCCTCCGACACTGCCCCTCCGACTCTGCCCCTCCAACACTTACCCTCCAACACTGAACCTCCAACACTGAACCTCCAACACTGACACTCAGACACTGACCTTCCAACACTCTCCCTCGGACACTGCCCCTCCAACACTGACCCTCCAACACTGACCCTCCGAAACTGACTCTCCAACACTGACAATCCAACGCGGCAACTCCAACACTGCCACTCCAACATGGCCCCTCCAACACTGCCCCTCCGACACTGACCATCTGACGCTGACCCTCAGACACTGACCCTCCAGCACTGACCCTCCGTCACTGACCCTCCAACACTGACCCTCCGAAAGTGACACTCCGACAATGCCCCTCCAACACTGACCCTCCTACACTGACCCTCCGACACTGCCCCTCCGACACTGCCCCTCCTACACTGACCCTCCCACACTGACCCTCCGACAATGCCCCTCCAACACTGACCCTCCGACACTGACCCTCCAACACTGACCCTCCGACAATGATCCTCTGACACTGCCCCTCCGACACTGCCCCTCCAACACTGACCCTCCAACACTGAACCTCCAACACTGCCCATCCAACATGGCCACTCCAACTCTGACCCTCTAGCACTGACACTCTGACACTGACCCTCCAACAGTGACCCTGCGAAACTAACTCTCCAACACTGACCATCCAACAGTGACTCTCCAACACTGCGCTCCAACATGGCCCCACCGACACTGCCCCTCCGACACTGCCACTCCGACACTGACCATCCGACACTGACCCTCCAACACTGACCCTCCGAGACTGACCCTCCGACAATGCCCCTCCAACACTGAACCTCTGACACTGACCCTCCGACACTGACCCTCGGAAATTGACCCTCCAATACTGACCCCCAACACTGACCATCCAACACTGACACTCCAACACTGACACTCCAACACGGCCCGGCCGACACTGACCCTCCGACATTGACCCCCCGATACTGACCCTCTGATACTGACTCTCTGACACTGACCCTCCGACACTGACACTCCAATACTTACCCTCCGACACTGCCCCACAAACACTGACCCTCCTATACTGACCCGCCGACACTGACCCTCCGACATGGCCTCTCCAACAATGCCCCTCCAACACTGACCCTCCGAAACAGACCCTCCGATACTGACTCTCCAACTCTGCCCCTATGACACTGCCACTCCGACACTGCCCTTCCAACACGGCACCTCCAACATTTCCCCTCCGACACTGACCCTCCGACACTGCCCCTCCGACTCTGCCCCTCCAACACTTACCCTCCAACACTGAACCTCCAACACTGAATCTCCAACACTGACACTCAGACACTGACCTTCCAACACTCTCCCTCGGACACTGCCCCTCCAACACTGACCCTCCAACACTGACCCTCCGAAACTGACTCTCCAACACTGACAATCCAACGCGGCAACTCCAACACTGCCACTCCAATATGGCCCCTCCGACACTGCCCCTCCGACACTGACCATCTGACACTGACCCTCAGACACTAACCCTCCAGCACTGACCCTCCAACACTGACCCTCCAACACTGACCCTCCGAAACTGACCCTCCGACAATGCCCCTCCAACACTGACCCTCTGACACTGACCCTCCGACACTGCCCCTCCGACACTGCCCCTCCTACACTGCCCCTCCGACACTGACCCTCCGACAATGCCCCTCCAACACTGACCCTCCGACACTGACCCTCCAACACTGACCCTCCGACAATGATCCTCTGACACTGACCCTCCGACACTGCCTCTCCAACACTGACCCTCCAACACTGAACCTCCAATACTGCCCATCCAACATGGCCACTCCAACTCTGACCCTCCAGCACTGACACTCTGACACTGACCCTCCAACAGTGACCCAGCGAAACTGACTCTCCAACACTGACCATCCAACACTGACTCTCCAACACTGCACTCCAACATGGCCCCACCGACACTGCCCCTCCGACACTGCCACTCCGACACTGACCATCCGACATTGACCCTCCAACACTGACCCTCCGACACTGACCCTCCAACAATGCCCCTCCAACACTGATCCTCCGACACTGACCCTCCAACACTGCCCCTCCGACACTGACCCTCCAACACTGAACCTCTGACACTGACCCTCTGACACTGACCCTCGGAAATTGACCCTCCAATACTGACCCCCAACACTGACCATCCAACACTGACACTCCAACACTGACACTCCAACACGGCCCGGCCAACACTGACCCTCCGACATTGACCCCCCGATACTGACCCTCTGATACTGACTCTCTGACACTGACCCTCCGACACTGACACTCCAATACTTACCTTCCGACACTGCCCCACCAACACTGACCCTCCTATACTGACCCGCCGACACTGACTCTCCGACACGGACTCTCCAACAATGCCCCTCCAACACTGACCCTCCAACACTGACCCTCTAACACTGACCCTCCGAAACAGACCCTCCGATACCGACTCTCCAACTCTGCCCCTATGACACTGCCACTCCGACACTGCCCTTCCAACACGGCACCTCCAACATTTCCCCTCCGACACTGACCCTCCGACACTGCCCCTCCGACACTGACCCTCCAACACTGAACCTCCAACACTGCCCATCCAACATGGCCACTCCAACTCTGTCCCTCCAGCACTGACACTCTGACACTGACCCTCCAACAGTGACCCAGCGAAACTGACTCTCCAACACTGACCATCCAACACTGACTCTCCAACACTGCGCTCCAACATGGCTCCACCGACACTGCCCCTCCGACACTGCCACTCCGACACTGACCATCCGACACTGACCCTCCAACACTGACCCTCTGACACTGACCCTCCGACCAATGCCCCTCCAACACTGATCCTCCGACACTGACCCTCCAACACTGCCCCTCCGACACTGACCCTCCAACACTGAACCTCTGACACTGACCCCCCGACACTGACCCTCGGAAATTGACCCTCCAATACTGACCCCCAACACTGACCATCCAACACTGACACTCCAACACTGACACTCCAACACGGCCCGGCTGACACTGACCCTCTGATATTGACACCCCGATACTGACCCTCCGATACTGAATCTCCGACACTGACCCTCCGACACTACACTCCAATACTTACCCTCCGACACTGCCCCACCAACACTGACCCTCCTATACTGACCTTCCGACACTGACCCTCCGACACGGCCTCTCCAACAATGCCCCTCCAACACTGACCCTCCAACACTGACCCTCCGAAACTGCCCCTGCGACACTGCCCGTACGACATTGACCCTCCGACACTGACCCACCAACACTGCCCCTCCGACACTGACCCTGCAACACTGCTCCTCCGACAATGTCCCTCCAACACTACTCCTCTGACACTGCCCCTCCAACACTGACCCTCCGACACTCACCCTCCGACACTGACCCTCTGACACTGCCCCTCTGACACTGCCCCTCCAACACTGACCCTCCAACACTGCCCTCCAACACGGCCCCTCCGACACTGACCCTCCGACACTGAGCCTCCAACACTGACCGACCGACACCGCCGCTCGGACACTGACCCTCCGACTTTGACCCTCCGACACTGAACCGCCGACACTGACCCTCCAACACTGCACATCCGACATTGACCATCTGACACTGACCATCCAACACTGACCTCCAACATGGCCCCTCCGACACTGCCCCTCTGACACTGCCACTCCGACACTGACCATCCGACACTGACCTTCCAACACTGACCCTCCAACATTGACCCTCCGACACTGACCCTCCAACACTGCCCCTCCAACACTGACCCTCCAACACTGAACCTCTGACACTGACCCCCCGACACTGACCCTCGGAAATTGACCCTCCAATACTGACCCCCAACACTGACCATCCAACACTGACACTCCAACACTGACACTCCAACCCGGTCCGGCTGACACTGACCCTCCGACATTGACCCCCCGATACTGACCCTCCGATACTGACTCTCCGACACTGACCCTCCGACACTGACACTCCAATACTTACCCTCCGACACTGCCCCACCAACACTGACCCTCCTATACTGACCTTCCGACACTGACCCTCCGACACGGCCTCTCCAACAATGCCCCTCCAACACTGACCCTCCAACACTGACCCTCCGACACTGCCCCTCCGACACTGCCCGTACGACATTGACCCTCCGACACTGACCCTCCGACACTGACCCACCAACACTGCCCCTCCGACACTGACCCTGCAACACTGCTCCTCCGACAATGTCCCTCCAACACTACTCCTCTGACACTGCCCCTCCAACACTGACCCTCCGACACTCACCCTCCGACACTGACCCTCTGACAATGCCCCTCTGACACTGCCCCTCCAACACTGACCCTCCAACACTGCCCTCCAACACGGCCCCTCCGACACTGACCCTCCGACACTGAGCCTCCAACACTGACCGACCGACACCGCCGCTCGGACACTGACCCTCCGACTTTGACCCTCCGACACTGAACCGCCGACACTGACCCTCCAACACTGCACATCCGACATTGACCATCTGACACTGACCATCCAACACTGACCTCCAACATGGCCCCTCCGACACTGCCCCTCTGACACTGCCACTCCGACACTGACCATCCGACACTGACCTTCCAACACTGATCCTCCAACATTGACCCTCCGACACTGACCCTCCAACACTGCCCCTCCAACACTGACCCTCCAACACTGCCCCTCCGACACTGACCCTCCAACACTGACCCTCTGACACTGATCCTCCGACACTGACCCTCCGACACTGCCCCTATGACACTGCCCCTCCAACACTGCCCTTCCAACACGGCACCTCCAACACTTCCTCTCCGACACTGACCCTCCGACACTGCCACTCCGACACTGATTCTCGGACACAGGCCCTCCAATATAGCCCCTCCGACACTGACTCTCTGACACGACCCCTCCGACACTGACCCTCTGATACCGACACACCAATACAGCCCCTCCGACACTGACTCTCCAACACTGTCCCCCTTACACTGACCCTCTGACACTGACCATCTGACTCTGACCCTCCAACATGGCTCCTCCAACGCTGACCCTCCAACACTGACCCTCCGACAATGACCCTCCGAAACTGACCTTCTGACACTGCCCCTCTGACACTGACTCTCTGACACTGCCCCTCCAACACGGCCCCTCCGACACTGACCCTCCGACACTGAGCCTCCAACACTGACCCTCCGACACTGCTGCTCTGACACTGACCCTCCGACTTTGACCCTCCGAAACTGACCTTCCAACACTGACCCTCCGACATTGACCCTCCGACACTGACCCTCCAACACTGCCCCTCCAACACTGACGCTCCAACACTGCCCCTCCGACACTGACCATCCAACACTGACCCTCTGACACTGACTCTCTAACACTGCGCTCCAACATGGATCCTCGGCCACTGCCCCTCCGACACTGACCATCCGACACTGACCCTCAGACACTGCCCCTCCGACACTGCTCCTCCGACACTGACCCTCCGACACTGACTCTCCAACACTGACCATCCAAGACGGCACCTCCGACACTGCCCCTCCACCACTGCCCCTCCGACACTGACCCTCCAACAATGCCCCTCCAACACTGACCCTCCGACACTGAACCTCCAACACTGACTCTCCAACACTGTGCTCCAACATTGCCCCTCCCAGACTGCCACTCCGACACTGACCATCCGACACTGACCCTCAGACACTGACCCTCCGACACTGACCCTCCGACACTGACCCTCCAACACTGACCCTCCAACACTGACCCTCCGACACTGACCCTCCGACACTCAACCTCTGACACTGACCTTCCGACACTGCCCCTCCAACACTGACCCTCCAACACTGAACCTCCGACACTGACCCTCCGAAACTGAACCTCCAACACTGCCACTCCAACACTGACCCTCCAACACTGAACCTCCAACACTGCCACTCCAACATAGCCACTCCAACTCTGACCCTCCAGCACTGACACTCTGATACTGACCCTCCAACACTGACCCTCAGAAATTGACCCTCCAATACTGACCCCCAACACTGACCATCCAACACTGACACTCCAACACGGCCCGTCCGACACTGACCCTCCAACATTGACCCCCCCGATACTGACCCTCCGATACTGCCCCTCCGACACTGCCCCTCCGACACCGACCCTCCAATACTTACCCTCCGACACTGCCCCATCAACACTGACCCTCCAATACTGACCCTCCGACAATGACCCTCCGACACTGACCCTCCGACACGGCCTCTCCAACAATGCCCCTCCAACACTGACCCTCCAACACTGACCCTCCGAAACAGACCCTCCGATACTGACCCTCCAACTCTGCCCCTACGACACTGCCCTTCCAACACGGCACCTCCAATACTTCCCCTCCGACACTGACCCTCCGACACTGACCCTCCGACACTGACCATCCAACACTGCCCCTCTGACACTGACCCTCCAACACTGACCCTCCGACACTGCCCCACCAACACTGACCGTCTGACATTGACCCTCCGACATGGCCTCTCCAACACTGCCCCTCCAACACTGACCCTCCAACACTGACCCTCCAACACTGACCCTCCGAAACAGACTCTCCGATACTGACCCTCCAACACTCCCCTATGACAATGCCCCTCCGACACTGCCCTTCCAACACGGCACCTCCAACACTTCCCCTCCGACACTGACCCTCCGACACTGCCACTCCGACACCGATTCTCGGACACTGACCCTCCAATATAGTCCCTCCGTCACTGACTCTCTGACACGGCCCCTCCGACACAGCCCCTCCAACACTGACCCTCTGATACTGACACACCAATAAAGCCCCTCCGACACTGCCCCTCCAACACTGTCCCCCTTACACTGACACTCTGACACTGACCCTCCGACATTGGCCCTCCGACACTGACCCTCCAACACTGCCCCTCCAACACTGACCCTCCAACACTGCCCCTCCGACATTGACCCTCCGACACTGCCCCTCCGACACTGCCCCTCCGACACTGACCGACCGACACTGACCCTCCAACACTGACCCTCCAACACTGAACCTCCAATACTGCCCCTCCAAAACTGACCCTCCAGCACTCACATTCTGACACTGACCCTCCAACACTGACACTCTGACAATGACCCTCCAACACTGACGCTCCAGCACTGACACTCTGACACTGACCCTCCAATACTGACCCTCCGAAACTGACTCTCCAACACTGACCCTCTGACACTACCCCTCCAACACTGCCCCTCCGACACTGACCGTCCGACACTGACCCTCCAACACTGACCCTCAGACACTGACCCTCCAGTACTGACCCTCCAACACTGCCCCTCCGACACTGCCCCCCCAACACTGACCCTCCAACACTGAACCTCCAACACTGACACTCTGACACTGACCTTCCAACACTCTCCCTCCGACACTGCCCCTCCAACACTGACCCTCCAACACTGACCCTCCGAAACTGACTCTCCAACACTGACAATCCAACGCGGCAACTCCAATACTGCCACTCCAACATGGCCCCTCCGACACTGCCCCTCCGACACTGACCATCTGACACTGACCCTCAGACACTGACCCTCCAGCACTGTCCCTCCGACACTGACCCTCCAACACTGACCCTCCGAAACTGACCCTCCGACAATGCCCATCCAACACTGACCCTCCGACACTGCCCCTCCGACACTGCCCCTCCGACACTGCCCCTCCTACACTGCCCCTCCGACACTGACCCTCCGACAATGCCCCTCCAACACTGACCTTCCGACACTGACCCTCCAACACTGACCCTCGACAATGATCCTCTGACACTGCCCCTCCGACACTGCCCCTCCAACACTGACCCTCCAACACTGAACCTCCAACACTGCCCATCCAACATGGCCACTCCAACTCTGACCCTCCAGCACTGACACTCTGACACTGACCCTCCAACAGTGACCCAGCGAAACTGACTCTCCAACACTGACCATCCATCAGTGACTCTCCAACACTGCGCTCCAACATGGCCCCACCGACACTGCCCCTCCGACACTGCCACTCCGACACTGACCATCCGACACTGACCCTCCAACACTAACCCTCTGACACTGACCCTCCGACAATGCCCCTCCAACACTGATCCTCCGACAATGCCCCTGCAACACAGACCATCTGACACTGACCCTCCAACACTGCCGTCCAACATGGCCCCTCCGACACTGACCGTCCGACACTGCCACTCCGACACTGACCATCCGACACTGACCTTCCAACACTGACCCTCCGACACCAACCCTCCAACACTGACCCTCTGACACTGATCCTCCGACACTGAACCTCCGACACTGCCGCTCCGACACTGACCGTCCGACACTGACCCTCCAACACTGACCCTCCAACAATGAACCTCCAATACTGCCCCTCCAACACTGACCCTCCAGCACTGACACTCTGACACTGACCCTCCAACACTAACCCTCCGAAACTGACTCTCCAACACTGACAATCCAACGCGGCACCTCCAATACTGACCTTCCGACACTGACCCTCCGACACTGACCTTCCGACACTGACACTGCGACACTGACTCTCTAACACTGCGCTCCAACATGGATCCTCGGCCACTGCCCCTCCGACACTGACCATCCGACACTGACCCTCAGATACTGCCCCTCCGACACTGCTCCTCCGACACTGGCCCTCCGACACTGACTCTCCAACACTGACCATCCAAGACGGCACCTCCGACACTGCCCCTCCACCACTGCCCCTCCAACACTGACCCTCCGAAACTGACCCTCCGACACTGACTCTCCAATACTGTGCTCCAATATGGCCCCTCCCAGACTGCCACTCCGACACTGACCATCCGACACTGACCCTCAGACACTGACCCTCCGACACTGACTCTCCGACACTGACCCTCCAACACTGACCCTCCAACACTGACCCTCCAACACTGAACCTCCGACACTGACCCTCTGACACTGAACCTCTGACACTGCCCCTCCAACACTGACCATCCAACACTGACTCTCCAACACTGCGCTCTAACATGGCCCCACCGACACTGCCCCTCTGACACTGCCACTCCGACACTGACCATCCGACACTGACCCTCCAACACTGACCATCCAACACTGACCCTCCGACACTGACCCTCTGACACTGACCCTCCAACACTGAGCCTACGACACTGACCCTCCGACAATGCCCCTCCAACACGGACCCTCAGACACTGACCCTCCAACACTGACCCTCCGACACTGACCCTCTGACACTGACCCTCCAACACTGAGCCTACGACACTGACCCTCCGACAATGCCCCTCCAACACGGACCCTCCGACACTGACCCTCCGACACTGACCCTCCAACACTGACCCTATGACACTGACCCTCTGGCAATGCGCCTCCAACACTGATCCTCCGACACTGACCCTCCAACACTGACCCTCCGACACTGACCCTCCAACACTGAACCTCTGACACTGACCCTCCGACACTGCCCCTCCAACACTGACCCTCCAACACTGAACCTCCAACACTGCCACTCCAACATGGCCACTCCAACTCTGACCCTCCAGCACTGACACTCTGACATTGACACTCCAACACTAACCCTCGGAAACTGACGCTGTAATACTGATCCCCAACACTGACCATCCAACACTGCCCCTCCAAAACTGACAATCCAACACAGCCCGGCCGACACTGACCCTCCGACATTGACCCCCCGATACTGACCCTCCGATACTGACTCTCCAACACTGACCCTCCAACACTGACCCTCCAACACTTACCCTCCGACACTGCCCCACCAACACTGACCCTCCTATACTGACCCTCCGACACTGACCCTCCGAAACTGACCCTCCGACGATGCCCCTCAAACACTGACCCTCCGACACTGACCCTCCGACACTGCCCCTCCGACACTGACCATCCGACACTGACCTTTCAACACTGACCCTCCGACATTGACCCTCCGACACTAACCCTCCGACACTGCCCCTCCGACACTGACCCTCCAACACTGACCCTTCCAACACTGACCCTCCGACACTGATGCTCTGACACTGACTCTCCAACACTGACCCTCTGACATTGACCCTCCGACACGGCCCCTCCAACACGGCCCCTCCAATATGGCTCCGCCAACACTCAGCCTCCAACACTCACCCTACAACACTGACCTTCCGAAACTGACCCTCTGACACTGCCAATCCGACACTGACCCTCCAACACTGACCCTCCGACACTGGTCCTCTGACACTGCCCCTCCAATACTACCCCTCCAACATTGACCCTCCAAGACTGACCCTCCAACATTACCCCTCTAACACTGCCCCTCCAGCACTGACCCTCCAACACTGACCCTCCGACACCTCCGCTCCGACACTGCCCCTCCGACTCTGCCCATCCGACACTGACCCTCCGACACTGACCCTCCAACACTGCCCCTCCGACACTGACCCTCCAACACTGACAATCCAACGCGGCACCTCCAATACTGACCTTCCGACACTGACCCTCCGACACTGACCTTCCGACACTGACACTGCGACACTGACTCTCTAACACTGCGCTCCAACATGGATCCTCGGCCACTGCCCCTCCGACACTGACCATCCGACACTGACCCTCAGATACTGCCCCTCCGACACTGCTCCTCCGACACTGGCCCTCCGACACTGACTCTCCAACACTGACCATCCAAGACGGCACCTCCGACACTGCCCCTCCACCACTGCCCCTCCAACACTGACCCTCCGACACTGACCCTCCGACACTGACTCTCCAATACTGTGCTCCAATATGGCCCCTCCCAGACTGCCACTCCGACACTGACCATCCGACACTGACCCTCAGACACTGACCCTCCGACACTGACTCTCCGACACTGACCCTCCAACACTGACCCTCCAACACTGACCCTCCAACACTGAACCTCCGACACTGACCCTCTGACACTGAACCTCTGACACTGCCCCTCCAACACTGACCATCCAACACTGACTCTCCAACACTGCGCTCTAACATGGCCCCACCGACACTGCCCCTCTGACACTGCCACTCCGACACTGACCATCCGACACTGACCCTCCAACACTGACCCTCCAACACTGACCCTCCGACACTGACCCTCTGACACTGACCCTCCAACACTGAGCCTACGACACTGACCCTCCGACAATGCCCCTCCAACACGGACCCTCCGACACTGACCCTCCGACACTGACCCTCCAACACTGACCCTATGACACTGACCCTCTGGCAATGCGCCTCCAACACTGATCCTCCGACACTGACCCTCCAACACTGACCCTCCGACACTGACCCTCCAACACTGAACCTCTGACACTGACCCTCCGACACTGCCCCTCCAACACTGACCCTCCAACACTGAACCTCCAACACTGCCACTCCAACATGGCCACTCCAACTCTGACCCTCCAGCACTGACACTCTGACACTGACACTCCAACACTAACCCTCGGAAATTGACGCTGTAATACTGATCCCCAACACTGACCATCCAACAATGCCCCTCCAAAACTGACAATCCAACACAGCCCGGCCGACACTGACCCTCCGACATTGACCCCCCGATACTGACCCTCCGATACTGACTCTCCAACACTGACCCTCCAACACTGACCCTCCAACACTTACCCTCCGACACTGCCCCACCAACACTGACCCTCCTATACTGACCCTCCGACACTGACCCTCCGAAACTGACCCTCCGACGATGCCCCTCAAACACTGACCCTCCGACACTGACCCTCCGACACTGCCCCTCCGACACTGACCATCCGACACTGATGCTCTGACACTGACTCTCCAACACTGACCCTCTGACATTGACCCTCCGACACGGCCCCTCCAACACGGCCCCTCCAACACTGACCCTTCCAACACTGACCCTCCGACACTGATGCTCTGACACTGACTCTCCAACACTGACCCTCTGACATTGACCCTCCGACACGGCCCCTCCAACACGGCCCCTCCAATATGGCTCCGCCAACACTCAGCCTCCAACACTCACCCTACAACACTGACCTTCCGAAACTGACCCTCTGACACTGCCAATCCGACACTGACCCTCCAACACTGACCCTCCGACACTGGTCCTCTGACACTGCCCCTCCAATACTACCCCTCCAACATTGACCCTCCAAGACTGACCCTCCAACATTACCCCTCTAACACTGCCCCTCCAGCACTGACCCTCCAACACTGACCCTCCGACACCTCCGCTCCGACACTGCCCCTCCGACTCTGCCCATCCGACACTGACCCTCCGACACTGACCCTCCAACACTGCCCCTCCGACACTGACCCTCCAACACTGACCCTTCCAACACTGACCCTCCGACACCGATGCTCTGACACTGAGTCTCCAACACTGACCCTCTGACACTGCCACTCCAACACTGCCCCTCCAACACTGACCCTCTGACACTGATCCTCCAACACTGACCCTCCAACTCTGCCCCTCCGACACTGACCCTCTGACACTGACCCTCCGACACTGCCCCTCTGACACTGCCCCTCCAACACTGACTCTCTGACACTGCCACTCCGACATTGACCCTCCGACACTGACCCTCTGACACTGACACTCTGACACTGACCCTCTGACACTAACCCTCCGACACTGCCCCTCCAACACTGCTCCTCCAACACTGACCCTCCTACACTCACCCTTCCAACACTGACCCTCCGACACTGATGCTCTGACACTGACCCTCCGACACTGACCCTCTGACACTGACCCTCCGACTCTGACCCTCCAACGCTGACCCTCCAACACTGACCCTCTGACACTGCCCCACTGACACTGCCCCTCCAACACTGACTCTCTGACACTGCCACTCCGACATTGACCCTCCGACACTGACCCTCTGACACTGACACTCTGACACTGACCCTCTGACACTGACCCTCCGACACTGCCCCTCCAACACTGCTCCTCCAACACTGACCCTCCTACACTCACCCTTCCAACACTGACCCTCCGACACTGATGCTCTGACACTGACCCTCCGGCACTGACCCTCTGACACTGACCCTCCGACACGGCCCCTTCAATACGGCCCCTCCAACACTGACTCTCTGACACTGCCACTCCGACATTGACCCTCCGACACTGAGCTTCTGACACTGACCCTCTGACACTGACCCTGTGACACTGCCCCTCCGACACTGACCCACCAACACTGACCCTCCAACACTGACCCTTCCAGCACTGACCCTCCGACACTGATGCTCTGACACTGACCCTCCGGCACTGACCCTCCGACATGGCCCCTTCAATACGGCCCCTCCAACACTCACTTTCCAACACTGACCTTCCGATAATGCCTCTCTGACACTGCCCCTCAAACATTGACCCTCCAACACTGACTCTCCAACACTGACCCTCTGTCACTGCCACTCCAACACTGCCCCTCCAACACTGACCCTCTGACACTGATCCTCTAACACTGACTCTCCAACACTGACCCTCTGACACTGCCACTCCAACACTGCCCCTCCAACACTGCCCCTCTGACACTGCCCCTCCGACACTGACCGTCCAACACTGACCCTCCAACATTGACCCTCCAACACTCACCCTCCAACACTGCCCCTCCAACACTGACCCTCTGACACTGATCCTCTAACACTGACTCTCCAACACTGACCCTCTGACACTGCCACTCCAACACTGCCCCTCCAACACTGCCCCTCTGACACTGCCCCTCCGACACTGACCGTCCAACACTGACCCTCCAACATTGACCCTCCAACACTCACCCTCCAACACTGACCCTCTGACACTGCCACTCTGACACTGACCCTCCAACACTGACCCTCTGACACTGACCCTCCAACACTGACCCTCCGACACTGCCCCTCTGACTCTGCCCCTCCAACACTGACTCTCTGACACTGACCCTCCGACACTGACCCTCCAACACTGCCCCTCTGACACTGCCCCTCCAACACTGACTATCTGACACTGCCACTCTGACACTGACCCTCTGACACTGACCCTCTGACACTGACACTCCAGCACTGCCTCTCAAACACGGCTCCACAAACACTGACCCTCCAATACTGACCCTCCAACATGGCCACTCCAACTCTGACTCTCTGACACTGACCCTTCGACACTGCAACTCCAAAACTGCCCCTCCGACACTGACACTCCAACACTGCCCCTCCGACACCTACCCTCCAACACTGCCACCCGACACTGAGCCTCCGACACTGACACTCCAACAATGCCCCTCCAACAATGCCCTTCCAATACTGACCCTCCGACCCTGACCCTCCGACACTGCCCCTCCGACACCTACCCTCCAACACTGACCATCCGACACTGCACCTCCAACACTGACCCTGCAACACTGACCCTCCAACAATTACCCTCCGACCCTGACCCTCCGGCACTGCCCCAACGATACTGACCCACCAAATCTGACCCTGCAACACTGACCCTCCCACACTGCCCCGCAAATTAACCCTCCGACACTGACTATCCGACACTGACCCTGCAAGACTCCCCCACCAACACTGACCCTCCAACATGGCCCCTCCGACATTGACCCTCCGACACTGCCCCTCCGACACTGACCCTCCAGCATCGACCCTCCAACACTGACCCTACAACAGTGAACCGCTGACACTGCCACTCCGACACTGACCCACCAATACGGACCCTCTGACAATGACCCTCTGACACTCACCCTCCGACACTGACCCTCCGACACTGTCCCTCCAAATCTGACACTCCAACAATGACCCTCCAATACGGCCCCACCAACACGGCCCCTCCGACACTGACCCTCCGACACTGACTCTCCGACACTTACCCTCCAACCCTGCCACTGTGACACTAACCCTCCGACAGTGCCCCTCTGACACTGCCCCTCTAATACTGACCCTCCAAGACTGCCCCTCCGACACTGCCCCTCCGACACTGAACCTCCGACACTGACCCTCCGACGCTGCCCCTCTAACACGGCCCCTCCAATACGGCCCCGCCAACACTGACCCTCCGACACTCACCCTCCAACACAGACTTTCCGACACTGACCCTCCAAGACTGCCCCTCCAAAACTGACTTTCCGACATTGCCCCTCTAACACTGTCCCTCCAATACGGCCCCTCCGACAATGACCCTCCAATACTGCCCCTCCAACACTGAGTCTATGACACTGACCCTCCGACGCTGACTCTCCGACACTGACCCTCCAACACTGCCCCTCCGACACTGACCCTCCAACACTGACCCTTCCAACACTGACCCTCCGACACCGATGCTCTGACACTGAGTCTCCAACACTGACCCTCTGACACTGCCACTCCAACACTGCCCCTCCAACACTGACCCTCTGACACTGATCCTCTGACACTGATCCTCCAACACTGACCCTCCAACTCTGCCCCTCCGACACTGACCCTCTGACACTGACCCTCCGACACTGCCCCTCTGACACTGCCCCTCCAACACTGACTCTCTGACACTGCCACTCCGACATTGACCCTCCGACACTGACCCTCTGACACTGACACTCTGACACTGACCCTCTGACACTAACCCTCCGACACTGCCCCTCCAACACTGCTCCTCCAACACTGACCCTCCTACACTCACCCTTCCAACACTGACCCTCCGACACTGATGCTCTGACACTGACCCTCCGACACTGACCCTCTGACACTGACCCTCCGACTCTGACCCTCCAACGCTGACCCTCCAACACTGACCCTCTGACACTGCCCCACTGACACTGCCCCTCCAACACTGACTCTCTGACACTGCCACTCCGACATTGACCCTCCGACACTGCCCCTCCAACACTGCTCCTCCAACACTGACCCTCCTACACTCACCCTTCCAACACTGACCCTCCGACACTGATGCTCTGACACTGACCCTCCGGCACTGACCCTCTGACACTGACCCTCCGACACGGCCCCTTCAATACGGCCCCTCCAACACTGACTCTCTGACACTGCCACTCCGACATTGACCCTCCGACACTGAGCTTCTGACACTGACCCTCTGACACTGACCCTGCGACACTGCCCCTCCGACACTGACCCACCAACACTGACCCTCCAACACTGACCCTTCCAGCACTGACCCTCCGACACTGATGCTCTGACACTGACACTCCGGCACTGACCTCCGACACGGCCCCTTCAATACGGCCCCACCAACACTCACTTTCCAACACTGACCTTCCGATAATGCCTCTCTGACACTGCCCCTCAAACATTGACCCTCCAACACTGACTCTCCAACACTGACCCTCTGTCACTGCCACTCCAACACTGCCCCTCCAACACTGACCCTCTGACACTGATCCTCTAACACTGACTCTCCAACACTGACCCTCTGACACTGCCACTCCAACACTGCCCCTCCAACACTGCCCCTCTGACACTGCCCCTCCGACACTGACCGTCCAACACTGACCCTCCAACATTGACCCTCCAACACTCACCCTCCAACACTGCCCCTCCAACACTGACCCTCTGACACTGATCCTCTAACACTGACTCTCCAACACTGACCCTCTGACACTGCCACTCCAACACTGCCCCTCCAACACTGCCCCTCTGACACTGCCCCTCCGACACTGACCGTCCAACACTGACCCTCCAACATTGACCCTCCAACACTGACCCTCTGACACTGCCACTCTGACACTGACCCTCCAACACTGACCCTCTGACACTGACCCTCCAACACTGACCCTCCGACACTGCCCCTTTGACTCTGCCCCTCCAACACTGACTCTCTGACACTGACCCTCCGACACTGACCCTCCAACACTGCCCCTCTGACACTGCCCCTCCAACACTGACTATCTGACACTGCCACTCTGACACTGACCCTCTGACACTGACCCTCTGACACTGACACTCCAGCACTGCCTCTCAAACACGGCTCCACAAACACTGACCCTCCAATACTGACCCTCCAACATGGCCACTCCAACTCTGACTCTCTGACACTGACCCTTCGACACTGCAACTTCAAAACTGCCCCTCCGACACTGACCCTCCGACACTGCCCCTCCGACACCTACCCTCCAACACTGACCATCCGACACTGCACCTCCAACACTGACCCTGCAACACTGACCCTCCAACAATTCCCCTCCGATACTGACCCTCCGACCCTGACCCTCCGGCACTGCCCCAACGATACTGACCCACCAAATCTGACCCTGCAACACTGACCCTCCCACACTGCCCCGCAAATTAACCCTCCGACACTGACTATCCGACACTGAACCTGCAAGACTCCCCCACCAACACTGACCCTCCAACATGGCCCTTCCGACATTGACCCTCCGACACTGCCCCTCCGACACTGACCCTCCAGCATCGACCCTCCAACACTGACCCTACAACAGTGAACCGCTGACACTGCCACTCCGACACTGACCCACCAATACGGACCCTCTGACAATGACCCTCTGACACTCACCCTCCGACACTGACCCTCCGACACTGTTCCTCCAAATCTGACACTCCAACAATGACCCTCCAACACGGCCCCACCAACACGGCCCCTCCGACACTGACCCTCCGACACTGACTCTCCGACACTTACCCTCCAACCCTGCCACTGTGACACTAACCCTCCGACAGTGCCCCTCTGACACTGCCCCTCTAATACTGACCCTCCAAGACTGCCCCTCCGACACTGCCCCTCCGACACTGAACCTCCGACACTGACCCCCCGACGCTGCCCCTCTAACACGGCCCCTCCAATACGGCCCCGCCAACACTGACCCTCCGACACTCACCCTCCAACACAGACTTTCCGACACTGACCCTCCAAGACTGCCCCTCCAAAACTGACTTTCCGACATTGCCCCTCTAACACTGTCCCTCCAATATGGCCCCTCCGACAATGACCCTCCAATACTGCCCCTCCAACACTGAGTCTATGACACTGACCCTCCGACGCTGACTCTCCGACACTGACCCTCCAATACGGCCCCTCCGACACTGACCCTCCAACACTGACCCTCCTACACTGACACTCCAATACTGACTCTCGACAGTGTCTCTCCGACACTGACCCTCCAAAAGTGCCCCTCCAACACTGATCTCCGACACTGACCCTCCAATACGGCCCCTCCAACAATCACCCTCCAGCACTGACCCTCCAACACTGCCCCTCTGACACAGCCCTTCCAGCATTGACCCTCCAACACTGCAACTCCAACACTGAGACTTCTACACTGACACTCCAACACTGACCCTCTGACATTGCCCCTCTGACACTGCCCCTCAAATACTGACCCTCCAACACTGCCCCTCCAGCACGGCCCCTCCGACACTGCCTTCCAACACTAACCCTCCAACACTGACCCTCTAACACTGACACTCAAAGACTGACCCTCCAAAAATGATCCTCCGATACTGACCCTCCGACATGGACACTCCAACACTAACCCTCTGACACTGACCCTCCGACACTGACCCTCTGACAGTGAATCTCCGACACTGACCCTCCGACACTGACCCTCCAACATGGCCCCTCCAACGCTGCCCCTTCGACACTGACACTCCGACACTGACCTTCCAACACTACCCTCCAACACAGCCGCTCCAACACTGACCCTCTGACACTGACCCTCCGACACTGACCCTCCGACGCTGCCCCTCCAACACTACAATCCAACACGGCCCCTCCAACACTGACCCTCCGTCACTGACCCTCCAACATGGACCCTCCGAAGCTGCCCCTTCGACACTGATGCTTCGACAATGCCCCTCCAACATTGACCCTCCGACATTGACACTACAACACTAACCCTCCGACACGGCCCCTCCGACACTTCATTCCAATACTAACCCACCAACACTGACCTTCCAAAACTGCCCCTCCAACACTAACACTCAAAGACTAACCCTCCAAAAACGATCCTCCGATACTGACCCTCCGACATTGACACTACAACACTAACCCTCCAACACTGACCCTCCGACACTGATGCTCTGACACTGACCCTCCGGCACTGACCCTCCAACACTGACTCTCTGACACTGCCACTCCGACATTGACCCTCCGACACTGACCATCCGACACTGACCCTCTGATACAGACCCTCCAACACTGACCCTCCAACACTGCTCCTCCGACACTGCCCCTACGACACTGCCCCTCCGACACTGACCCTCCAACACTGACCCTCCAACACTGACCCTTCCAACACTGACCTTCCAACACTGATGCTCTGACACTGACCCTCCGGCACTGACCCTCCGACACTGACCCTCTGACACGGCCCCTTCAATACGGCCCCTCCAACACTGACTCTCCAACACTGACCCTCTGACACTGATCCTCCAACACTGACCCTCCGACACTGACCCTCCGACACTGACCCTCCAACACTGACCTTTCGAACACTGACGCTCCGACACTGATGCTCTGACACTGCCCCTCCAACATTGACACTCCAACACTCACCCTCCAACACTGATCCTCTGACACTGCCACTCTGACACTGACCCTCCAACACTGACCCTCTGACACTGACCCTCCAACACTGACCCTCCGACACTGCCCCTCTGACTCTGCCCCTCCAACACTGACTCTCTGACACTGACCCTCCAACACTGACCCTCCAACACTGCCCCTCTGACACTGCCCCTCCAACACTGACTATCTGACACTGCCACTCCGACACTGACCCTCTGACACTGACCCTCTGACACTGACACTCCAACACTGCCCCTCAAACACGGCTCCACCAACACTGACCCTCCAATACTGACCCTCCAACATGGCCACTCCAACTCTGACTCTCTGACACTGACCTTTCGACACTGCAACTCCAAAACTGCCCCTACAACGCTGACCATCCAACACTGCCCCTCCGACACCTACCCTCCAACACTGCCACCCGACACTGAGCCTCCGACACTGGCACTCCAACACTGCCCATCCAACACTGACCGTCCGACGCTGCACCTCCAACACTGACCATCCGACACTGCACCTCCAACACTGACCCTGCAACACTGACCCTCCAACAATGCCCCTCCAATACTGACCCTCCGACCCTGACCCTCCGACGCTGCCCCTCCGATACTGACCCACCAAATCTGACCCTCCAACACTGACCCTCCAATACTGACCTTGCAACACTGACCCTCCAACACTGCCCCGCAAATTAACCCTCCGACACTGACTATCCGACACTGACCCTGCGAGACTCCCCCACCAACACTGACCCTCCAACATGGCCCCTCCGATACTGACCCTCCGACACTGCCACTCCGACACTGACCCTCTAGCATCGACCCTCCAACACTGACCCTACAACAGTGAACCGCTGAAACTGCCACTCCGACACTGACCCAACACCGACCCTCTGACAATGACCCTCCGACACTCACCCTCCGACACTGAGCCTCCGACACTGAGCCTCCGACACTGTCCCTCCAAATCTGACACTCCAACAATGACCCTCCAATATGGCCCCACCAACACGGCCCCTCCGACACTGACCCTCCGACACTGACTCTCCGACACTGACCCTCCAACCCTGCCACTGTGACACTGACCCTCCGACAGTGCCCCTCTGACATTGCCCCTCCAATACTGACCCTCCAAGACTGCCCCTCCGACACTGCCCCTCCGACACTGAAACTCCGTCACTGACCCTCCGACGCTGCCCCTCTAACACGGCCCCTCCAATACGGCTCCGCCAACACTGACCCTCCGACACTGCCCCTCCGACACTGCCCCTCCGACACTGAACCTCCATCACTGACCCTCCGACACTGCCCCTCTAACACGGCCCCTCCAATACGGCCCCGCCAACACTGACCCTCCGACACTCACCCTCCAACACAGACCTTCTGACATTGACCCTCCAAAACTGCCCCTCCAACACTGACTTTCCGACACTCACCCTCCAACACTGACTTTCCGACATTGCCCCTCTGACACTGTCCATCCAATACGGCCCCTCCGACAATGACCCTCCAATACTGCCCCTCCAACACTGACTCTCCGACACTGACCCTCCGACACTGACTCTCCGACACTGACCCTCTGACACTGACCCTCCGACACTGACCCTCCAATACTGACCCTCCAATACGGCCCCTCCGACACTGACCCTCCAACACTGAACCTCCTACACTGACACTCCAATACTGACTCTGGACAGTGCCCCTCCGACACTGCCCCTCCAATTCTGACCCTCCAACACTGCCCCTCCAACACTGATCTCTGACACTGACCCTCCAATACGGCCCCTCCAACACTGACCCTCCAGCAGTCAGCCTCCAGCACGGCCCCTCCAACACTTCATTCCAACACTAACCCTCCAACACTGACCCTCCAAAACTGCCCCTCCAACACTGACACTCAAAGACTGACCCTCCAGAAACGATCCTCCAATACTGACCCTCCAACATTGACACTCCAACACTAACCCTCCGACACTGACCCTCTGACACTGACCCTCCAACACTGACCCTCCGACACTGACACTCCAACATGGCCCCTCCAACGCTGCCCCTTCGACACTGACCCTCCGACACTGACGCTTCAACAATGCCCCTCCAACACTGACCCTCCGACACGGCCTCTCCGACACTTCATTCCAACACTAACCCTCCGACACTGACCCTCTGACACTGACCCTCCAACACTGACCCTCCAACACTGACACTCCAACATGGCCCCTCCAACGCTGCCCCTTCGACACTCACCCTCCGACACTGATGCTTCAACAATGCCCCTCCAACACTGACCCTCCGACACGGCCCCTCCGACACTTCATTCCAACACTAACCCTCCGACACTGACCCTCCAAAACTGACCCTCCGACACTGACCCTCCAACACTGCCCCTTTGACACTGACCCTCCGACACTGACTCTCCAACACTACCCTCCAACACGGCCCCTCCAACACTGACCCTCCGACACTGACCCTCCGACACTGACCCTCCGACACTGCCCTTGCAATACGGCCGCTTCAACGCTGTCCCTCCAACACTGACCCTCCGAACCTGACCCTCCGACACTGCCACTGTGACACTGACCCTCCGCCACTGACTCTCCAACACTATCCTCCAACACTGACCCACTGACACTGACCCTCTGACAATGATCCTCCGACGCTGACCTTCCAACACTAACCTTCCGACACTGACCCTCTGACACTGACCCTCCAACACTGACCCTCCAACACTGACACTCCAACATGGCCCCTCCAACGCTGCCCCTTCGACACTCACCCTCCGACACTGATGCTTCAACAATGCCCCTCCAACACTGACCCTCCGACACGGCCCCTCCAACACTTCATTCCAACACTAACCCTCCGACACTGACCCTCCAAAACTGACTCTACGACACTGACCCTCCGACACTGCCCCTCCGACACTGACCCTCCAGCCTCCAACACTGCCCCTCCAATACTGACCCTCCGACATTGACCCTCCAACACTGACCCACTGACACTGACCCTCTGACAATGATCCTCCGACGCTGACCTTCCAACACTAACCCTCCGACACTGACCCTCCGACACTGCCCTTCCAATACGGCCCCTTCAACACTGTCCCTCCAACACTGACCCTCCGAACCTGACCCTCTGACACTGCCACTGTGACACTGCCCCTCCGACACTGACCCTCTGACACTGCCCCTCATACTGAACCTCCAAAAATGATCCTCCAATACGGCCCCTTCAACACAGCCCCTCCAAAACTGCCCCTCCGACACTGACCCCCCACCACTGCCCCTCCGACACTGACCCTCCACCCTCCAACACTGCCCCTCCAATACTGACCCTCCAACACTGACCCACTGACACTGACCCTCTGACAATGACCCTCCGACACTTACCCTCCAACACTGGCACACTGACAGTGACCCTCCGACAATGACCCTCCGACACTGACCTTCTGACACTAACCCTCCGACACTGACCCTCCGACACTGCCCCTCTGACACTGACCCTTCGACACTGCCCTCCAACTTCCAACACTGCCCCTCCAATACTGACCCTCCGACACTGACCCTCCGACACTTACCCCCCAACACTGGCACACTGACACTGACCCTCTGACAATGACCCTCCGACACTGACCTTCCGACACTAGCCCTCCGACACTGACCCTCCGACACTGCCACTCCAACACTGCCCCTCCGACACTGACCCTCCAACCTCCAACACTGCCCCTCCAATACTGACCCTCCAACACTGACCCACTGACACTGACCCTCTGACAATGACCCTCCGACACTGACCTTCCGACACTAACCCTCCGACACTGACCCTCCGACACTGCCACTCCGACACTGCCCCTCCGACACTGACCCTCTAACCTCCAACACTGCCCTTCCAATACTGACCCTCCGACATTGACCCTCCAACACTGACCCACTGACACTGACCCTCTGACAATGATCCTCCGACGCTGACCTTCCAACACTAACCCTCCGGCACTGACCCTCCGACACTGCCCTTCAAATACGGCCCCTTCAACACTGTCCCTCCAACACTGACCCTCCGAACCTGACCCTCCGACACTGCCACTGTGACACTGACCCTCCGCCACTGACTCTCCAACACTATCCTCCAACACGGCCCCTCCAACACTGACCCTCCGACACTGACCCTCCGACACTGCCACTCCGAAACTGCCCCTCCGACACTGCCCCTCCGACACTGACCCTCTGACACTGCCCCTCATACTGAACCTCCAAAAATGATCCTCCAATACGGCCCCTTCAACACAGCCCCTCCAAAACTGACCCTCCGACACTGACCCTCCAACACTGCCCCTCCGACACTGACCCTCCAACCTCCAACACTGCCCCTCCAATACTGACCCTCCAACACTGACCCACTGACACTGACCCTTTGACAATGACCCTCCGACACTTACCCTCCAACACTGGCACACTGACAGTGACCCTCCGACAATGACCCTCCGACACTGACCTTCTGACACTAACCCTCCGACACTGACCCTCCGACACTGCCCCTCTGACACTGACCCTCCAACCTCCAACACTGCCCCTCCAATACTGACCCTCCAACACTGACCCACTGACACTGACCCTCTGACAATGACCCTCCGACACTTACCCTCCAACACTGGCACACTGACAGTGACCCTCCGACAATGACCCTCCGACACTGACCTTCTGACACTAACCCTCCGACACTGACCCTCCGACACTGCCCCTCCGACACTGACCCTCCGACACTGCCCTCCAACTTCCAACACTGCCCCTCCAATACTGACCCTCCGACACTGACCCTCCGACACTTACCCTCCAACACTGGCACACTGACACTGACCCTCCGACACTGATGCTCTGACACTGACCCTCCGGCACTGACCCTCCAACACTGACTCTCTGACACTGCCACTCCGACATTGACCCTCCGACACTGACCATCCGACACTGACCCTCTGATACAGACCCTCCAACACTGACCCTCCAACACTGCTCCTCCGACACTGCCCCTACGACACTGCCCCTCCGACACTGACCCTCCAACACTGACCCTCCAACACTGACCCTTCCAACACTGACCTTCCAACACTGATGCTCTGACACTGACCCTCCGGCACTGACCCTCCGACACTGACCCTCTGACACGGCCCCTTCAATACGGCCCCTCCAACACTGACTCTCCAACACTGACCCTCTGACACTGATCCTCCAACACTGACCCTCCGACACTGACCCTCCGACACTGACCCTCCAACACTGACCTTTCGAACACTGACGCTCCAACACTGATGCTCTGACACTGCCCCTCCAACATTGACACTCCAACACTCACCCTCCAACACTGATCCTCTGACACTGCCACTCTGACACTGACCCTCCAACACTGACCCTCTGACACTGACCCTCCAACACTGACCCTCCGACACTGCCCCTCTGACTCTGCCCCTCCAACACTGACTCTCTGACACTGACCCTCCAACACTGACCCTCCAACACTGCCCCTCTGACACTGCCCCTCCAACACTGACTATCTGACACTGCCACTCCGACACTGACCCTCTGACACTGACCCTCTGACACTGACACTCCAACACTGCCCCTCAAACACGGCTCCACCAACACTGACCCTCCAATACTGACCCTCCAACATGGCCACTCCAACTCTGACTCTCTGACACTGACCCTTCGACACTGCAACTCCAAAACTGCCCCTACAACGCTGACCATCCAACACTGCCCCTCCGACACCTACCCTCCAACACTGCCACCCGACACTGAGCCTCCGACACTGGCACTCCAACACTGCCCATCCAACACTGACCGTCCGACACTGCACCTCCAACACTGACCATCCGACACTGCACCTCCAACACTGACCCTGCAACACTGACCCTCCAACAATGCCCCTCCAATACTGACCCTCCGACCCTGACCCTCCGACACTGCCCCTCCGATACTGACCCACCAAATCTGACCCTCCAACACTGACCCTCCAATACTGACCTTGCAACACTGACCCTCCAACACTGCCCCGCAAATTAACCCTCCGACACTGACTATCCGACACTGACCCTGCGAGACTCCCCCACCAACACTGACCCTCCAACATGGCCCCTCCGATACTGACCCTCCGACACTGCCACTCCGACACTGACCCTCTAGCATCGACCCTCCAACACTGACCCTACAACAGTGAACCGCTGAAACTGCCACTCCGACACTGACCCAACACTGACCCTCTGACAATGACCCTCCGACACTGTCCCTCCAAATCTGACACTCCAACAATGACCCTCCAATATGGCCCCACCAACACGGCCCCTCCGACACTGACCCTCCGACACTGACTCTCCGACACTGACCCTCCAACCCTGCCACTGTGACACTGACCCTCCGACAGTGCCCCTCTGACATTGCCCCTCCAATACTGACCCTCCAAGACTGCCCCTCCGACACTGCCCCTCCGACACTGAAACTCCGTCACTGACCCTCCGACGCTGCCCCTCTAACACGGCCCCTCCAATACGGCCCCGCCAACACTGACCCTCCGACACTCACCCTCCAACACAGACCTTCTGACATTGACCCTCCAAAACTGCCCCTCCAACACTGACTTTCCGACACTCACCCTCCAACACTGACTTTCCGACATTGCCCCTCTGACACTGTCCATCCAATACGGCCCCTCCGACAATGACCCTCCAATACTGCCCCTCCAACACTGACTCTCCGACACTGACCCTCCGACACTGACTCTCCGACACTGACCCTCTGACACTGACCCTCCGACACTGACCCTCCAATACTGACCCTCCAATACGGCCCCTCCGACACTGACCCTCCAACACTGAACCTCCTACACTGACACTCCAATACTGACTCTGGACAGTGCCCCTCCGACACTGCCCCTCCAATTCTGACCCTCCAACACTGCCCCTCCAACACTGATCTCTGACACTGACCCTCCAATACGGCCCCTCCAACACTGACCCTCCAGCAGTCAGCCTCCAACACGGCCCCTCCAACACTTCATTCCAACACTAACCCTCCAACACTGACCCTCCAAAACTGCCCCTCCAACACTGACACTCAAAGACTGACCCTCCAAAAACGATCCTCCAATACTGACCCTCCAACATTGACACTCCAACACTAACCCTCCGACACTGACCCTCTGACACTGACCCTCCAACACTGACCCTCCGACACTGACACTCCAACATGGCCCCTCCAACGCTGCCCCTTCGACACTGACCCTCCGACACTGATGCTTCAACAATGCCCCTCCAACACTGACCCTCCGACACGGCCCCTCCGACACTTCATTCCAACACTAACCCTCCGACACTGACCCTCTGACACTGACCCTCCAACACTGACCCTCCAACACTGACACTCCAACATGGCCCCTCCAACGCTGCCCCTTCGACACTCACCCTCCGACACTGATGCTTCAACAATGCCCCTCCAACACTGACCCTCCGACACGGCCCCTCCGACACTTCATTCCAACACTAACCCTCCGACACTGACCCTCCAAAACTGACCCTCCGACACTGACCCTCCAACACTGCCCCTTCGACACTGACCCTCCGACACTGACTCTCCAACACTACCCTCCAACACGGCCCCTCCAACACTGACCCTCCGACACTGAACCTCCGACACTGACCCTCCGACACTGCCCTTGCAATACGGCCGCTTCAACGCTGTCCCTCCAACACTGACCCTCCGAACCTGACCCTCCGACACTGCCACTGTGACACTGACCCTCCGCCACTGACTCTCCAACACTAGCCTCCAACACTGACCCACTGACACTGACCCTCTGACAATGATCCTCCGACGCTGACCTTCCAACACTAACCTTCCGACACTGACCCTCTGACACTGACCCTCCAACACTGACCCTCCAACACTGACACTCCAACATGGCCCCTCCAACGCTGCCCCTTCGACACTCACCCTCCGACACTGATGCTTCAACAATGCCCCTCCAACACTGACCCTCCGACACGGCCCCTCCGACACTTCATTCCAACACTAACCCTCCGACACTGACCCTCCAAAACTGACTCTCCGACACTGACCCTCCGACACTGCCCCTCCGACACTGACCCTCCAGCCTCCAACACTGCCCCTCCAATACTGACCCTCCGACATTGACCCTCCAACACTGACCCACTGACACTGACCCTCTGACAATGATCCTCCGACGCTGACCTTCCAACACTAACCCTCCGACACTGACCCTCCGACATTGCCCTTCCAATAAGGCCCCTTCAACACTGTCCCTCCAACACTGACCCTCCGAACCTGACCCTCTGACACTGCCACTGTGACACTGCCCCTCCGACACTGACCCTCTGACACTGCCCCTCATACTGAACCTCCAAAAATGATCCTCCAATACGGCCCCTTCAACACAGCCCCTCCAAAACTGCCCCTCCGACACTGACCCTCCAACACTGCCCCTCCGACACTGACCCTCCAACCTCCAACACTGCCCCTCCAATACTGACCCTCCAACACTGACCCACTGACACTGACCCTCTGACAATGACCCTCCGACACTTACCCTCCAACACTGGCACACTGACAGTGACCCTCCGACAATGACCCTCCGACACTGACCTTCTGACACTAACCCTCCGACACTGACCCTCCGACACTGCCCCTCCGACACTGACCCTTCGACACTGCCCTCCAACTTCCAACACTGCCCCTCCAATACTGACCCTCCGACACTGACCCTCCGACACTTACCCCCCAACACTGGCACACTGACACTGACCCTCTGACAATGACCCTCCGACACTGACCTTCCGACACTAGCCCTCCGACCCTGACCCTCCGACACTGCCACTCCAACACTGCCCCTCCGACACTGACCCTCCAACCTCCAACACTGCCCCTCCAATACTGACCCTCCAACACTGACCCACTGACACTGACCCTCTGACAATGACCCACCGACACTGACCTTCCGACACTAACCCTCCGACACTGACCCTCCGACACTGCCACTCCGACACTGCCCCTCCGACACTGACCCTCTAACCTCCAACACTGCCCTTCCAATACTGACCCTCCGACATTGACCCTCCAACACTGACCCACTGACACTGACCCTCTGACAATGATCCTCCGACGCTGACCTTCCAACACTAACCCTCCGGCACTGACCTTCCGACACTGCCCTTCAAATACGGCCCCTTCAACACTGTCCCTCCAACACTGACCCTCCGAACCTGACCCTCCGACACTGCCACTGTGACACTGACCCTCCGCCACTGACTCTCCAACACTATCCTCCAACACGGCCCCTCCAACACTGACCCTCCGACACTGACCCTCCGACACTGCCACTCCGAAACTGCCCCTCCGACACTGCCCCTCCGACACTGACCCTCTGACACTGCCCCTCATACTGAACCTCCAAAAATGATCCTCCAATACGGCCCCTTCAACACAGCCCCTCCAAAACTGCCCCTCCGACACTGACCCTCCAACACTGCCCCTCCGACACTGACCCTCCAACCTCCAACACTGCCCCTCCAATACTGACCCTCCAACACTGACCCACTGACACTGACCCTCTGACAATGACCCTCCGACACTTACCCTCCAACACTGGCACACTGACAGTGACCCTCCGACAATGACCCTCCGACACTGACCTTCTGACACTAACCCTCCGACACTGACCCTCCGACACTGCCCCTCTGACACTGACCCTTCGACACTGCCCTCCAACTTCCAACACTGCCCCTCCAATACTGACCCTCCGACACTGACCCTCCGACACTTACCCCCCAACACTGGCACACTGACACTGACCCTCTGACAATGACCCTCCGACACTGACCTTCCGACACTAGCCCTCCGACACTGACCCTCCGACACTGCCACTCCAACACTGCCCCTCCGACACTGACCCTCCAACCTCCAACACTGCCCCTCCAATACTGACCCTCCAACACTGACCCACTGACACTGACCCTCTGACAATGACCCTCCGACACTGACCTTCCGACACTAACCCTCCGACACTGACCCTCCGACACTGCCACTCCGACACTGCCCCTCCGACACTGACCCTCTAACCTCCAACACTGCCCTTCCAATACTGACCCTCCGACATTGACCCTCCAACACTGACCCACTGACACTGACCCTCTGACAATGATCCTCCGACGCTGACCTTCCAACACTAACCCTCCGGCACTGACCCTCCGACACTGCCCTTCAAATACGGCCCCTTCAACACTGTCCCTCCAACACTGACCCTCCGAACCTGACCCTCCGACACTGCCACTGTGACACTGACCCTCCGCCACTGACTCTCCAACACTATCCTCCAACACGGCCCCTCCAACACTGACCCTCCGACACTGACCCTCCGACACTGCCACTCCGAAACTGCCCCTCCGACACTGCCCCTCCGACACTGACCCTCTGACACTGCCCCTCATACTGAACCTCCAAAAATGATCCTCCAATACGGCCCCTTCAACACAGCCCCTCCAAAACTGACCCTCCGACACTGACCCTCCAACACTGCCCCTCCGACACTGACCCTCCAACCTCCAACACTGCCCCTCCAATACTGACCCTCCAACACTGACCCACTGACACTGACCCTTTGACAATGACCCTCCGACACTTACCCTCCAACACTGGCACACTGACAGTGACCCTCCGACAATGACCCTCCGACACTGACCTTCTGACACTAACCCTCCGACACTGACCCTCCGACACTGCCCCTCTGACACTGACCCTCCAACCTCCAACACTGCCCCTCCAATACTGACCCTCCAACACTGACCCACTGACACTGACCCTCTGACAATGACCCTCCGACACTTACCCTCCAACACTGGCACACTGACAGTGACCCTCCGACAATGACCCTCCGACACTGACCTTCTGACACTAACCCTCCGACACTGACCCTCCGACACTGCCCCTCCGACACTGACCCTCCGACACTGCCCTCCAACTTCCAACACTGCCCCTCCAATACTGACCCTCCGACACTGACCCTCCGACACTTACCCTCCAACACTGGCACACTGACACTGACCCTCCGACACTGATGCTCTGACACTGACCCTCCGGCACTGACCCTCCAACACTGACTCTCTGACACTGCCACTCCGACATTGACCCTCCGACACTGACCATCCGACACTGACCCTCTGATACAGACCCTCCAACACTGACCCTCCAACACTGCTCCTCCGACACTGCCCCTACGACACTGCCCCTCCGACACTGACCCTCCAACACTGACCCTCCAACACTGACCCTTCCAACACTGACCTTCCAACACTGATGCTCTGACACTGACCCTCCGGCACTGACCCTCCGACACTGACCCTCTGACACGGCCCCTTCAATACGGCCCCTCCAACACTGACTCTCCAACACTGACCCTCTGACACTGATCCTCCAACACTGACCCTCCGACACTGACCCTCCGACACTGACCCTCCAACACTGACCTTTCGAACACTGACGCTCCAACACTGATGCTCTGACACTGCCCCTCCAACATTGACACTCCAACACTCACCCTCCAACACTGATCCTCTGACACTGCCACTCTGACACTGACCCTCCAACACTGACCCTCTGACACTGACCCTCCAACACTGACCCTCCGACACTGCCCCTCTGACTCTGCCCCTCCAACACTGACTCTCTGACACTGACCCTCCAACACTGACCCTCCAACACTGCCCCTCTGACACTGCCCCTCCAACACTGACTATCTGACACTGCCACTCCGACACTGACCCTCTGACACTGACCCTCTGACACTGACACTCCAACACTGCCCCTCAAACACGGCTCCACCAACACTGACCCTCCAATACTGACCCTCCAACATGGCCACTCCAACTCTGACTCTCTGACACTGACCCTTCGACACTGCAACTCCAAAACTGCCCCTACAACGCTGACCATCCAACACTGCCCCTCCGACACCTACCCTCCAACACTGCCACCCGACACTGAGCCTCCGACACTGGCACTCCAACACTGCCCATCCAACACTGACCGTCCGACACTGCACCTCCAACACTGACCATCCGACACTGCACCTCCAACACTGACCCTGCAACACTGACCCTCCAACAATGCCCCTCCAATACTGACCCTCCGACCCTGACCCTCCGACACTGCCCCTCCGATACTGACCCACCAAATCTGACCCTCCAACACTGACCCTCCAATACTGACCTTGCAACACTGACCCTCCAACACTGCCCCGCAAATTAACCCTCCGACACTGACTATCCGACACTGACCCTGCGAGACTCCCCCACCAACACTGACCCTCCAACATGGCCCCTCCGATACTGACCCTCCGACACTGCCACTCCGACACTGACCCTCTAGCATCGACCCTCCAACACTGACCCTACAACAGTGAACCGCTGAAACTGCCACTCCGACACTGACCCAACACTGACCCTCTGACAATGACCCTCCGACACTGTCCCTCCAAATCTGACACTCCAACAATGACCCTCCAATATGGCCCCACCAACACGGCCCCTCCGACACTGACCCTCCGACACTGACTCTCCGACACTGACCCTCCAACCCTGCCACTGTGACACTGACCCTCCGACAGTGCCCCTCTGACATTGCCCCTCCAATACTGACCCTCCAAGACTGCCCCTCCGACACTGCCCCTCCGACACTGAAACTCCGTCACTGACCCTCCGACGCTGCCCCTCTAACACGGCCCCTCCAATACGGCCCCGCCAACACTGACCCTCCGACACTCACCCTCCAACACAGACCTTCTGACATTGACCCTCCAAAACTGCCCCTCCAACACTGACTTTCCGACACTCACCCTCCAACACTGACTTTCCGACATTGCCCCTCTGACACTGTCCATCCAATACGGCCCCTCCGACAATGACCCTCCAATACTGCCCCTCCAACACTGACTCTCCGACACTGACCCTCCGACACTGACTCTCCGACACTGACCCTCTGACACTGACCCTCCGACACTGACCCTCCAATACTGACCCTCCAATACGGCCCCTCCGACACTGACCCTCCAACACTGAACCTCCTACACTGACACTCCAATACTGACTCTGGACAGTGCCCCTCCGACACTGCCCCTCCAATTCTGACCCTCCAACACTGCCCCTCCAACACTGATCTCTGACACTGACCCTCCAATACGGCCCCTCCAACACTGACCCTCCAGCAGTCAGCCTCCAACACGGCCCCTCCAACACTTCATTCCAACACTAACCCTCCAACACTGACCCTCCAAAACTGCCCCTCCAACACTGACACTCAAAGACTGACCCTCCAAAAACGATCCTCCAATACTGACCCTCCAACATTGACACTCCAACACTAACCCTCCGACACTGACCCTCTGACACTGACCCTCCAACACTGACCCTCCGACACTGACACTCCAACATGGCCCCTCCAACGCTGCCCCTTCGACACTGACCCTCCGACACTGATGCTTCAACAATGCCCCTCCAACACTGACCCTCCGACACGGCCCCTCCGACACTTCATTCCAACACTAACCCTCCGACACTGACCCTCTGACACTGACCCTCCAACACTGACCCTCCAACACTGACACTCCAACATGGCCCCTCCAACGCTGCCCCTTCGACACTCACCCTCCGACACTGATGCTTCAACAATGCCCCTCCAACACTGACCCTCCGACACGGCCCCTCCGACACTTCATTCCAACACTAACCCTCCGACACTGACCCTCCAAAACTGACCCTCCGACACTGACCCTCCAACACTGCCCCTTCGACACTGACCCTCCGACACTGACTCTCCAACACTACCCTCCAACACGGCCCCTCCAACACTGACCCTCCGACACTGAACCTCCGACACTGACCCTCCGACACTGCCCTTGCAATACGGCCGCTTCAACGCTGTCCCTCCAACACTGACCCTCCGAACCTGACCCTCCGACACTGCCACTGTGACACTGACCCTCCGCCACTGACTCTCCAACACTATCCTCCAACACTGACCCACTGACACTGACCCTCTGACAATGATCCTCCGACGCTGACCTTCCAACACTAACCTTCCGACACTGACCCTCTGACACTGACCCTCCAACACTGACCCTCCAACACTGACACTCCAACATGGCCCCTCCAACGCTGCCCCTTCGACACTCACCCTCCGACACTGATGCTTCAACAATGCCCCTCCAACACTGACCCTCCGACACGGCCCCTCCGACACTTCATTCCAACACTAACCCTCCGACACTGACCCTCCAAAACTGACTCTCCGACACTGACCCTCCGACACTGCCCCTCCGACACTGACCCTCCAGCTTCCAACACTGCCCCTCCAATACTGACCCTCCGACATTGACCCTCCAACACTGACCCACTGACACTGACCCTCTGACAATGATCCTCCGACGCTGACCTTCCAACACTAACCCTCCGACACTGACCCTCCGACATTGCCCTTCCAATAAGGCCCCTTCAACACTGTCCCTCCAACACTGACCCTCCGAACCTGACCCTCTGACACTGCCACTGTGACACTGCCCCTCCGACACTGACCCTCTGACACTGCCCCTCATACTGAACCTCCAAAAATGATCCTCCAATACGGCCCCTTCAACACAGCCCCTCCAAAACTGCCCCTCCGACACTGACCCTCCAACACTGCCCCTCCGACACTGACCCTCCAACCTCCAACACTGCCCCTCCAATACTGACCCTCCAACACTGACCCACTGACACTGACCCTCTGACAATGACCCTCCGACACTTACCCTCCAACACTGGCACACTGACAGTGACCCTCCGACAATGACCCTCCGACACTGACCTTCTGACACTAACCCTCCGACACTGACCCTCCGACACTGCCCCTCCGACACTGACCCTTCGACACTGCCCTCCAACTTCCAACACTGCCCCTCCAATACTGACCCTCCGACACTGACCCTCCGACACTTACCCCCCAACACTGGCACACTGACACTGACCCTCTGACAATGACCCTCCGACACTGACCTTCCGACACTAGCCCTCCGACCCTGACCCTCCGACACTGCCACTCCAACACTGCCCCTCCGACACTGACCCTCCAACCTCCAACACTGCCCCTCCAATACTGACCCTCCAACACTGACCCACTGACACTGACCCTCTGACAATGACCCTCCGACACTGACCTTCCGACACTAACCCTCCGACACTGACCCTCCGACACTGCCACTCCGACACTGCCCCTCCGACACTGACCCTCTAACCTCCAACACTGCCCTTCCAATACTGACCCTCCGACATTGACCCTCCAACACTGACCCACTGACACTGACCCTCTGACAATGATCCTCCGACGCTGACCTTCCAACACTAACCCTCCGGCACTGACCTTCCGACACTGCCCTTCAAATACGGCCCCTTCAACACTGTCCCTCCAACACTGACCCTCCGAACCTGACCCTCCGACACTGCCACTGTGACACTGACCCTCCGCCACTGACTCTCCAACACTATCCTCCAACACGGCCCCTCCAACACTGACCCTCCGACACTGACCCTCCGACACTGCCACTCCGAAACTGCCCCTCCGACACTGCCCCTCCGACACTGACCCTCTGACACTGCCCCTCATACTGAACCTCCAAAAATGATCCTCCAATACGGCCCCTTCAACACAGCCCCTCCAAAACTGACCCTCCGACACTGACCCTCCAACACTGCCCCTCCGACACTGACCCTCCAACCTCCAACACTGCCCCTCCAATACTGACCCTCCAACACTGACCCACTGACACTGACCCTCTGACAATGACCCTCCGACACTTACCCTCCAACACTGGCACACTGACAGTGACCCTCCGACAATGACCCTCCGACACTGACCTTCTGACACTAACCCTCCGACACTGACCCTCCGACACTGCCCCTCTGACACTGACCCTCCAACCTCCAACACTGCCCCTCCAATACTGACCCTCCAACACTGACCCACTGACACTGACCCTCTGACAATGACCCTCCGACACTTACCCTCCAACACTGGCACACTGGCAGTGACCCTCCGACAATGACCCTCCGACACTGACCTTCTGACACTAACCCTCCGACACTGACCCTCCGACGCTGCCCCTCTGACACTGACCCTCCAACCTCCAACACTGCCCCTCCAATACTGACCCTCCAACACTGACCCACTGACACTGACCCTCTGACAATGACCCTCCGACACTTACCCTCCAACACTGGCACACTGACAGTGACCCTCCAACAATGACCCTCCGACACTGACCTTCTGACACTAACCCTCCGACACTGACCCTCCGACACTGCCCCTTCGACACTGACCCTCCGACACTGCCCTCCAACTTCCAACACTGCCCCTCCAATACTGACCCTCCGACACTGACCCTCCGACACTTACCCTCCAACACTGGCACACTGACACTGACCCTCTGACAATGACCCTCCGACACTGACCTTCCGACACTAACCCTCCGACACTGACCCTCCGACACTGCCACTCCAACACTGCCCCTCCGACACTGACCCTCCAACCTCCAACACTGCCCCTCCAATACTGACCCTCCAACACTGACCCACTGACAATGACCCTCCGACACTGACCTTCCGACACTAACCCTCCGACACTGACCCTCCGACACAGCCACTCCGACACTGCCCCTCCGACACTGCCCCTCCGACACTGACCCTCTGACACTGCCCCTCATACTGAACCTCCAAAAATGATCCTCCAATACGGCCCCTTCAACACAGCCCCTCCAAAACTGCCCCTCCGACACTGACCCTCCAACACTGCCCCTCCGACACTGACCCTCCAACCTCCAACACTGCCCCTCCAATACTGACCCTCCAACACTGACCCACTGACACTGACCCTCTGACACTGACCCTCCAACCTCCAACACTGCCCCTCCAATACTGACCCTCCAACACTGACCCACTGACACTGACCCTCTGACAATGACCCTGCGACACTTACCCTCCAACACTGGCACACTGACAGTGACCCTCCGACAATGACCCTCTGACACTGACCTTCTGACACTAACCCTCCGACACTGACCCTCCGACACTGCCCCTCCGCCACTGACCCTCCGACACTGCCCTCCAACTTCCAACACTGCCCCTCCAATACTGACCCTCCGACACTGACCCTCCGACACTTACCCTCTAACACTGGCACACTGACACTGACCCTCTGACAATGACCCTCCGACACTGACCTTCCGACACTAACCCTCCGACACTGACCCTCCGACACTGCCACTCCAACACTGCCCCTCCGACACTGACCCTCCAACCTCCAACACTGCCCCTCCAATACTGACCCTCCAACACTGACCCACTGACACTGACCCTCTGACAATGACCCTCCGACACTGAACTTCCGACACTAACCCTCCGACACTGACCCTCCGACACTGCCACTCCGACACTGCCCCTCCGACACTGCCCTCCATTTTCCAACACTGCCCCTCCAATACTGACCCTCCGACAATGACCCACCAACACTGCCCCTCTGACACTGACCCTCCAACCTCCAACACTGCCCCTCCAATACTGACCCTCCAACACTGACCCTCCGACACACCCTCCAACACTGACACACTGACACTGACACTCTGACAATGACCCTCCGACACTGACCTTCCGACACTAACCCTCCGACACTGACCCTCCGACACTGCCACTCCAACACTGCCCCTCCGACACTGACCCTCCAACCTCCAACACTACCCCTCCAATACTGACCCTCCAACATTGACCCACTGACACTGACCCTCTGACAATGACCCTCCGACACTGTCCTTCCGACACTAATCCTCCGACACTGATCCTCCGACACTGCCGCTCCGACACTGCCCTCCATCTTCCAACACTGCCCCTCCAATACTGACCCTCCGACACTGACCCTCCAACACAGCCCCTCTGACACTGCCCCTCCAACACTGCCCTCCAACATGGCCTCTCCAATACTGACCCTCCGACACTGACCCTCCGACACTGACCCTCCAACACTGTCCCTCCAACACTGACCCTCCGACACTGACCCTCCGACACTGCCACTCCGACACTGTCCCTCCGACACTGACCCTCTGACACTGCCCCTCATACTGAACCTCCAAAAATGATCCTCCAATACGGCCCCTTCAACACAGCCCCTCCAAAACTGCCCCTCCGACACTGACCCTCCAACACTGCCCCTCCGACACTGACCCTCCAACCTCCAACACTGCCCCTCCAATACTGACCCTCCAACACTGACCCACTGACACTGACCCTCTGACAATGACCCTCCGACACTTACCCTCCAACACTGGCACACTGACAGTGACCCTCCGACAATGACCCTCCGACACTGACCTTCTGACACTAACCCTCCGACACTGACCCTCCGACACTGCCCCTCCGACACTGACCCTCCAACCTCCAACACTGCCCCTCCAATACTGACCCTCCAACACTGACCCACTGACACTGACCCTCTGACAATGACCCTGCGACACTTACCCTCCAACACTGGCACACTGACAGTGACCCTCCGACAATGACCCTCTGACACTGACCTTCTGACACTAACCCTCCGACACTGACCCTCCGACACTGCCCCTCCGCCACTGACCCTCCGACACTGCCCTCCAACTTCCAACACTGCCCCTCCAATACTGACCCTCCGACACTGACCCTCCGACACTTACCCTCTAACACTGGCACACTGACACTGACCCTCTGACAATGACCCTCCGACACTGACCTTCCGACACTAACCCTCCGACACTGACCCTCCGACACTGCCACTCCAACACTGCCCCTCCGACACTGACCCTCCAACCTCCAACACTGCCCCTCCAATACTGACCCTCCAACACTGACCCACTGACACTGACCCTCTGACAATGACCCTCCGACACTGAACTTCCGACACTAACCCTCCGACACTGACCCTCCGACACTGCCACTCCGACACTGCCCCTCCGACACTGCCCTCCATTTTCCAACACTGCCCCTCCAATACTGACCCTCCGACAATGACCCACCAACACTGCCCCTCTGACACTGACCCTCCAACCTCCAACACTGCCCCTCCAATACTGACCCTCCAACACTGACCCTCCGACACACCCTCCAACACTGACACACTGACACTGACACTCTGACAATGACCCTCCGACACTGACCTTCCGACACTAAACCTCCGACACTGACCCTCCGACACTGCCACTCCAACACTGCCCCTCCGACACTGACCCTCCAACCTCCAACACTGCCCCTCCAATACTGACCCTCCAACATTGACCCACTGACACTGACCCTCTGACAATGACCCTCCGACACTGTCCTTCCGACACTAATCCTCCGACACTAACCCTCCGACACTGCCGCTCCGACACTGCCCTCCATCTTCCAACACTGCCCCTCCAATACTGACCCTCCGACACTGACCCTCCAACACAGCCCCTCTGACACTGCCCCTCCAACACTGCCCTCCAACATGGCCTCTCCAATACTGACCCTCCGACACTGACCCTCCGACACTGACCCTCCAACACTGTCCCTCCAAAACTGCCCCTCCAACACTGACAGTCAATGACTGACCTTCCAAAAACGATCCTCTGATACTGACCCTCCGACACTGACCCTCTGACAATGACCCTCCAACACTGTCCTTCCGACACTAATCCTCCGACACTGACCCTCCGACACTGCCACTCCGACACTGCCCCTCCGACACTGACCCTCCGACACTGCCCTCCATCTTCCAACACTGCCCCTCCAATACTGACCCTCCGACAATGACCCACCAACACTGCCCCTCCGACACTGAGCCTCCAACCTCCAACACTGCCCCTCCAATACTGACCCTCCAACACTGACCCTCCGACACACCCTCCAACACTGACACACTGACACTGACACTCTGACAATGACCCTCCGACACTGACCTTCCGACACTGCCACTCCAACACTGCCCCTCCGACACTGACCCTCCAACCTCCAACACTGCCCCTCCAATACTGACCCTCCAACACTGACCCACTGACACTGACCCTCTGACAATGACCCTCCGACACTGTCCTTCCGACACTAATCCTCCGACACTGACCCTCCGACACTGCCGCTCCGACACTGACCCTCCGACACTGCCCTCCATCTTCCAACACTGCCCCTCCAATACTGACCCTCCGACACTGACCCTCCAACACAGCCCCTCTGACACTGCCCCTCCAACACTGCCCTCCAACATGGCCTCTCCAATACTGACCCTCCGACACTGACCCTCCGACACTGACCCTCCAACACTGTCCCTCCAACACTGACCCTCCGACACTGACCCTCCGACACTGCCACTCCGACACTGTCCCTCCGACACTGACCCTCGGACAATGCCCCTCATACTGACCCTCCAAAAATGATCCTCCAATACGGCCCCTTCAACACGGCCCCTCCAAAATTGACCCTCCGACAATGACCCTCCAACACTGCCCCTTCGACACTGACCCTCCGACACTGACTATCCAACACTACCCTCCAACACGGCCCCTCCAACACTGACCCTCCGACACTGCCCCTTCGACACTGACCCTCCGACACTGACTCTCCAACACTACCCTCCAACAGGGCCCCTCCAACACTGCCCCTCCGACACTGCCCCTCATACTGACCCTCCTAAAATGATCCTCCAATACGGCCCCTTCAACACGGCCCCTCCAAAACTAACCCTCCGACACTGACCCTCCAACACTGCCCCTCCAACACTGACCCTCCAACCTCCAACACTGCCCTTCCAATACTGACCCTCCGACATTGACCCCCCAACACTGACCCACTGACACTGACCCTCTGACAATGATCCTCCGACGCTGACCTTCCAACACTAACCCTCCGACACTGACCCACCGACACTGCCCTTCCAATACGGCCCCTTCAACACTGTCCCTCCAACACTGACCCTCCGAAACGGCCCCTCCGACACTTCATTCCAACACTAACCCTCCAACACTGACACTCAATGACTGACCCTCCAAAAACGATCCTCCGATACTGAACCTCCGACATTGACACTCCAACACTAACCCTCCAACACTGACCCTCTGACACTGACTCTCCGACACTGACCCTCCGACACTGACCCCCTGACACTGACACTCCAACACGGCTCCTCCAACACTGACCCTCCAACATGGCCCCTCCAAAGCTGCCCCTTCGACACTGACCCTCCAACACTGCCCCTCCGACACTGACCCTCCAACCTCCAACACTGCCCCTCCAATACTGACCCTCCAACTCTAACCCTCCGACACTGACCCTCCAATACGGCCCTCCAACCTCCAACAATGCCCCTCCAACACTGACCCTCCGACATTGATGCTTCGACAATGCCCCTCCAACACTGACCCTCCGAAACGGTCCCTCCGACACTTCATTCCAACAGTAACCCTCCAACACTGACCCTCCAAAACTGCCCCTCCAACACTGACAGTCAATGACTGACCTTCCAAAAATGATCCTCTGATACTGACCCTCCGACACTGACCCTCCAACACTGACCCTCCGACACTGCCACTCCGACACTGACCCTCTGACACTGACCCTCCAACATGGCCTCTCCAACGATGCCCCTTCGACAGTGGCCCTCCGACACTGCCACTCCGACACTGACCCTCTGACACTGACCCTCCAACATGGCCTCTCCAACGATGCCCCTTCGACAGTGGCCCTCCGACACAGCCCCTCCGACACTGTCCCTCCGACACTGAACCTCCGACAATGCCCCTCATACTGACCCTCCAAAAATGATCCTCCAATACGGCCCCTTCAACACGGCCCCTCCAAAATTGACCCTCCGACAATGACCCTCCAACACTGCCCCTTCGACACTGACCCTCCGACACTGACTATCCAACACTACCCTCCAACACGGCCCCTCCAACACTGCCCCTCCGACACTGCCCCTTCGACACTGACCCTCCGACACTGACTCTCCAACACTACCCTCCAACAGGGCCCCTCCAACACTGCCCCTCCGATACTGCCCCTCATACTGACCCTCCTAAAATGATCCTCCAATATGGCCCCTTCAACACGGCCCCTCCAAAACTAATTCTCCGACACTGACCCTCCAACACTGCCCCTCCAACACTGACCCTCCAGCCTCCAACACTGCCCCTCCAATACTGACCCTCCGACATTGACCCTCCAACACTGACCCACTGACACTGACCCTCTGACAATGATCCTCCGACGCTGACCTTCCAACACTAACCCTCCGACACTGACCCACCGACACTGCCCTTCCAATACGGCCCCTTCAACACTGTCCCTCCAACACTGACCCTCCGAACCTGACCCTCTGACACTGCCACTGTGACACTGACCCTCCGCCACTGACTCTCCAACACTACCCTCCAACACGGCCCCTCCAACACTGACGCTCTGACACTGACCCTCCGACACTGCCACTCCGACACTGCCCCTCCGACACTGACCCTCCGGCACTGCTCCTCATACTGAACCTCCAAAAATGATCCTCCAATACGGCCCCTTCAACACAGCCCCTCCAAAACTGACCCTCCGACACTGACCCTCCAACACTACCCCTCCGACACTGACCCTCCAACCTCCAACACTGCCCCTCCAATACTGACCCTCCAACTCTAACCCTCCGACACTGACCCTCCAATACTGCCCTCCAACCTCCAACACTGCCCCTCCAACACTGACCCTCCGACATTGATGCTTCGACAATGCCCCTCCAACACTGACCCTCCGAAACGGTCCCTCCGACACTTCATTCCAACAGTAACCCTCCAACACTGACCCTCCAAAACTGCCCCTCCAACACTGACAGTCAATGACTGACCTTCCAAAAACGATCCTCTGATACTGACCCTCCGACACTGACCCTCTGACAATGACCCTCCAACACTGTCCTTCCGACACTAATCCTCCGACACTGACCCTCCGACACTGCCCCTCCGACACTGACCCTCCGACACTGCCCTCCATCTTCCAACACTGCCCCTCCAATACTGACCCTCCGACAATGACCCACCAACACTGCCCCTCCGACACTGAGCCTCCAACCTCCAACACTGCCCCTCCAATACTGACCCTCCAACACTGACCCTCCGACACACCCTCCAACACTGACACACTGACACTGACACTCTGACAATGACCCTCCGACACTGACCTTCCGACACTAACCCTCCGACACTGACCCTCCGACACTGCCACTCCAACACTGCCCCTCCAACACTGACCCTCCAACCTCCAACACTGCCCCTCCAATACTGACCCTCCAACACTGACCCACTGACACTGACCCTCTGACAGTGACCCTCCGACACTGTCCTTCCGACACTAATCCTCCGACACTGACCCTCCGACACTGCCGCTCCGACACTGCCCCTCCGACACTGACCCTCCGACACTGCCCTCCATCTTCCAACACTGCCCCTCCAATACTGACCCTCCGACACTGACTCTCCAACACAGCCCCTCTGACACTGCCCCTCCAACACTGCCCTCCATCATGGCCTCTCCAATACTGACCCTCCGACACTGACCCTCCGACACTGACCCTCCAACACTGTCCCTCCGACACTGATCCTCCGACACTGACCCTCCGACACTGCCACTCCGACACTGTCCCTCCGACACTGACCCTCCGACAATGCCCCTCATACTGACCCTCCAAAAATGATCCTCCAATACGGCCCCTTCAACACGGCCCCTCCAAAATTGACCCTCCGACAATGACCCTCCAACACTGCCCCTTCGACACTGACCCTCCGACACTGACTATCCAACACTACCCTCCAACACGGCCCCTCCAACACTGACCCTCCGACACTGCCCCTTCGACACTGACCCTCCGACACTGACTCTCCAACACTACCCTCCAACAGGGCCCCTCCAACACTGCCCCTCCGACACTGCCCCTCATACTGACCCTCCTAAAATGATCCTCCAATATGGCCCCTTCAACACGGCCCCTCCAAAACTAACCCTCCGACACTGACCCTCCAACACTGCCCCTCCAACACTGACCCTCCAACCTCCAACACTGCCCTTCCAATACTGACCCTCCGACATTGACCCTCCAACACTGACCCACTGACACTGACCCTCTGACAATGATCCTCCGACACTGACCTTCCAACACTAACCCTCCGACACTGACCCACCGACACTGCCCTTCCAATACGGCCCCTTCAACACTGTCCCTCCAACACGGACCCTCCGAACCTGACCCTCCGACACTGCCACTGTGACACTGACCCTCCGCCACTGACTCTCCAACACTATCCTCCAACACGGCCCCTCCAACACTGACCCTCCGACACTGACCCTCCGACACTGCCACTCCGAATCTGCCCCTCCGACACTGCCCCTCCGACACTGACCCTCTGACACTGATCCTCCGACACTGCCCCTCCAACACTGACCCTCCAACACTGCCCCTCCAGTACTGACCCTCCGACTCTAACCCTCCGACACTGACCCTCCGAAATGGCCCCGCCAACACTTCATTCCAACAGTAACCCTCCAACACTGACCAAAACTGCCCCTCCAACACTGACACTCAATGACTGACCCTCCAAAAACGATCCTCCGACACTGACCCTCCAACATGGCCCCTCCAACGCTGCCCCTTCGACACTGACCCTCTGACACTGACCCTCCAACATGGCCCCTCCAACGCTGACCCTTCGACACTGATCCTCCAACACTGCCCCTCCAACACTGACCCTCCAACACTGCCCCTCCAGTACTGACCCTCCGACTCTAACCCTCCGACACTAACCCTCCAATACTGCCCTCCAACCTCCAACACTGCCCCTCCAACACTGACCCTCCGACACTGATGCTTCGACAATGCCCCTCCAACACTGACCCTCCGAAACAGCCCCTCCGACACTTCATTCCAACACTAACCCTCCAACACTGACACTCAATGACTGACCCTCCAAAAACGATCCTCCGATACTGACCCTCCGACATTGACACTCCAACACTAACCCTCCAACACTGACCCTCCGACACTGACCCTCCGACACTGCCACTCCGAAACTGCCCCTCCGACACTGCCCCTCCGACACTGACCCTCTGACACTGATCCTCCGACACTGCCCCTCCAACACTGACCCTCCAACACTGCCCCTCCGACACTGATGCTTCGACAATGCCCCTCCAACACTGACCCTCCGAAACGGCCCCTCCGACACTTCATTCCAACACTAACCCTCCAACACTGACACTCAATGACTGACCCTCCAAAAACGATCCTCCGATACTGACCCTCCGACATTGACACTCCAACACTAACCCTCCAACACTGACCCTCTGACACTGACCCTCCGACACTGACCCTCCGACACTGACCCCCTGACACTGACACTCCAACACGGCTCCTCCAACACTGACCCTCCAACATGGCCCCTCCAAAGCTGCCCCTTCGACACTGACCCTCTGACACTGCCACTCCGACACTGAACCTCCAACACTGCCGCTCATACTGACCCTCCAAAAATGATCCTCCAATATGGCCCCTTCAAAACGGCCCTTCCAAAACTGACCCTCCGACACTGACACACTGACACTGACCCTCTGACAATGACCCTCCGACACTGACCTTCTGACACTAACCCTCCGACACTGACCCCCCGATACTGACCCTCCAACACTGACACTCCAACAATGACCCTCCAATAATGACCCTCCGACCCTTACACTCCAACAGTGCCCCTCCAACCCTGCAAGACACGCCACCAACACTGACCCTACAACACTGACCCTCCGACTCTGTCCCTCCGACACTGCCCCTCTGGCACTGCCCCTCCAATATTGCCCTCCAATACGGCCCCTCCATTACTGACCCTACAACACTGACCCTCCGACACTGAACCTCTTACACTGACAATCCAATACTGACCCTCGACAATGCCCCTCTGACACTGACCCTCCAATACTGACCCTCCAACACTGCCCCTCCAACACTAACCCTCCAACACTGCCCCTCCGACACTGACCCTCCAACACTGACCCTCCAACACTGCCCCTCCAACACTGACCCTCCGACACTGACCCTGCAAGACACCCCCACAAACACTGACCCTACAACACTGCCCATCTAACACTGATCCTCCAACACTGACTGTACGACACTGACCCTCTGAAACTGACTCTCCGACACAGCCCCTACGACACTGCACCTCCAACACTGTCCCTCCAACACTCACCCTCCGACACTGACCCTCCGACACTAACCCTCCAACACTGCACCTCCAACACTGACCCTCCAACACTCACCCTCCGACACTGACCCTCCGACACTGACCCTCTGACACTGCTCCTTCCACTGACCCTCCGACACTGACCCTCCGACACTGATTCTCCAACACTGATCCCCTGACACTGCCCCTCCAAAACTGACACTACAACATTGACCCTACAATACAGCCCCTCCAACACGGCCCTTCCAACACTGAACCTCCAACACGGCCCCTCCAACACTGACACTCCAACACGGCCCCTCCAACACTGACCCTCCAACACGGCCCGTCCAACACTGACGCTCCAACACTGCCCCTCCAACGCTGACCCTCCGACAGTGATCCTCCAACACGGCCCCTCCAACACTTCCTTCCAATACTAACCCTCCAACACTGACCCTCCAACACTGCACCTCCAACACTGACACTCAAAGACTGACCGTCCAAAAATGATCCTCCGATACTGACCCTCCGACATTGACACTCCAACAGTGCCCCTCCAACACTGACCCTCCAACACTGACCCTGCAAGACTCCCCCACAAACACTGACCCTGCAACACTGCATATCTAACACTGATCCTCCAATACTGACCCTACGACACTGGCCCTCTGACCCTGACTCTCCGACACTGCCACTCCGACACTGACCCTACGACACTGCACCTTCAACACTGACCATCCAACACAGCCCCTCCGACACTGACCCTCCGACACTGACCCTCCGACACGACTCCTCCAATACGGCCCCGCCAACACTCACCCGCCAACACTCACCCTCCAACACTGACCTTCCAACACTGCCCCTCCGACACAGCACCTCCAGCATTGACCCTCCAACACTGACCCTGGAACAGTGACCCTCCGACACTGCCACTCTGACACTGACGCTACGACACTGACCCACCGACACTGACCCTCCAACACTGCCCCTCCAACACTGACCCTCCAACATTGACCCTCCAACACGGCACCTCCAACATGGCCCCTCCAATACGGCCCAGACAACACTCACCCTCCAACACTCACCCTCCAACACTGACCTTCCAATAGTACCCCTCCGACACAGCCCCTCCAGCATTGACCCTCCAACACTGACCCTCCAACAGTGACCCTCCGACACTGCCACTCTGACACTGATGCTCCGACTGACCCTCCGACACTGACCCTCCAACACTGCCCCTCCAACACTGACCCTCCGACACTGACCCTCTGACTTTGCCCCTCCAAAACTGACACTCCAACATTGACCCTCCAATACGGCCCCTCCAACACGGCCCCTCCAACACTGACCCTCCAACACGGCCCCTCCAACACTGACCCTCCAACACTGCCCCTCCAACACTGACCCTCCGACAGTGATCCTCCAACACGGCCCCTCCAACAATTCCTTCCACCACTAACCCTCCAACACTGACCCTCCAACACTGAAACTCAAAGACTGACCCTCCAAAAATGATCCTCCGATACTGACCCTCCGACATTAACACTCCAACACTAACCCTCCAACAATGACCCTCCAACACTGACCCTCCGATAATGACCCTCCAACATTGACAGTCCAACAGTGCCCCTCCAACACTGACCCTCCAACACTGACCCTGCAAGACTCCCCCGCAAACACTGACCCTACAACACTGCCTATCTAACACTGATCCTCCAATACTGACCCTACGACACTGACCCTCTGACACTGACTCTTCGACACAGCCACTCCGACACTGACCCTACGACACTGCACCTCCAACACTGACCATCCAACACGGCCCCTCCGACACTGACCCTCCGACACGGCCCCTCCAACATGACCCCTCCAATACGGCCCCGCCAACACTCACCCTCCAACACTCACCCTCCGACACTGAACCTCCGACACTAACCCTCCAACACTGCACCTCCAACACTGACCCTCCAACACTCACCCTCCGACACTGACCCTCCGACACTGACCCTCTGACACCGCTCCTCCCACTGACCCTCCGACACTGACCCTCCGACACTGATTCTCCAACACTGATCCCCTGACACTGCCCCTCCAAAACTGACACTACAACATTGACCCTACAATACAGCCCCTCCAACACGGCCCTTCCAACACTGAACCTCCAACACGGCCCCTCCAACACTGACACTCCAACATGGCCCCTCCAACACTGACCCTCTAACACGGCCCGTCCAACACTGACGCTCCAACACTGCCCCTCCAATGCTGACCCTCCGACAGTGATCCTCCAACACGGCCCCTCCAACACTTCCTTCCAATACTAACCCTCCAACACTGACCCTCCAACACTGCACCTCCAACACTGACACTCAAAGACTGACCCTCCAAAAATGATCCTCCGATACTGACCTCCGACATTGACACTCCAACAGTGCCCCTCCAACACTGACCCTCCAACACTGACCCTGCAAGACTCCCCCACAAACACTGACCCTACAACACTGCATATCTAACACTGATCCTCCAATACTGACCCTACGACACTGGCCCTCTGACCCTGACTCTCCGACACTGCCACTCCGACACTGACCCTACGACACTGCACCTCCAACACTGACCATCCAACACTGCCCCTCCGACACTGACCCTCCGACACTGACCCTCCGACACGACTCCTCCAATACGGCCCTGCCAACACTCACCCGCCAACACTCACCCTCCAACACTGACCTTCCAACACTGCCCCTCCGACACAGCACCTCCAGCATTGACCCTCCAACACTGACCCTGGAACAGTGACCCTCCGACACTGCCACTCTGACACTGACGCTACGACACTGACCCTCCGACACTGCCCCTCCAACACTGCCCCTCCAACACTGACCCTCCGACAGTGATCCTCCAACACGGCCCCTCCAACAATCCCTTCCACCACTAACCCTCCAACACTGACCCTCCAACACTGCCCCTCCAACACTGAAACTCAAAGACTGACCCTCCAAAAATGATCCTCCGATACTGACCCTCCGACATTAACACTCCAACACTAACCCTCCAACAATGACCCTCCAACACTGACCCTCCGATAATGACCCTCCAACATTGACACTCCAACAGTGCCCCTCCAACACTGACCCTCCAACACTGACCCTGCAAGACTCCCCCGCAAACACTGACCCTACAACACTGCCTATCTAACACTGATCCTCCAATACTGACCCTACGACACTGACCCTCTGACACTGACTCTTCGACACAGCCACTCCGACACTGACCCTACGACACTGCACCTCCAACACTGACCCTCCAACACTGCCCCTCCAACGCTGACCCTCCGACAGTGATCCTCCAACACGGCCCCTCCAACACTTCCTTCCAACACTAACCCTCCAACACTGCCCCTCCAACAGTGACCCTCCGACACTGCCACTCTGACACTGACGCTCCGACACTGACCTTCCGACACTGACCCTCCAAACGCCCCTCCAGCATCGACCCTCCAACATTGACCCTCCAACAGTGACCCTCCGACACTTCCAATCTGACACTGACGCTCCGACACTGACCCTCCAACACTGACCCTCCAACACTGCCCCTCCAACACTGACCCTCCTACACTGACACTCCTACACTGACACTCCAACACTGACCCTCCGACATTGCCCCTCCAACCCGGCCCTTCCAACACTGACCCTCCAACACTGCCCCTCCAACGCTGACCCTCCGACAGTGATCCTCCAACACGGCCCCTCTAACACTTCCTTCCAACACTGCCCCTCCAACACTGACCCTCCAACACTGCCCCTCCAACACTGAAACTCAAAGACTGACCCTCCAATAATGATCCTCCGATACTGACCCTCCGACATTTACACTCCAACACTAACCCTCCGACACTGACCCTCCAACATGGCCCCTCCAACTCTGCCGCTTCGACATTGACCCTCCGACACTGACCCTCCGATACTGACCCTCCGACACTGTCACTCCGACACTGACCCTCCAACACGGCACCTCCAACATGGCCCCTCCAATACGGCCCAGACAACACTCACCCTCCAACACTCACCCTCCAACACTGACCTTCCAACAGTACCCCTCCGACACAGCCCCTCCAGCATTGACCCTCCAACACTGACCCTCCAACAGTGACCCTCCGACACTGCCACTCTGACACTGATGCTCCGACTGACCCTCCGACACTGACCCTCCAACACTGCCCCTCCAACACTGACCCTCCGACACTGACCCTCTGACTTTGCCCCTCCAAAACTGACACTCCAACATTGACCCTCCAATATGGCCCCTCCAACACGGCCCCTCCAACACTGACCCTCCAAAACGGCCCATCCAACACGGCCCCTCCAACACGGCCCCTCCAACACTGCCCCTCCAACACTGACCCTCCAACACTGCCCCTCCAACACAAACTCAAAGACTGACCCTCCAAAAATGATCCTCCGATACTGACCCTCCGACATTGACACCCCAACACTAACCCTCCGCCACTGACCCTCCAACATGGCCCCTGCAACTCTGCCGCTTCGACATTGACCCTCCAACACTGACCCTCCGACACTGACCCTCCGACAGTGATCCTCCAACACGGCCCCTCCAACACTTCCTTCCAAGACTAACCCTCCAACACTGACCCTCCAACACTGCACCTCCAACACTGACACTCAAAGACTGACCGTCCAAAAATGATCCTCCGATACTGACGCTCCGACATTGACACTCTGACACTGACGCTACGACACTAACCCTCCGACACTGACCCTCCAACATGGCCCCTCCAACTCTGCCGCTTCGACATTGACCCTCCGACACTGACCCTCCGATACTGACCCTCCGACACTGTCACTCCGACACTGACCCTCCAACACGGCACCTCCAACATGGCCCCTCCAATACGGCACAGACAACACTCACCCTCCAACACTCACCCTCCAACACTGACCTTCCAACAGTACCCCTCCGACACAGCCCCTCCAGCATTGACCCTCCAACACTGACCCTCCAACAGTGACCCTCCGACACTGCCACTCTGACACTGATGCTCCGACTGACCCTCCGACACTGACCCTCCAACACTGCCCCTCCAACACTGACCCTCCGACACTGACCCTCTGACTTTGCCCCTCCAAAACTGACACTCCAACATTGACCCTCCAATATGGCCCCTCCAACACGGCCCCTCCAACACTGACCCTCCAAAACGGCCCCTCCAACACGGCCCCTCCAACACGGCCCCTCCAACACTGCCCCTCCAACACTGACCCTCCAACACTGCCCCTCCAACACAAACTCAAAGACTGACCCTCCAAAAATGATCCTCCGATACTGACCCTCCGACATTGACACCCCAACACTAACCCTCCGCCACTGACCCTCCAACATGGCCCCTGCAACTCTGCCGCTTCGACATTGACCCTCCAACACTGACCCTCCGACACTGACCCTCCGACAGTGATCCTCCAACACGGCCCCTCCAACACTTCCTTCCAAGACTAACCCTCCAACACTGACCCTCCAACACTGCACCTCCAACACTGACACTCAAAGACTGACCGTCCAAAAATGATCCTCCGATACTGACGCTCCGACATTGACACTCTGACACTGACGCTACGACACTGACCCTCCGACACTGCCCCTCCAACACTGCCCCTCCAACACTGACCCTCCGACAGTGATCCTCCAACACGGCCCCTCCAACAATTCCTTCCACCACTAACCCTCCAACACTGACCCTCCAACACTGCCCCTCCAACACTGAAACTCAAAGACTGACCCTCCAAAAATGATCCTCCGATACTGACCCTCCGACATTAACACTCCAACACTAACCCTCCAACAATGACCCTCCAACACTGACCCTCCGATAATGACCCTCCAACATTGACACTCCAACAGTGCCCCTCCAACACTGACCCTCCAACACTGACCCTGCAAGACTCCCCCGCAAACACTGACCCTACAACACTGCCTATCTAACACTGATCCTCCAATACTGACCCTACGACACTGACCCTCTGACACTGACTCTTCGACACAGCCACTCCGACACTGACCCTACGACACTGCACCTCCAACACTGACCCTCCAACACTGCCCCTCCAACGCTGACCCTCCGACAGTGATCCTCCAACACGGCCCCTCCAACACTTCCTTCCAACACTAACCCTCCAACACTGCCCCTCCAACAGTGACCCTCCGACACTGCCACTCTGACACTGACGCTCCGACACTGACCTTCCGACACTGACCCTCCAAACGCCCCTCCAGCATCGACCCTCCAACATTGACCCTCCAACAGTGACCCTCCGACACTTCCAATCTGACACTGACGCTCCGACACTGACCCTCCAACACTGACCCTCCAACACTGCCCCTCCAACACTGACCCTCCTACACTGACACTCCTACACTGACACTCCAACACTGACCCTCCGACATTGCCCCTCCAACCCGGCCCTTCCAACACTGACCCTCCAACACTGCCCCTCCAACGCTGACCCTCCGACAGTGATCCTCCAACACGGCCCCTCTAACACTTCCTTCCAACACTGCCCCTCCAACACTGACCCTCCAACACTGCCCCTCCAACACTGAAACTCAAAGACTGACCCTCCAATAATGATCCTCCGATACTGACCCTCCGACATTTACACTCCAACACTAACCCTCCGACACTGACCCTCCAACATGGCCCCTCCAACTCTGCCGCTTCGACATTGACCCTCCGACACTGACCCTCCGATACTGACCCTCCGACACTGTCACTCCGACACTGACCCTCCAACACGGCACCTCCAACATGGCCCCTCCAATACGGCCCAGACAACACTCACCCTCCAACACTCACCCTCCAACACTGACCTTCCAACAGTACCCCTCCGACACAGCCCCTCCAGCATTGACCCTCCAACACTGACCCTCCAACAGTGACCCTCCGACACTGCCACTCTGACACTGATGCTCCGACTGACCCTCCGACACTGACCCTCCAACACTGCCCCTCCAACACTGACCCTCCGACACTGACCCTCTGACTTTGCCCCTCCAAAACTGACACTCCAACATTGACCCTCCAATATGGCCCCTCCAACACGGCCCCTCCAACACTGACCCTCCAAAACGGCCCATCCAACACGGCCCCTCCAACACGGCCCCTCCAACACTGCCCCTCCAACACTGACCCTCCAACACTGCCCCTCCAACACAAACTCAAAGACTGACCCTCCAAAAATGATCCTCCGATACTGACCCTCCGACATTGACACCCCAACACTAACCCTCCGCCACTGACCCTCCAACATGGCCCCTGCAACTCTGCCGCTTCGACATTGACCCTCCAACACTGACCCTCCGACACTGACCCTCCGACAGTGATCCTCCAACACGGCCCCTCCAACACTTCCTTCCAAGACTAACCCTCCAACACTGACCCTCCAACACTGCACCTCCAACACTGACACTCAAAGACTGACCGTCCAAAAATGATCCTCCGATACTGACGCTCCGACATTGACACTCTGACACTGACGCTACGACACTAACCCTCCGACACTGACCCTCCAACATGGCCCCTCCAACTCTGCCGCTTCGACATTGACCCTCCGACACTGACCCTCCGATACTGACCCTCCGACACTGTCACTCCGACACTGACCCTCCAACACGGCACCTCCAACATGGCCCCTCCAATACGGCACAGACAACACTCACCCTCCAACACTCACCCTCCAACACTGACCTTCCAACAGTACCCCTCCGACACAGCCCCTCCAGCATTGACCCTCCAACACTGACCCTCCAACAGTGACCCTCCGACACTGCCACTCTGACACTGATGCTCCGACTGACCCTCCGACACTGACCCTCCAACACTGCCCCTCCAACACTGACCCTCCGACACTGACCCTCTGACTTTGCCCCTCCAAAACTGACACTCCAACATTGACCCTCCAATATGGCCCCTCCAACACGGCCCCTCCAACACTGACCCTCCAAAACGGCCCCTCCAACACGGCCCCTCCAACACGGCCCCTCCAACACTGCCCCTCCAACACTGACCCTCCAACACTGCCCCTCCAACACAAACTCAAAGACTGACCCTCCAAAAATGATCCTCCGATACTGACCCTCCGACATTGACACCCCAACACTAACCCTCCGCCACTGACCCTCCAACATGGCCCCTGCAACTCTGCCGCTTCGACATTGACCCTCCAACACTGACCCTCCGACACTGACCCTCCGACAGTGATCCTCCAACACGGCCCCTCCAACACTTCCTTCCAAGACTAACCCTCCAACACTGACCCTCCAACACTGCACCTCCAACACTGACACTCAAAGACTGACCGTCCAAAAATGATCCTCCGATACTGACGCTCCGACATTGACACTCTGACACTGACGCTACGACACTGACCCTCCGACACTGCCCCTCCAACACTGCCCCTCCAACACTGACCCTCCGACAGTGATCCTCCAACACGGCCCCTCCAACAATTCCTTCCACCACTAACCCTCCAACACTGACCCTCCAACACTGCCCCTCCAACACTGAAACTCAAAGACTGACCCTCCAAAAATGATCCTCCGATACTGACCCTCCGACATTAACACTCCAACACTAACCCTCCAACAATGACCCTCCAACACTGACCCTCCGATAATGACCCTCCAACATTGACACTCCAACAGTGCCCCTCCAACACTGACCCTCCAACACTGACCCTGCAAGACTCCCCCGCAAACACTGACCCTACAACACTGCCTATCTAACACTGATCCTCCAATACTGACCCTACGACACTGACCCTCTGACACTGACTCTTCGACACAGCCACTCCGACACTGACCCTACGACACTGCACCTCCAACACTGACCCTCCAACACTGCCCCTCCAACGCTGACCCTCCGACAGTGATCCTCCAACACGGCCCCTCCAACACTTCCTTCCAACACTAACCCTCCAACACTGCCCCTCCAACAGTGACCCTCCGACACTGCCACTCTGACACTGACGCTCCGACACTGACCTTCCGACACTGACCCTCCAAACGCCCCTCCAGCATCGACCCTCCAACATTGACCCTCCAACAGTGACCCTCCGACACTTCCAATCTGACACTGACGCTCCGACACTGACCCTCCAACACTGACCCTCCAACACTGCCCCTCCAACACTGACCCTCCTACACTGACACTCCTACACTGACACTCCAACACTGACCCTCCGACATTGCCCCTCCAACCCGGCCCTTCCAACACTGACCCTCCAACACTGCCCCTCCAACGCTGACCCTCCGACAGTGATCCTCCAACACGGCCCCTCTAACACTTCCTTCCAACACTAACCCTCCAACACTGACCCTCCAACACTGCCCCTCCAACACTGAAACTCAAAGACTGACCCTCCAATAATGATCCTCCGATACTGACCCTCCGACATTTACACTCCAACACTAACCCTCCGACACTGACCCTCCAACATGGCCCCTCCAACTCTGCCGCTTCGACATTGACCCTCCGACACTGACCCTCCGATACTGACCCTCCGACACTGTCACTCCGACACTGACCCTCCAACACGGCACCTCCAACATGGCCCCTCCAATACGGCCCAGACAACACTCACCCTCCAACACTCACCCTCCAACACTGACCTTCCAACAGTACCCCTCCGACACAGCCCCTCCAGCATTGACCCTCCAACACTGACCCTCCAACAGTGACCCTCCGACACTGCCACTCTGACACTGATGCTCCGACTGACCCTCCGACACTGACCCTCCAACACTGCCCCTCCAACACTGACCCTCCGACACTGACCCTCTGACTTTGCCCCTCCAAAACTGACACTCCAACATTGACCCTCCAATACGGCCCCTCCAACACGGCCCCTCCAACACTGACCCTCCAAAACGGCCCCTCCAACACGGCCCCTCCAACACTGCCCCTCCAACACTGCCCCTCCAACACTGACCCTCCAACACTGCCCCTCCAACACTGAAACTCAAAGACTGACCCTCCAAAAATGATCCTCCGCTACTGACCCTCCGACATTGACACCCCAACACTAACCCTCCGCCACTGACCCTCCAACATGGCCCCTGCAACTCTGCCGCTTCGACATTGACCCTCCAACACTGACCCTCCGACACTGACCCTCCGACAGTGATCCTCCAACACGGCCCCTCCAACACTTCCTTCCAAGACTAACCCTCCAACACTGACCCTCCAACACTGCACCTCCAACACTGACACTCAAAGACTGACCGTCCAAAAATGATCCTCCAATACTGACGCTCCGACATTGACACTCCAACACTAACCCTCCGACACTGACCCAACACTCACCCTCCAACACTCACCCTCCAACACTGACCTTCCAACACTGCCCCTCCGACACAGCCCCTCCAGCATTGACCCTTCAACACTGACCCTCCAACAGTGACTCTCCGACACTGCCACTCTGACACTGACGCTCCGACACTGACCCTCCGACACTGACCCTCCAACACTGCCCCCCAACACTGACCCTCCAACACTGACCCTCCGACATTGCCCCTCCAAAACTGACACTCCAACATTGACCCTCCAATATTGACCCTCCAATACGGCCCCTCCAACACTGACCCTCCAAAACAGCCCCTCCAACACGGCCCCTCCAACACAGCCCCTCCAACACTGCCCCTCCAATGCTGACCCTCCGACAGTGATCCTCCAACACTGAAACTCAAAGACTGACCCTCCAAAAATGATCCTCCGATACTGACCCTCTGATGTTGACACTCCAACACTAACCCTCCGACACTGACCCTCCGACACTGACCCTCCAACATGGCCCCTCCAACTCTGCCGCTTCGACACTGACTCTCCGACACTGACCCTCCAACACTGTCATTCCGACACTGTCCCTCCGACACTGCCACTCCGACACTGCCCTTCCGACACTTCCCCTCCGACATTGACCCTCCGACACTGCACCTCCAACACTGCCCCTACAACACTGATCCTCCGACACCGACCCTCTGACACTGACCCTCCAACACTGCCACTCCGACACTGACCCTCCGGCACAGACCCTCCGGCACTGCCCCTTCGACACTGACCCTCCGCCAATGACCATTTGACACTGCCCCTCCGACACTGACCTTCCAGCACTGACCCCCCAACACTGACCCTCTGACACTGCCACTCCGACACTGCCCCTCCGACACTGACCTTCCGACACTGACCCTCCGGCACTGACCTTACAACACTGACCCCCCAACAATGGCTCACCAACACTGACCCTCCAACACTGCCCCTCCGACACTGACCCTTTGACACTGCCCCTCTGACACTGACCTTACAACACTGACCCCCCAACACTGGCTCACCAACACTGACCCTCCAACACTGCCCCTCCGACACTAACCATCCAACAGTGACCCTCCAACACTGCCCCTCCAACACTGACACTCAAAGACTGTCCCTCCAAAAATGATCCTCCGATACTGACCCTCCGACATTGACACTCCAACATGGCCCCTCCAACTCTGCCGCTTCGACATTGACCCTCCGACACTGACCCACCGACACTGACCCTCCGACACTGTCACTCCGACACTGCCCTTCCGACACTTCCCCTCCGACATTGACCCTCCAATACGGCCCCGCCAACACTCACCCTCCAACACTCACCCTCCAACACTGACCTTCCAACACTGCCCCTCTGACACGGCCCCTCCAGCATTGACCCTCCAACACTGACCCTCCAACAGTGACCCTCCGACACTGCCACTCTGACACTGACACTCCGACACTGACCCTCCGACACTGACCCTCCAACACTGCCCCTCCAACACTGACCCTCCGACACTGACCCTCCGACATTGCCCTTCTGACACTGCCCCTCCAAAACTGACACTCCAACATTGACCCTCCAAAACGGCCCCTCCAACACGGCCCCTCCAACGCTGACCCTGCCACAGTGATCCTCCAACACTGCCCCTCCAACACTGAAACTCAAAAGACTGACCCTCCAAAAATGATCCTCCGATACTGACCCTCCAACATTGACACTCCAACACTAACCCTCCGACACTGACCCTCCAACATGGCCCCTCCAACTCTGCCGCTTCGACATTGACCCTCCGACACTGACTCTCCGACACTGACCCTCCGACACTGTCACTACGACACTGTCCCTCCGACACTGCCAATCCGACACTGCCCTTCCGACACTGCACCTCCAACACTGACCCTACAACACTGATCCTCCTACACCGACCCTCTGACACTGACCCTCCAACACTGCCACTCCAACACTGACCCTCTGGCACAGACCCTCCGGCACTGCCCCTTCGACACTGACCCTCTGACACTGACCATTTGACACTGCCCCTCCGACACTGACCTTCCAACACTGACCCACCAACACTGAACCACCAACACTGACCCTCCAACTCTGCCACTCCGACACTGCCACTCCGACACTGACCTTCCGACACTGACCCTCCGACACCGACACTCCGACACTGACCCTCCAACACTGCCCCTCCAACACTGACCTTCCGACACTGACCCTCCGACACCGACACTCCGCCACTGACCTTCGACACTGACCCTCCGACACTGACCCTCCGGCACTGACCCTCCGGCACTGACCTTTTGACACTGATCTCCGACACTGACCTTCCAACACTGACTCCCCAACACTGACCCTCCAACACTGCCCCTCCGACACTGACCTTCCAACACTGACACCCCAACACTGACCCTCCGACACTGCCACTCCGACACTGCCCCTCCGACACTGACCTTCCAACACTGACCCTCCGGCACTGACCTTCCGGCATTGCCCCTTTGACACTGACCTTCTGACACTGACCCTTTGACACTGCCCCTCTGACACTGACCTTCCAACACTGACCCTCCAACACTGACCCTCCAACACTGACACTCAAAGACTGACCCTCCAAAAATGATCCTCTGATACTGACCCTCCAAATTGACACTCCAACACTGACCCTCTGACACTGACCCTCCGACACTGACCGTCCGACACTGAGCCTCCAACATGGGCCCTCCAACGCTGCCCCTTCGACACTGACCCTCCGACACTGACCCTCCGACACTGACCCTCCAACATGGCCCCTCCAACGCTGCATCTTCAACACTGACCCTCCGACACTGACCCTCCGACACTGCCACTCCGACACTGACCCTCCGACACTGACCCTCCGACACTGATCATCCGACACTGCCCCTCCGTCACTGCCCTTCCGACACTGCCCCTCCGACAATGACCCTCCGACACTGCCACTCCGATACTGCCCCTCCGACACTGCCCCTCCGACACTGATCCTCCAACACCGACCCTCCGACACTGACCCTCCGACACTGCCACTCTGACACTGACCCTCCGGTAGTGACCATCCAACACTGCCCCTTCAACACTAACCCTCCGACACTGACCTTTTGACACTGCCCCTCCGACACTGACCTTCCAACACTGACCCTCCAACACTGCCCCTCTGACACTGACCCTCCGACACTGACCCTCCGACACTGACCCTCCGACACTGCCCCACCGACATCGACCCTCCGACACTGACCCTTCATTACTGCCCTTTCGACACTGCCCCTCCAACACTGACCCTCCAACACTGCCCCTCCAACAATTCCCCTCCAAGACTGACCCTCCGACACTGACCCTCCGAAACTGCCCTTCCATTACTGCCCTTCCAACACTGCCCCTCCAACACTGCCTCTCCAATACTGACCCTCCAACATTGCCCCACCGACACCGATCCTCCGACACTGACCCTCTGACACTGACCATCCAACACTGACCCTCCAGCACTGACCCTCCAACATTGTGCCTCCAACACTGAGCCTTCCACCAAAACTGACCTTTCCTCAACACTGACCCTTCCCCTCAACACTGCCCCTCCAACATTATTCCTTCCACCAAAACTGAAACTTCCACCAACACTGACCTTCCCTCAACACTGTCCCTTATTCAACACTGACCTTTCCCCCCAACACTGATCCTTCAGCCAACATTGACCCTTCCCCAACACTGACCCTTCCCCATCACTGACCCTTACTCAGCACTGACCCTTCCCCCAACACTGATCTTCACCCAACACTGTCCCTTCTCCAACACTGACCCTTTATCCCAAAACTGACCCTTCTCCAACACTGACCCTTCCTCATCACTGACCCTTCCTCATCACTGACCCTTCCTCAACACTGAGCCTTCCCCAGCACTGACCCTTACTCAACACTGACCTTTCCCACGACACTGACATTTCCCCCAACACTGACCCTCCTCAACACTGTCCTTTCCTAAACACTGTCCCTTCTCCAACACTGAACCTTTCTCGACACTGACCCTTCCTCCGATCACTGACCCTTCTCATCACTGACCCTTCCTCACCAGTTACCCTTCCCCAACTCTGAACCATCCTCCTTGTTGACGCTTCCTCAACACTGACCCTTCCCCCAACACTGGCCCTCTGGCCCACCATTGACACTCCTTAAAAATGACCCTTCCCCAAATATTGACCCTTCTCCAACACTGACACCTCCTCATACTGAACGCTCCTCAACATTGACCCTTCCACCAACACTGACCCTTCCTCCAATGTAGGTCCCTCCTCAACACTGACCCTTTCCCAACACTGACCCTTCCCTCAACACTGACCCTTCTGCCAACGCAGACCCCTCCTCAACACTGACCCTTCCTCAATGCTGCCCTTTCCCCCAACACTGACCCTCCCCACCCCAACACTAACAGCTCTTCAACTTTGACCCTTCTCCAAAATGACCTTTCCCCCAACACTGCCCCTTCTCCAATGCAGGGCCCACCTCAACACTGACTATTCATCAACACTGACCCTTACTCCACGCAGGCCCCTCCTCAACACTGACCCTTCCCCAACACTGACCCTTCCTCAACAATCACCCTTCCCCAACACTGACCCTTCCCTCAACACTGACCTTCCCCAACACTGACCCTTCCTCAACAATCACCCTTCCCCAACACTGACCCTTCCCTCAACACTGACCTTTCCTCAATGCTGACCCTCCTCCGAACACTGATCCTTCCCCACAACACTGACAGTTCAACACTGACCCTTCTCCAAAATGACCCTTTTCCCAACACCGACCCTTCTCCAAAGTTGGCCCTTCCCCAACACTGACCCTTCCCTCAACACTGATCCTTCCTCAGTACTGACCCTTACCCAATTCTGACCCTTCCCTCAACACTCACCCTTCCCTCAACACTCACCCTTCCTCAATGCTGACACTTCCCCCAACACTGACCTTTCTCTCCAACACTGACAGTTCCTCAACACTAACCCTTCTGCAACACTGAACCATTCTCCAATGCTGACCCTTCCTCAACACTGACCCTTCCTCCTAACAGTGAACCTTCCTCCCAACATTGACCCTTCCTCGACACTGACCTTTCTCCAACACTGAACCATCCTCAATGTTGACCCTTCCTCAACACTGACCCTTCTCCAACACTGAACTTTCCTCCCGACACTGACCCTTCCCTCAACACTGGCCCTTCCCTCATCACTGACCCTTCCCTCAACACTGACTTTTCCCACAACACTGACCCTTCCTCAATGCTTACCCATCCTCAATACTGACCCCTACTCAACACTGACCCTTCCTCAATACTGACTCTTACTCAACACTGACCCTTAATCAACACTGACCCTTCCCCCAAGACTGACCCTTCCTCCAACACTGATCCTTCCCCCAACATTGACCCATCCCCAACACTGACCCTTCCTCAATGCTGAATGCTTTCCCGACACTGAGCCTTCCCCCAAGACTGACCCTTCCTCCAACACTGACCCTTCCTCCAACACTGATCCTTCCCCCAACACTGGCCCCTCCTCAACACTGACCCTTCCTCAACATTGTACCTGCCACCCAACAGTGGCCTTTGCACAACACTGTCCCTCCCACCTAATATTGACCCTTCCCCAACACTGAGCCTTCCCCAGAACTGACCTGTCATCAAAACTGTCCCTCTGCTCTAGCACTGTTCCTTCCTCAACACTGACACTTTCCCCAACACTGATTTTTGTTCCCACATTGACCCTTTTCCTAACACTGACCCTTCCCCCAAACACTGACCATTCCTCAATACTGACCCTCAACACTGACCCTTCCCCCAACACTGTCCTATCCCCAACAGTGGCCTTTACATTACACTTTGCTTCTTTTTGTTTCTAAGCTGTTTTCTGATGCTCATTCACTTCTAACTGACCCAATATTTTATTGAATCTGTTCCCTTTCAATATATCAAGTTACAGTATTTCAGTTTAGCCAAGCTGTAATTTCTTTTCCAAACAATTTCAACCTCAATGTATGAATTTGTTATAGTTTCCCTCTCCATTTTGTCTAATTATGATTAAGTTTTAGGTCATTAATATTCTTTATTAATATTGCTCATTTACATCACTTCTTAAAGCTACAGTACGCACTATTCCCAAGACCACAAGATAGGTGATCAAGGCCATTCAGCCCATTTTACTTTATCCACCCAGAAGAAAGCTCTCGGCTTTCCATTGTCATATCAAACTCCACCAGTGAATCCAAAGTTTTCACATCACTGTCCTGTCAAGAAATTCATTCCGTGTGTGGATCAATCTGTCTGTGAAGATCTTCCTGATTATCGGTCTTAATTTGCCTTTTCCTTTTTTGAATTAGTACCCCTCCTTTTCCTAGTTTTTCTCTCCCATTTCACTGTTTATGGATACCAATAACATCACCTTTCATGGATACACATCCAAATTTCTCCAGAATATTCTCTCTTAAATCAGCCCTCTGGAAAGCTGCAGTGATTGTGAAAGGAAAGAGCTTGCATTTATATAGCATCTTGCACAGCCTCAATCCATTCCAATGTGTGTTTCAGCTAATGAAGCACTGTTGCAATGTAGGGAAATGCAGCAGCTCAATTTCGGGCACAGCATGCTCCCACAAACAGCTAAAAGATATATGACCAGGCCGTCAGTTTAATGACGTGGGTTGAGGGATAAACACTGCCTGGGAAACCAAAGGATAGCTCCACTTCTCTTCAAATACCAAACAAGATCTTTTGCGTCCAGTAAATGGGGCCTCAGTTTAACATTCCCTCAACCTCACTGACTGTGCAACACTCCATCCGTCCCACATTGGAGTGACAGCCTTGATTACACCCTCAATCCTCTGGCATAGGATTCAACCCTACAACCTCCTAAGCAAGAGGTCTACCAATCGAGCCACCGCAGACTAATACAGAAACAAGACTCCTGTTGTACCATGAGGTGCACCACCACCTGGAAGTTCCCCTCCAAGTCACTCACCATCCTGACTTGGAACTGTATTGCCATTCCTTCACTGTCGCTGAGTCAAAATCCTGGAACTCCCTCCCTCACAGCACTGTGGGTGTATCTACAGCACATGGACTGCAGCAGTTTAAGAAGGCAGCTCATCACCACCTTCTCAAGGGTAATTAGGGATGGGCAATAAATGCTGGCCCAGCCAGCGAAGCCCGCGTCCCGTGAATGAATTTAAAAAAGCGTAATTCTCATTGCCATGCCAAATGTCTATCATTTGTCAATTAAATGACCTTGTACCTGTAGCTTAAATCACCTAATTTGGGAGACAGTTCACCAAGTCATTTGCAAATAATGGACCAGTTTAGAAATCTAGAACAAAAGCAGAATTACCTGGAAAAACTCAGCAGGTCTGGCAGCATCAGCGGAGAAGAAAAGAGTTGACGTTTCGAGTCCTCATGACCCTACCACAGAACTGAGCAAATATAAGGAGAGGGGTGAAATATAAGTTGGTTTAAGGTGGGGGGGGGAGAAGTTGTGGGGGGGGTGGGTGGGGGTGGTGTTGTTGTGGGGATAGGCAAGCAGTGATAGGAGCAGATAATCAAAAGATGTCACAGACAAAAGAACAAAAGAACACATAGGTGTTGAAGTTGGTGATATTATCTAAACGAGTGTGCTAATTAAGAATGGATGGTAGGGCACTCAAGGTATAGCTCTAGTGGGGGTGGGGTGGAAAGACTAGCAGAGCATAAAAGATTTAAAAATAATGTAAATAGGTGGGAAAAGAAAAATCTATATAAATTATTGGAAAAGACAAAAGGAAGGGGGAAAAAACAGAAAGGGGGTGGGGATGGAGGAGGGAGTTCAAGATCTAAAGTTTTTGAATTCAATATTCAGTCCGGAAGGCTGTAAAGTGCCTAGTCAGAAGATGAGGTGCTATTCCTCCAGTTTGCATTGGGCTTCACTGGAACAATGCAGCAAGCCAAGGACAGACATGTGGGCAAGAGAACAGGGTGGAGTGTTAAAATGGCAAGCGACAGGGAGGTTTGGGTCATTCTTGCAGACAAACCGCTGGTGTTCTGCAAAGCGGTCGCCCAGTTTACGTTTGGTCTCTCCAATGTAGAGGAGACCACATTGGGAGCAACGAATGCAGTAGACCAAGTTGGGGGAAATGCAAGCGAAATGCTGCTTCACTTAAAGCAGTGTTTGGGCCCTTGGACGGTGAGGAGAGAGGAAGTGAAGGGGCAGGTGTTGCATCTTTTGTGTGGGCATGGGGAGGTGCCATAGATGGGGGTTGAGGAGTAGGGGGTGATGGAGGAGTGGACCAGGGTGTCCCAGAGGGAATGATCCCGATGGAATGCCGCTTGGTGGGGGGGGGTGGTGAAGGGAAGATTTGTTTGGTGGTGGCATCATGCTGGAGTTGGCGGAAATGGCGGAGGATGATCCTTTGAATGCGGAGGCTGGTGGGGTGATAAGTGAAGACAAGGGGGACCCTATCATGTTCTGGGAGGGAGGAGAAGGCGTGAGGGCGGATGCGCGGGAGATGGGCCGGACACGGTTGAGGGCCCTGTCAATGACCGTGGGTGGAATACCTCGGTTAAGGAAGAAGGAGGACATGTCAGAGGAACTGTTTTTGAAGGTAGCATCATCAGAACAGATGCGACGGAGGCGAAGGAACTGAGAGAATGGGATGGAGTCCCTACAGGAAGCGGGGTGTGAGGAGCTGTAGTCGAGGTAGCTGTGGGAGTCGGTAGGCTTGTAATGGATATTGGTGGACAGTATGTCACCAGAGATTGAGACAGAGAGGTCAAAGAAGGGAAGGGAAGTGTCAGAGATGGACCATGTGAAAATGATGGAGGGGTGGAGATTGGAAGCAAAATTAATAAATTTTTCCAAGTCCCGATGAGAGCATGAAGCATGAAGTAATCATCGATGTACCGGAGAAAGAGTTGTGGAAGGGGGCCGGAGTCGGACTGGAACAAGGAATGTTTCACATACCCCATAAAGAGACAGGCATAGCTGGGGCCCATGCGGGTACCCATAGCCACACCTTTTATTTGGAGGAAGTGAGAGGAGTTAAAGGAGAAATTGTTCAGTGTGAGATTTCACCCCTCTCCTTATATTCGCGCAGTTCTGTGGAAGGGTCATGAGGACTCAAAACATCAACTCTTTTCTTCTCCGCCGATGCTGCCAGACCTGCTGAGTTTTTCCAGGTAATTCTGTTTTTGTTTTGGATTTCCAGCATCCGCAGTTCTTTGTTTTTATCTTAGAAATCTGGAAACCAGCAGAGTAAATTAAGCTTAGCTGAGCAGAAACAGAAGTAATTGTTCAATGTATCTTTGTAAATTAATTGAATATGGCTGCAGTCATTACAATTGCAAACTTCCATGGTTTCTACCACAATTCCTTTCCCTCACAGCTTTTGACGAATTTATACACTGATAGAATTTTCCAAAAGAAAAATTTACTTAACAAGTACACAGTAACGAGGGTGATGCCAACAGACAAAGGATTTTGTGATTTAAAACAGCAGGTAGGTCATACAACAGTGTGATACAATGGATAACTGTGACACAATCTGCTTAACCAACACCAACACAAAGCAGATCCTTCAGATTAAATCAGTTGGTTGGAATTTCAGGACATGGTTATATCATGTTCTGTCGAAGGGTCATGAGGACTCGAAACGTCAACATTTTTCTTCTCCGCCGATGCTGCCAGACCTGCTGAGTTTTTCCAGGTAATTCTGTTTTTGTTTTGGATTTCCAGCATCCACAGTTTTTTGTTTTTATCTCATGGTTATATCATGCTTGAAGAACTTGCATTTGTGTTTGGTGTGCTAACTAGACAGACTTCCTGTTTGCATGACAGATGGCAGCGAAGGTTATTGGGGGTGAGTACCCTCAGGACTTCTAATGGAAAAATAAAATGCTGCCAATGTTGGAAACCTGAAATAAAAAAACAGAAAATTCTGGAAATATTCAGCAGATCAGGCAGCATCTGTGGAGAGAGAAACAGAATTAATGCCCAGGATTTTCCCCTCGACGATTTGGGGGCAGGGCCTGCTCACCGAAGGGAAAGTGATGAGGGATGACATTGGGAGGAACCCGGTCCATTTAAATCTTCAGGAAGGCAGGCGGACAGTGATATCTGCTGTCTGCCCGCTGATCTGTCAATGGGCAATTAAGGCCATTGACACACTAATTAACCTTGTTAAAGACCTTGCCCGTCCAAGCTTAAGGTTGACGGGCAGGCCAGGAGCCCCAGCGGGCTTCTGATTATTCATGAAACTTCATCCACTGGCGGGATGAGGTTCATGTTCATTTTTTAAAAATGTAATAAGCTTTATGTGTTTCTTATTAACATGTCCCATCTCTTGTGACGTTGTCATTAGAGGGAGACATGTTAATAATTTTAATATTTCTCTATTTTTTGACTTTTCTTACCTGTCAGTAAACTCCCTGAGACAGCACTTTGCCTCAGGGATCAGTGCGCCCTTTCGTATGCATACGTGAAAGAGCACACTTTAACAGATGGAGAATTCCTTCACCCCCTTAATTGGCCCGCCCACTCAAAATGGCAGCTGGCGCCATTTCAGCGGTGGAGTTCGACCGCCCGCCCGCCACCGAGCCAGTGGGGCCCGCCCGCCCACCAAGGGCAAAATTCTGCCCAATGTATCAGGTCTGTGACCTGTCATCAGGACAGATAAAATCAAATTCTCTCCATGTATTTCATACAATAATAATTTGCTCAGATTGTTATATAACTTGTGTAGGTAAGGGGCTTGGCATGGTAGACACTGACAGGTCATTTCTCTTGGCCTGAGAACCTAGAACATGGGAACACCGTCTCAAGGTAAGGGATGAGCATTTTGGACTGAGAGGAGGAGAAATTTCTTCACTCAAATGGTTGTGAACTTTTGGAATCTTCTAACCAAGGGGATTGCAGATGCTCCCTCAGTGAGTATATGCAAGGCTGGGTGAGACAGAATTTTTGATCTTTAAGGGAATCAAGGGACAAGGGGAGCGGACAGGAAAGTGGAGTTGAGGCAAAAGATCAGCCAATATTAAATTGAATGGCAGAACTGTATGGACTATTCGATCTCCTATTTCATGACCAGGATTTTATGGCTCCTCCCGCCCAACGGAATATTACAGTCCCGTTGAACTGATTGGAGATTTAAATAGCTCACCGCATCCGCTGGGGTGGGGGAGACACACCGCGGCGGAACGGTAAAATCTTGGCCCATATCTTTAATGTCTGTCTTTTAAAAATATCTTCTGACCACACCTATCCTAAGTGATGCTTATTGAATAATATTGCTTCAGTTCTGGAGCAGGTTATGTTGGCTGCATTCACTTGGGCACTATAGATTATTTGGTCATTTATCTCATCTCTGTTTGTGGGACCTTGCTGTGCGAATGAAGCCTCTGCCCCCAACATGACCGAAAGGAAATTGCTGGAGACGAGAATGTTCTGATGAAATGTTCAGCCCTTCTGTCTGAAGAGTGTGTCAGAAAGGCTGTGAATTTTTGTTTTTCTCATTTGCTGGTTAGACTGACACATACTGGACAAACACCATTTATATTATACACTTGGATTTTTGACAGGGTTCCACATATCAAGAATCTGTGCAGTAGGAGGTAAATATAGTGTGGGTTTAAAAAGTTGACTTGTTATTATTTATGGAAATCTGTCTTATACACTGGAAGATACACCAATATAAAATGACAGAACCATTACTCTGTGTAATTCAGAATCGTGATGTTAAGGCACAATTTTATGAATCCTAATATATTGATTTAAGCCTAGAGGGGTAATTTCTGTGTCTTCTTGATGATGACCGGGGATTAACTGTTCTAAGGCATCATGGAGGTCAATTTGAGATTAATTGTTCGAAAGCACAGCTTGAAATCAATTAGAGGTCAGACAAAATGACAGGTTTTCTTTGATGAATTTTCAATTATCAATAATTGTGACCCAGGAATGCTCATGTCTGAGAGCTGGAGTGTGACTTATGCCCCAGACAGATATACAGATACAGGTCAGTATCTTTGGAAAACAGATATCATAACAGTTCCCAAGTTTGTTAAAAAATTGGGTTATGATGAGAAAGAATGAAAAGGATTTCAGCATTTTGCACATCTGGACCAATAACTACAATTTAATCTTAAGAGCTGTGAAATAGATGATGTGGGAGTCAGGAATCAGAGGAGGGAGCATGTGTCAGATGGAACTGTGGTACAATGTATGACCAGGAAAGTGAAAGGCGAGGATGAATCTATGGCACCGTTTGCATAGCGCTGAGGAGAAAAGATAACTATCATACTAGGTTTCATCTTCAGAGTTACAGAGCACAAATTGAAGGCAGTTGTCAGGTTAAAACAAAAACAGAATTACCTCGAAAAACTCAGCAGGTCTGGCAGCATCGGCGGAGCAGAAAAGAGTTGACGTTTCGAGTCCTCATGACCCTTCAACAGAACTGAGTGAATCTTAGGAAAGGGGTGAAATATAAGCTTTTAAGGTGGGGGGGGTGGCGGCGGTGGTGTTGGGTGGGGGGAGAGAAGTAGAGGGGGGTGGTGTGGTTGTAGGGACAAGCAAGCAGTGATAGGAGCAGATAATCAAAAGATGTCACAGACAAAAGAACAAAAGAACAGAGGTGTTGAAGGTGGTGATATTATCTAAATGATTGTGCTAATTAAGAATGGATGGTAGGGCACTCAAGGTACAGCTCTAGTGGGGGTGCGGTGGAAAGGCTAGCAAAGCATAAAAGATTTTAAAAAATGGAAATAAGTGGGAAAAGAAAAATCTATATAAATTATCGGAAAAAACAAAAGGAAGGGTGAGAAACAGAAAGGGGATGGGGATGGAGGATCCCTACAGAATGCCGCGAGGGGCGGGGGGGTGGGGTGAAGGGAAGATATGTTTGCCCGATCGTGTCAGCTTGCTCCTGCCCCACAGAACTCATTTCTCGTTATTTTGACTCCCTTCTCTCACCCCTTGTCTAGTCCCTTCCCACCTACATCCGTGATTCCTCTGACACCTTACGTCACATCAACAATTTCCAGTTCCCTGGCCCCAACCGCTTCCTCTTCACCATGGATGTCCAATCCCTCTACACATCCATCCCCCACCAGGATGGTCTGAGGGCCCTTAGCTTCTTCCTCGAACAGAGGCCCAAACAATCCCCATCCACCACTACTCTCCTCCGTCTGGCTGAACTTGTTCTCACACTGAACAATTTCTCCTTCAACTCCTCTCACTTCCTCCAAATAAAAGGTGTGGCTATGGGTACCCGCATGGGCCCCAGCTATGCCTGTCTCTTTATGGGGTATATGGAACATTCCTTGTTCCAGTCCTACTCCAGCCCCCTTCCACAACTCTTTCTCCGGTACATCGATGATTACTTCGGTGCTGCTTCATGCTCTCATCGGGACTTGGAAAAATTTATTAACTTTGCTTCCAATCTCCACCCCTCCGTCATTTTCACATGGTCCATCTCTGACACTTCCATTCCCTTCCTTGACCTTTCTGTCTCAATCTCTGGTGATAGACTGTCCACCAATATCCATTACAAGCCTACCAACTCTCACAGCTACCTCGACTACAGGTCCTCACACCCCGCTTCCTGTAAGGACTCCATTCCATTCTCTCAGTTCCTTCGCCTCCGTCGCATCTGTTCCGATGATGCTACCTTCAAAAACAGTTCCTCTGACATGTCCTCCTTCTTCCTTAACCGAGATTTTCCACCCACGGTCGTTCACAGTGCCCTCAACCGTGTCCGGCCCATCTCCCACGCATCTGCCCTCACGCCTTCTCCTCCCTCTCAGAAACATGATAGGGTCCCCCTTGTCCTCACTTATCACCCCACCAGCCTCCGCATTCAAAGGATCATCCTCTGCCATTTCCGCCAACTCCAGCATGATGCCACCACCAAACGTATCTTCCCTTCAACCCCCGGCGGCATTCCATAGGCATCGTTCCCTCCAGGACACCCTGGTTCACTCCTCCATCACCCCCTACTCCTCAACCCCCATCTATGGCACCTCCCCATGCCCACGCAAAAGATGCAACACCTGCCCCTTCACTTCCTCTCTCCTCACCGTCTAAGGGCCCAAACACTCCTTTCAAGTGAAGCAGCATTTCACTTGCATTTCCCCCAACTTAGTCTACTGCATTCGTTGCTCCCAATGCAGTCTCCTCTACATTGGAGAGACCAAACGTAAACTGGGCGACCGCTTTGCAGAACACCTGCGGTTTGTCTGCAAGAATGACCCAAACCTCCCTGTCGCTTGCCATTTTAACACTCCACCCTGCTCTCTTGCCCAGATGTCTATCCTTGGCTTGCTGCATTGTTCCAGTGAAGCCCAATGCAAACTGGAGGAACAGCACCTCATCTTCCGACTAGGCACTTTACAGTCTTCCGGACTGAATATTGAATTCAACAACTTTAGATCTTGAACTCCCTCCTCCATCTCCACCCCCTTTCTGTTTCTCACCCTTCCTTTTTTTTCCAATAATTTATATAGATTTTTCTTTTCCCACCTATTTCCATTATTTTTAAATCTTTTATGCCCTGCTAGTCTTTCCAACCCACCCCCACTAGAGTTGTACCTTGAGTGCCCTACCATCCATTCTTAATTAGCACATTCGTTTAGATAATATCACCACCATCAACGCCTCTGTGTTCTTTTGTTCCTTTGTCTGTGACATCTTTTGATTATCTGCTCCTATCACTGCTTGCTTGTCCCTACAAACACACCACGCATCCAACCCCCCCTCCCCCGCCCCCACCCTAAACCAGCTTATATTTCACCCCTTTCCTAAGATTCACTCAGTTCTGTTGAAGGGTCATGAGGACGCGAAACGTCAACTCTTTTCTTCTCCGCCGATGCTGCCAGACCTGCTGAGTTTTTCCAGGTAATTCTGTTTCTGTTTTGGATTTCCAGCATCCGCAGTTTTTTGTTTTTAGTAGTTGTAAGGGTGTTGTATTGAGGTCAGACCCCACCTTGAGTACTGTGTGTGGTTCTCGTCACGTAGGCATACAAAGGATGTTACTGCACTTGATAGTTCCAAGATTCAGGGGTTTAATATAGAGGAAAAGGTTGAGGAAATTTGGTCTTATTCTTGGCAGCTTGCAAGTGATCTAATTAAAATTGTTGGCTCCAGTGAAAGATTTAAGTATCAGAAGGTATAGGAGAAGCATGTTCAGTAAAGTAATTGGGTTAGTCATTCCCTTTCCATTCTGACAGGGGCTGCATTAATCATGTGCATCCAGGAACTTTCCATGCATAGCAGTAAAACTTATTGATTGTGATAGATAATTGGCAACGTGTCGAATTGTGATGACGATACAAATAAAACAAGTAATCATGATTCATAACGTAGATATAGGCAATCATTAAAATAGCAATAAAGTATAAAATACATAAATATAAAGTATATAATAAGAGTTTTCACATTAATGATCATTCCAGTATATAAATAATTACAATATGTTGCAAAATGCAGGTCACCTTCATTTATGATACAGAAATGAAAGATCTTTTGCACTCTACATTTTCTATTCAAGTATCTTATATTGTCAGGCTGAGTTCATTAAATTCTCAGCATATTATTAATGAGTTTTATAAAGTAGGAGATTGGGCTGCCTCGCTGTCTATTCGTTCTATATCTTATTTGTGGGATGGTTTATCTTCTTAATTCCATTGCACATTTACTTTTGTGTGGTTGTGCAAGAGATAGTGGCACAAAGGGTACATTAAGAGAGGCCTGATTTAACAGCAGTTGTAAACTTCTAACTGCCTCTGTCAAGTCATTGAGGATGGATTGATCAGACAAAAGACCTGAACCATCAATTGGGACTGTCAAATCTCTCCTTTCCTGTCCCTGGAGTGTGATGCTGTGGCTCGAGGGACACCTATTTACTCTGCAAACACTGGTCAATTAATTGATTGGCAATATCTGATAAATTAGCTGGAGCAGTGCTGGTGCAATTTAAGACCCAGTTCCTCAGAGCAATTTGCAGTCTAACTCACCCTCCCCATCTTTTGCTTCCCTTTCGTTTCTTCTGTCTCCCCCAGAGCTATTGACCAATTCGGATAGTTTCGCTTTACTGACACATCTGAGTTCATGAGTGAATCTCCAGCCACTCATGGTGTTGTTATAGTGTGGCCTTGTTGCCTATTTGTAGTAGAGTTGATCTGCAGACAACTTTCTAAGTGGAAACATTAGGTTTATTTACAATACAGCCAGCAGCAACTACATGTATGTATTCAACTCCATCTTTACACCGACTGTGAAGGTAGACAGCGCTGCTAACACATTGGTCTACACAGATCATGTGATCTCACATCACAGGACTATTCTTAACAAAACCATAATTACTACATTCCTCCCCCTTTAACTTTGCTATACATTTTGTATTTACAAGTACATTTATCTTGTGACATTATAATATTTACACAGGTCATGATATTTACAAGTTCAGCCTGTCAGGTGGTTTCCTGATTCATGTGGAATGTCACAGCTCCACAACTTCCGATTCTTTTTCAGGAACCACATTCTCTGGAACTGCATGATCATCAGGTACCTCAGTGGGCAATTGCAGCTCACTGCCTTCTGCTCTGATAGAGGCATCAGGCATGTTAGTTCTTGTTGAGCATCTTCAACAGGAAACGTTGGTTCAGCAATGGTACAGGTGACCATATCTTGTTGTGGTATCTTTCTTTTTTTTTAACTGGCCCACATTCTTACTGGTGATCCGGCCTTCCACTTCCACGTGGTATTATAATGATCCAGTCAATTAACTTACTTTACCCAGTAACCACTTCGGTCCCCCACTGAAATTCTTTGCATATACTGCTTCTCCAACAGTAAATTGTCTCCCACGACTATGCAAGTCATGCATAGCTTTTTGGTTTCCTTGATGCTTCTCCACCTTCCACTCCAAATTTGGAAATATTAGGCTCAGTCTTGTCCTAAGACAGCGTCTTATCAACAATTCTGCAGGTGTTGCTCCTCTCATCATGTGGGGGGGTTGTTCTGTAGTGAAAAAGAAAATGTGCAAGCTTGGGCTCCGACAAATCACCTGATAACCTCTTAAATTTGTCTACAGCATCTAAAATTCTTTCCAGAGAAAGCCTTGGAAGTAACTTGTACCTCTTAGATTTTATCTTCAGCATGAGCATCATCATCCAGCAAACCAATGTGAGGGACTGGAATAATATCAAAGTAGGCACAGTTTAATAATTTGTTTATTGCCTCCTTCGAGTGTTTATAGGTGCTACCAGCCACCATTTTATTGTCTTTCCGGAAACTTCTTCTTTGTCTTCGTTCTACCACAGAGTTTAGTCTTGTCCTTCATTTTGACTTCACTGTCGACCAGACTTCTCTCAGGTGAAATCTCATCTTGTCTTAGTTCAGCAACTGAGTCTCCCGAAACTTCACTATCTGCTCACCTCTTGGAAAGCTCTCCGATTTTTGTTTTCAAGCCTCTTTGGCTTCATTTAGTTGATTCTTCAGCTCTTCTGTCTCTTTTTTTGTATTTGTTGGCTGCCTCCTGAACATTGATGTGTCTTCTCTGCCCACTGGTTCTTCAGTTTGTTCACAGAGGTGCTGAATTCTTTCTGTTTCTCTTCGTACTTTTCCAAAGGCACAAACTTTGACTTGAGGGAATCATGTCGAGTGTGAAGGTTTTTCAACAGATTTTCCTTTTCCTTGCAAAGGTTACTCACTTCATCTTGAACTCGGTCATTCAGCAGGGTCTCCTTGAGTTTCTTTTGCTGTTCTTCCATGTTTTTGTTTGAAATAGACTGCATTTCTTCAAATTGTCAAGCCTTATATATTCCTTTTTCATTCTGTCACAGTCCTTGGACTCTCAAGGCTCTTTCTGCCATATATTGTCTTGTTCCTTTTTCAAGATATGAACTCTTTCAGCTTCCTTTTGAAATCTCACTGGCTAATTAAAGTTGATTTCCCTTGATCAGTTTCGCCCGAGAAGACTTGGTCCTCTGCCTCTCAATACCATCACAGGTAGTTGTGCCAATTGGTTTCTATAAATGTACAAGTGCTCTGCTGATACCTTTTACTTGGATTCCTTCGCATGTGTATGTTTTCAACTTGGCAAATTTTTGTTCCAATTTAATAGATGTTCACCATTATTTAAATATCTGAAAGTGTGTTCTCCAATTACAATAATGGAAGCTCCCCTGTCTAATTCCATTTTTACTGGTTTGCCATTCGCTTGTACTGCAACAAATATTGATTCTGTCTTCACAACTTTCATGTTAAATAATGAATAAGGCCGGGATTTTCCAGCCCCATCGCGGCCAGGATCCACCACAGGCGAGGCCAGAAGTCCATTGACCTGCGGCGGAACCGGAAGATCCCAGTGGCAGGCGGCTGCGGAAAATCCCACCCCAAATGTCAGAATTTGTTGTTTCAAGCCCTTCTACACTGTAGATTTCATTGGGCTTCTTCTGTCGCTTGCAAGCCTGTTTAAATCTCCCTTTGCACTGTCTCATTATATTTCCACTTCTGGGACAGAAGTAACATTCTATTTTTTTAAATTGCCAATTGCTAAAAGACAGTTTATTGCCACATCGACTACAGTTGTTCTCCGATTTAGCTACTAAATTATTTCTTCTTATTTTATGGTTAGTGGAGGCTCTTTCCCGCTTAGTGGTCGAGTTTTGCTTTTTCGCGCCACTTTCGGCTGACTGTTCCCACTCGATCTGGAGTACAGCACCATTTTGCACCCCTTGTATTGCTTGTGAATCTCTTGCAGCACTTTCCATGGTCAGTGCTATTTCTAATGCCTTCTTAAACTCAAGATTCACTTCAGCCAACAATCTTCCCTGAATAGAGTCTTCTTTCACACTACACACTAAACTCTCTCTGAGCATGCCGTTCAGAGTCTCACCGAGCTTGCAATGTTCTGTTCGTTGCTTCAACTTTGCCATTTGCTAGCAATTGTCTCACCTGGGGGTCTACGGAGGCGAATTGAATGGAAATTTTTCATCGTGACTGAAGGGTTGGGTCGAAAGGTCCACCAATTCTCTGAAATTATTTGAATCTGGGGCACTGGGTGCTGTCAAACTTCAAATCAAACTGTAGGTTTTGCTCCCACAAGTACTCGAGAGGATCATTCGCCTCTTCACTTCCCCTGTGATTTTTTTCACTTGAAAGAACGCGAGGCATTCTATATACTGAGACCAATCGTCTGTGGTTGGGCTCAAAGGGATCGATTCTACCAAATTTTGGCATTTTGGGTGAGTATATCTTCTGTTATTTTAAACGGACGTTAATACTCACAATCACTGGGTGAGATACAGTACCGATTCCGATATATCTTGATTTATCCTTGTCGCCAGTTTGTTGTAGTGTGGCCTTGTCTGTTTGTAAAAGTTGATCCGCAGACAACTTTCTAAGTGGAAAAATTAGGGTCAGAATATTGCCATTGGTATGCAGGAGCGAGCCCAATACGCCGTAAAATGACATGCAAAGACATTGGGCGTGTGTCCCGACCTCACTGTGCGTCATTTCGGCCTCCAGTGCGCGCCTGCTAAACTGTCAATGGCCCATTAAAGCCATTAAAAAAGTAAGTAAAGTTGTTAATGGTGCTGCCCATTGGGAGACAGGCGAAGAGCCCAAGTGGCCTTCACGTTTTTCAGGAAACGTCATCCACGGGCGGGATGAGATTTCCTGAAGGTTTTATAAAATAAATAAATAAATTTTACTTACTTCGCAAACATGTCCCAGCTCATGTAACACTGTCACATGAGGGGACATGTTTAAATAATTTTTACTTTATTTATTAAAAAGTTTTATTATGTAATTAATCTCCCTGAGGCAGCTCTTTCACGCTGAGCGCTACCAGCTGCATGTTACACTGGGCAGTTCCCGCCCAGCGCGCCAGCCATAGGAAATATTCTCCCTTAGGTTTATTTACAAAAGAGCCAGCAGCAGCTACACGTGTGTATTCAGCTCCATCTCTACACTGACTGTGGAGGTAGCCTGCGATGCTAACACATTGGTTTACACAGATCATGTGATCTTACATCACAGGACTATCGTTAAAGGTACAGTCTAACATTTAACAAAACCATAATTATGATGGTATTACTTCACCTAAATTGTGAGCAATGGCCTTTGTTTAAGTTACATTGGGATTTGTCTGAGGCTCATCAAAATTTTAAGTACTTACCTTTGTATAACACCTTAGCCCTGATTTTAACCTGTGGAGATGGAGTGGGGTGAGGCCGAAGTGGGCAGCAAACCATCCCAACTCCAGCTGCGTGAGGCCCAGGAGGTTTTACCTCGGGAGCCTCATCAGCATGGCCCTGTCTGATTTGTGCCCTAAGCCAGTGGAAAACATCAACTGGTCCAGCCGCATAAGGGAGTAGAATATATGGGCAGGCATAGGCCACTGCTGGGGATGAAGGGGCGATCTCCACCATTCAGGTAAGTAGCTTAGAGAGGGTTCGGAATGGCCCAGTGATTGGGAATGGACCGAAGCCTGAGGAAGAGCATGCCTAAACTTTCCTTGTAGGACTTGGTAGGGCACTTGTGCTCCTTCCAGCTGATGAGGAAATTGAAAAAAACTTACCTTTTCTGGCCCTGACTCTTCGTCCTTCCTGCTTAGCTGGCCAGGTCGGAAAGCCATACTGGTTTCCCCACAGAGGCCTCTGGTTAAAATACCAGTTGGACTACACTGGCATCATCAGAACCCTGTATATATGAATAGATCACATTGGTTTCTGCTGAGTTTCTTTCCCTCCTGCACAGAAGAGAATAATAAAATTGAAACCTATGGGATCCTGGTAGGTAAGTCCCTTAGGCAATTTTAACTCTCGGGCGGACATGGTTACAATCATCACTCAAGGGTTAAGTTAGGAGAAGGGATTGTGTAAACTAGGCTTCTACTCTCTGTAGACAGTTAAGGTGTGATGTGATTAAGGGTTTTTAGGGTTTTGAAAGTGTTTGATAGAGTAGATAGAGAGAAACTTTTCCCCTTGGTGAAGGAGTCGAGGACAAGGAGATTTAGCCTTCAAATCAGAGCCATGACATTCAGGGGAGAAGTTAGGAAACACTTTGACATGGTAGAAGTGTGGAACTCTCTCCCACAAGAAACAGTAACACCAGCACAATGAATTAATTTTAAATCTGACATCAATACATTAATGCTATAGGTCAAGAGTATAACAAAATATGGAGACAAGGCAGTTGAATGGATTTCAGAAACAGGTCAACCATGATCTTATTGAATGGAAGAACAGGCTTGGGGAACTGAATTACCTCCTCCTATCCCTATGGTCCTATATTTTTCTGCCAAAAACCGTTGATCACTTTCGCAATCAGCAACTTGAAAGCATTGCTCTATTTAACACATAGTCATTCCTTTGGCAAAAATAAAAGCAAAAAACTGCAAATGCTGGAAATCCAAAACAAAAATAAAAATAAAAATACCTGGAAAAACTCAGCAGGTCTGGCAGCATTTGTGGAGAGAAACACAGTTAACGTTTCGAGTCCGTATGACTCTTTAACAGAAATAAGTAAAAATAGAAGAGAGGTGAAATATAAGCTGGTTTAAGGGTGGGGGGGACAAGTAGAGCTGGATGGAGGGCCAGTGATAGGTGGAGATAGCTAAAAGATGTCAGACAAAAGGACAAAGAGGTGTTGAAGGTGGTGATATTATCTAAGGAATGTGCTAATTAATGGTAGAAGGCAGGACAAGCAAGGTACAGATTACCCTAGTGGGGGTGGGGTGAAGGAAACGAAATAGGCTAAAAGGTAGAGATAAAACAATGGATGGAAATAAATTTAAAAAGTAATGGAAATAGGTGGGAAAAGAAAGGCCCATATAAATTATTGGAAAAAAAAGAGGGGGGGATCGGAAAGGGGTGGGGTTGGAGGAGAGAGTTCATGATCTAAAATTATTGAACTCAATATTCAGTCCGGAAGGCTGTAAAGTGCCTAGTCGGAAGATGAGGTACTGTTCCTCCAGTTTGCATTAGGGTTGGATGGGCAGGTCCTTTAATTTTTTAATGATCCTGTCAATAACATCAATTGGCCATTGACAGGTCGGCAGGCCCGCAGCTGATTTTGCTGCAGGCCCACTTTCCTAAAGATTTAAATGGGTCCACCTGACGTAATCCCACGTCATTTTGCGCATTGGCGAGTGGGCCCCACCCCCTGCTCGCCGACGGCAAAATTCAGCCCACAATTTCAGGTCAAGGACCTTCCATCAGAATCTCATGAGATGTGTCCCCTGTGCGCTCCACACCCTGTTATGAGAGACTGATCATGGAGTCACCCCTGATCTGTCTATATGTAACGGTGCTGAAGATCAACCATAGGTTACACCCCCTCATTATACAGTAGCACATGCTCTGGATCACTATGAACAATTGCATGTTGATGTTCACAAATCAGTATCTGAAGGATGTTCTTTCAATTTTGGTGATGTTACCTTCATCTAAAAAATCCCATAAAATATAATCCAAAACCACATCTGAAAATATATCTAACAGGATTCAGATCTCATTGGAACATGTTTGTCAACACTGCAGTATATACGGGCAGAGCCAATCATTTACATGAAAACAGAAAGTGTTGGAAAACGTCAGTGGGTCTGGCAGTATCTGTAGAGAGTGAAAGAGAGTTTCAAGTTTAATATGACTTCTTCAGAACAATCCTTGATACGTGTCTTCTCATTTCTCGATTATTGACTTTCAATATTATTAAGCTAGACACAGCTCAGGACCCAGTCAGAGTAAGCATCACAAGCTCATATCAGCTATGGAATTAATGCAGTCTTTATTTGAAAGATCTGTTTATACAGATTTATTGAATCAACCTTCTTTATCCTGAACCACAGTCAGTTCTGCACCTGATACATTCAGGCACCATTCATGTTTCATTCACAGATGGGGCTTCAGGCTTGGATTCACAAAATGCTTAGGAATGAGGAAAGCCAATAAGCCCATTTTAATTCAAACATCCAGAACTATCCTATACTTCCACATTGCTCCATCTGGTTGTTTGCTACAAGTATTCTGGCTTTTCTCCACCAGTCTGCCCCAGGATCCATTCCTTTCTGCATTTCTGGGGCATTAAGCTTCCAATATCAACCCCGAAATTGCCTTTACTAGCTTGAACCTGCAATCTCTTTGCCCTACTCCAATAGTTTAATTTTAAATAGTATTCTAGAGTTTGCATGCCACTTTATTGTGTGTATTTCTATAATATCACCTCTCAGGCTGAAAGAACCCATTCTTTCCAGTCTTTCCTCGTGACTCCGATGTTTGGGATCAGTTTGGTTGCCTTACCCATGACCTCCATTAATGGGTCTGCTTCTTCATGACATTAGCTTTGCAACTCGACTAATTCTGTTTCAGTGTCAAAAGGCCAGGAATTGGTTGACATCACGCCCATGTAACAGACTTAAGAAAGGCACTAAAGCATTGTTTCCCAAACTACTTTTCAATTTTAACAGTTGAAAAGTAATGTGACCCAGATGCTAACAAAAGCAAAAAGCTAACAAAAGCAGCACAGTAACATTCAATATATAATTATTGAGGTTTGCATATTATAGATCAACATATAATACATCATATAAATATGAAAATCTGTTTTAAAGTGCTTCGTAAAAGCTTATTATTTTATGTACTCACCAGTCCATTATTTCATCTAAGCTGTTACAGTTCATGGCCAGGAGGCAGTGGAAGTACAGGTTAAGTGTGTTGAGGTGGCTGACGTTGAAACTCAGGTTGTTCTGCAGCACCAGGCTAAAGGAGCTGGGCTCACAGGTCACAGCTCAGCAATGGAGACATTTCTACCAGGTTTATGGTCAGTGGCAGTCTTTATGAAGGAAGGGGAGTGTTTCTCAATAGATATAGAACATAAGGTCCACAATTAATGGCCATTGAGGTTTCAGCCGAGTTCTTCAGATTCCCCAGTGACAGAATGACCCGGACCCCATGGCCCGGAGAGAGAGATTGCAAAACAAGCAGGACCAGTCACCTCCTGGGCGCGGTGCTGGTGCGGGGCATAGTAGCGGAGGAAGAAGAACTGACAGCCCCATTCGCTACTTCTGCGATGCCGCTTATTCAGAAGAGCTATTCATGCTAGATGTGCAGTCCCTTCCATATTGGTAGAGGCAGCAAAGGACGTGACCTAAGCCTATGCCTCAAAAATGTATTTGATCCAGCTGGTTTCAGGAAAACATGGTTTCCATGTGCTCTTGAAGGCTCTACCACTGGAGGCTCCACCAAAAGGCTAAGTCTGTTAAAAGAACTATTTATCCAAATGTGAAGTTGGGAAGAACAGGATGCCAAGGGCAGTTAATGGCTCCTGCTGGCCCCATTTCAGATCAACTCTGCCTCTCACCATCACCCCTCACCATCTCGATCACTCCTTCCCCACCACCTTCTGATGCCCATGCCCCCTCCCAGGACCTACCTGAGGGAGCCCTAAATTCAGTGCCAATTCACCGCCAAGCTGCTAGCATGTACCTACTGCTCACCACTCTCATGTAAGTGAGCTCAAAGGCCCATTATTAGGTGTAGCTCAAGCCTAACTTTTCAGGTTCAGTGATCGTGGCCCACACACAGTTCATGCCAGCAAGCTGGCAGAACCAACTTTTAGGCCAAAATCTCTCCATTGGCCTGCTACCAGTTTCACTAATTTCATAGAATCAAAGAATGGTTATAGCACAGAAGGAGGCCATTCAGCCCATCATGCCTGTGCCAACTCCCTGTAGGACCAATTCACCTAGTGCTACTGCACCGCCTTTTTCTGGCAGTCCTGTTCATTCTTCCTTATCAGATAATGATCCAAATCCTTTGAATGCTTTGATTGAACCTGCCTCCACCACACTCTCAGGCAGTGCCTTCCTTGTCCTAACTACCCGCTGCATGACAAAGTTTCTCCTCATGCCTCCATTGCTTCTTTTGCCAATGACCTTAAATCAGCATCCTCTGACTCCTAATCCTTCCACCAATGGAAACAGTTTTTCCCTAACTACCCTGTCCAGACACCTCATGATTTTGAATACCTCTATCAAATTTCCCCTTCTCTTCTCTAAGGAGAACAACCCCAACTTTTCCATTCTATCTTCATTGCTGTAGTTCCTCATCCCTGGAATCATTCTTGTGAATCTTTTCTGCACCCTTTCTAATGTGCTTCTAAGACTCGTGTTTTAAAGCTGAATAAAGATAATTATAAGGTTATGAAGGCAGAGCAAGCTAAAGTGAACTGTGAAACTCGGTTAAAAGGCAGGGCAGTAGAGATGCAGTGACAGACTTTTAAGGAGATATTTAAAGACTCTCAGCAAAGATTTATCTCAGTGAGAAAGAAAGACTCTTTGAGAAGGATCCATCATTTGTGGCTAAATAAGAAAGTTAAGGATAATATCAAATTGAAAGAAACACTGTACAAATCTACAAAGATTAATGGTAGCCCAGAAGCTTGGTTAGATTTTAAGAACCAACAAAGAATGACTAAAAAAAACACAGAGGGAGAAAGAAGAGCATGAGATAAAGCTAGCTAGTAATATAAAAACAGATAGTAAGAATTTCTTCACTTGGCTCATTCCTGGAATGAGGGGCTTACCTTATGAAGAAAGGTTGAATAGGCTGGACCTATACTGACTGGAATTTGGAAGAATGAAAGGTCATCTTATTGAAACATATAAGATCCGGAGGGGACTTGATAGGGTGGATACTGGGAGGATATTTCCGCTTGTGGGGGAGACTAGAGCCAGGGGACACCGTTTCAGAATAAAGGATCGCCCTTTTAAGATGGAGATGAGAAGAATTTTTTTCTGTCAGGTTTGATAGTCTGTGGAATTCTCTTCCCCAAAAAACAGCAGAGGCTGGGTCATTGAATATATTCAAGGCTGAGTTAGATAGATTTTTCACAGACGAGAGTCAAAGGTTACGGGGGCCAGACAGGAAAGTGGTGTTGATACCACAATCAAATCAGCTATGATTTTATCAATGGCGGAACAGGCTCAAAATGCTGAATGCCCTACTCCTGCTCCTAAGTTCTATGTTCCAATGTTCCTCTAATATATCCAAGTTTGTGTCGTCCACAAATTTTGAAATTGTGTCCTGTACACCAAGTCCTTGATCATTTATATATATGAGGAAGAGCAGGGTTCCTAACACTAACCATAAACCTTTCTCCAGTCTGAAAGACAACCGTTCAGCACTACAGTCTGTTTCCTACCATTCAGTCAATTCCATATCCATGTTACTACTGTCCCTTTTCTTCCATGAGCTATAACTTTACTCACAAGCCTTGTGTGGCACTTTATTAAGTGCCTTTTGAAATTCCATGTACACCGCATCAACAGCATTACCCTCATCAACTTTTTCTGTTACGTCATCAAAAAACTCCAGCAAGTTAGTTAAACATGATTTGCCCTTAACAAATCCTTAGTTAACCTGCATTTGCCCAGGTGACTATTAATTTTGCCACAAATTATCCTTTATAAAAGCTTCCCCTCCACACATGTTAAGCTGACTATCCTGTAGTTACTGCACTTATCCTTACACCCTTTTATGAACAAGAATTTGAAATTCTCCAGTCCTCTCATACCACCCTGAGTGTAAGGGAGATTGGAAAGTTATGGCTGCAGTTTCCACTCTCACTTCCCTCAGTATCCTTGGATCTCATCAGGTCCCAGTGCTTTATCAACTTTAAGTATAGCCAACCTATGCAATATTTCATCCTTATCAACTTTAAACCTATCGAGTGTCTGAACTATCTCCTCTTTCACCATGACGTGGGCAGCATCTTCTTCCTTGGAAAAGACAGATGCAAAATAATCATTTAGTACTTCAGCAATGACCCCTGCCTCCGTGCATAAATCCCCTTTTTGGTTCCTAAATGGCCCCATTCTTCCTTTTACCACCCTTTTACTAATTTATTGCTGCAGCATTTCTTATCTGACCAGGTGCTGGACATTACATTTGCTAGTCAGGTGCATATTCTCAAGGGTTTTCCCTGCTCCTGACCCAGTTACAAAGACTCTTCTGACTGATTAATTCTTTGGTAAAAAGCAGAGCTTTGGATTCTCAGTTTAGCTGATGCTCTAAGCTCAAACATTATAACTGAGTCTTTGTGTTTCTTGTGAAACCCGCTCATGCTGTGGAAATCCTAGTCGTACAGGGTTTAACATCAATGAATCAACAATTACAATGCATAAATTCTCAGGGTCCAATATGCTCTTTCCACTAAAGGTTTCTATAATGCCTATTTATTTTTGTTGCAAAAGAGCTGCAAATGAAATTGTGGACATTTGCAGATTTGAACTGAATAAGATGTTATTAATGGGTGAGGAATCACAGGGAAATTTCAAGATTTGATTCACAGCGGAATTTCACCCTCTTTATATAGAGTTCCAGCAGATTAAGTAGTATTGGACACAAGAAAGAACACAGAAAGAAAACCTAAGACTGAGAAGGGTAGAAATTGGTGTGTCAACTACCTTAAATTTGTGTCCTCTCATACAGACCCTTCTGAAACTGGAAACAGTTACTCCTTATCTCCTACACACAGATAAAGGCAAAGTACTGTGGATGCTGGAAATCCAAAACAAAAACAAAAAATGCTGGAAAAACTCAGCAGGTATTCCTTATCTCCTCCTGCTTAAGGTACCATCCCCTAAGAGGGTATTGGCAACCATGGACTTCCAGTGGATTGGTCCATAATCATGCTTGGCAAAGTACTATAGTGGTTGCTGTCTGCAGTCTAGCTGACCAGGAAACTCTCCCACTCTTACCACCTGCCATATTGGAAGGATTTACATGCTGGTCGTCAACCTGATTGGCCATATTACAACCATGCCTTCCATGGTCATCAAGTCCTGAAATGACACTTGAACCCAGAGCTCCTGGCTCAGAGGTAGGGATGACACCACTGCACCACAAGACCTCCTCTCCTATCATCCCTATCAAAATCCTTAGGACCTCGCAGGTGAAGGCAGGGCCGCCAATTCACTAACAGTTACTCACATCATTATGACAACCCATCATCCTGCCTAGTTGACCAATGACAATGTAAGTAATTATTTGATAATGATCAGGTAAATATTCAAAAAGCCTGAAAAGAATATGTCGAGACTGAGCGATTACGGTCAGCCAATTTGGCTCAAAATTTTGTCTGTGAGCTCGATTATAATTTGCCGCGAATCAAATCTATTTGTGGTTTCTTATTAGTGGCCAGCATTCACAAGCTGCCTGCAGCATCTGTTCTGACCGATATCAACTTCCCTATGAAAGGAAGAAAGGGAATGGTCGACTGGGCACGGAACTCCGAAGACAAAATTATTATTCCAAAAAACATATTCATACCCGCGTCACCAGGTGAAATATTTATGGTTGCTTTGCATGTTCTCATAAGGAGTAGCACACCTAATAAGGAAAGGCGATCTTTGTTTAGTCAAATATTTTGAGGGGGGAGGTGAATTTCCACCAGCATTCTCTCAATTGTATATGGTGTTTGTGTTATTTTTGCAGCATTTCTGCCGCCCATATTCTAAGAAAAGTACAGCAGATTGGCAGAAATTCACCCCCTCTCTGATATGAAATAGTATGTAATGATCCCAGTGAACTTTAAAAATATATTCCAAAGGGAGATGGATAACTGCTCAAATGGGAAACATTTGCAAGACTTTGGGATAAAAAGCAGGGAATGGGACTAATTAGATAGTTCTTTCAAAGAGTCAGCACAGGCTTGATGGGCCGAATGGCCTCCTTCTGTGTTGTATGATTTGTATAATTTGTATAATTTGTTTTTCTTTTCAGAATTGGACGATTCTGCTGTTTTTGTACTTGGCACGATATTCTACAAAAATTTGGGACTTATTTTACCCTCCCCAAGGTAAGACTGGGACTGTACCCATTTACCAGCTTATTTTCCCAAGCTTCCATCTTGTTGGCTTTCTTCATGGCTTGAAAACCTGCCAAAAACTTTTCTCGCACCTGAAAAGAAAAAGGACGGCCTTAAAACACTTTTTAAATGCCTCCTGCTGTAATCCTCTCACTGCGATATTTAGAAAGCGACCTTAAAACTGAGACATTAAACCATGGCGCAACTCGAATGGAGAGCTGAGAGTTCTTCTAGTGTCACTTTTTAACATGCCTCAAGAAACGAAAAGGATTCATTCACTTTGGGGGTGCTTGTGGGATCTTGCTGTGCATATTTTAGCTGACTGTTTGCTGACATCACAAATTGACGATAATTCAAAAAGCTAATTTGTGCAAAGCGCTTTCAAGCATTTCTCAGAGATTTTGAGTGCTGTATAAATCCTTTTACACGGTGACCTATTTAATTTGTAGCTTGTAGCTGCCGTGTATCTGAGAATTTTTATTTTACAGTACTTTCCTTTCATTGTTGGTCCTTGACTAGTCATTCATTCATTCATAACAGAACCATCTCTGTAAAACACTGGAATGAGCTGCAGAAAATACTGCAGTAACAAGCAACTGTACATAGCCTGAAGCCTGTGTATGAGAGTTAGATTGCCCTCAAATAAAAATACAGAAATGCTGTAGCATGTATCCATTCTTGGCTTAATGCAGCCTAATGCAAATTACTCTTACCAACTGTGGGACATTTCCTCCTAAATAATAATTACAGAACCTTCCACATAAGTATATTTTAGCTAGATTCTCTTTTTATTCGATACTTTATAAGTTGACACTCTAATTATTTATTATGTTATGGTAGGGGCTATAATTAGAATAATTTACATTGGTAAGAACTCTAAACCCTTATTAATTCACAGAATGTTGGTATCGCTGGCATGACCAGCATTTACTACCCATTCTTAATTATCCTTGAGGAGGTGGTGGTGAGCCACCTTGTTAAACCTCTGCAGTCCATGTGGTGTAGGTACATTAATGCTAATATCCTGCTTTGCAGCTGAGTTCAAATGTCAGGATTTGTTTTTTTTTCTCATAAATAGGATGAAAGTCCATGACTCAATATGTACATAAGATTTATAAGTCTTAAATTTATATAAATAAACATAAGTATACATAAATATACATATAAATATACATCCCTCCATCATAAGGTCAGAAATGGGGATGATCGCTGATGATTGTACAATGTTCAGTACCATTCGCAACTCCTTGGGCAGAATTTTTCCGTGGGTGAGTTGGGGGCGGGGCCATCTCGCCGACCCCGAAAATGACTCGGGATGACGTTGGGGGGAGCCCCCGACGTCATCCCACCCCATTTAAATATTCAGGAAGTCAGGGGGACTGTGTGATCAGCTGTCCACCCGCCGACCTGTCAATGGCCAATTGAAGCCATTGATAGGGTAGTTAAATCAATTAAAGACCCTGACCCTCCAACCTTAAGGTCGGTGGGCAGGCCAGGAGCCCCAGTGGGCTTCTGAAAGAACATGAAACCTCATCCACAGGTGGGATGAGGTTTCATGTCAGTTTTAAAAAACTTTAATAAAGTTTCTGTGATATTTATTAACATGTCCCATCTCGTGTGACATTGTCACATGAGGGGGACATGTTAATTTTTTTTAACTTTTCTACTTTTAAACTTTGAAAAATTTTCAGCGATCTCCCTGAGGCAGCACTTAGTCTCAGGGAGATGTGCGCTCTTTCGCATTCTGGCAATTGGGGAATCCCCCCCTTCCCGCCCGCACAGGAAGTGCGTAGCGCTTCCCGTCAGGCGGCCTGCTGGGCAGGCCTTAATTGGCCCACCCACTCAAAATGATGACGGGGCCTGTTTTGGTGGCGGCAATCGGCTGCCTGCCCGTCGCTGAGTCAGTGGTGCCCACCCGCCCATCAAGGACAAAATTCTGCCCCTCAGATACTGAAGCAGTCCGTATTCATATGTAGCAAGACCTGGACACCATTCAGCCTTGGGATGATAAGGGACAAGTAACATTCTCGCTAAATTATTAATGACTATCCCTTGCTAGCAAGGGTGATTGTCTTCCATGAGTTCAAAGATGGCTGAGGAGGCCGATTCAGGATCTACAGACTTTATGGCACATAGGGCATTTGTTGTCATGTAGGATGTCTGTCGTGCATTGTCAGTGTAAGTCACGGCACGTTCTTCTCACTGCTTTCACTTTGCCTCTCCATTTTGTCGTCATTGGATCTCAAAATTCTGGGATCCTTCCCACAGATTCTGCTGCCACCTGGTTCAATCCAGAGCGATGGTCTCCCAGGAGTTGATGTCAATGTTGCATTTTTTCATGTTGGCTTTTAGTACATCCTTGAAGTGCTTCTTCTGTCCTCCTCTGGTGATCTGCTATGACTGAGCTGGGAGAAGACAACCTGCTTTAGGAGCTTGGTATCTGACATTGAACCATATGTCCAACCCAGCGAAGCTGATGGTGGCTGATCATAGCCTCAATGCTTGTGGTGTTTGCTTGTGAGAGGACACTGATGTTGGTGTGCCTGTCCTCCCACTTAATGTGTAAGATCTTCTATAGGCAGCGTTGGTGGTATGTACCTTGTCCATATTTCAGCTCCGTAGGTAAGGAAGGGATCACAGCCGCATGTTAGACCATGAGCTTGCTTTCAGTTTTGGGGATGTTGCAATCTTCAAACACTCGCTTCCTCAGGAAGGCTGCACCAGCAGATTTCGGGTGATGCTGAATTTCTTCGTCAATGTGAAAGATACCTTCCAAGGTACTGGAAGGGTTCTATATTTTCCAGGCACTCATCATGAATCCTAATCAATGATGATGGGCCATGTACATTTGGAGCTTGCTTGCTGATGGAGGACTTTGGTTTTATGAATGTTCCGGAGAATTGTCAACATATTTACAGAAGCTTATGAGAATTACACTCAACATTCATACCACACAGATGCCAATGACCATCTCGAACAAGAGGGTATCTAACCATCTCCCTTGACATTCAGTAGTATTACCCTCACTGAATCCCCACTATCAACATCCTGGGGGTTACCATTGACCAGAAACTGAATTGGACTAGCCATATAAATATTGTGACTCCAAGAGCAGGTCAGAGGCTAGGAATTCTTCAAACAGTAACTCACTTCCTGGCTCCCCAAAGCCTGTCCACCATCTACAAGGCACAAGTCAGGAGTGCCATGGAATACTCTCCACTTGCCTAGCTGATTGTGGCTCCAACAACATTCAAGAAGCTCAGCATCATCCAGGACAAAGCACCCCGTTTGACCAGCATCCTATCCACCACCCTAATCAATCAATCCCTCCACCACCGACACACAGTGGCAGCAGTGTGTGCTATCTACAAGATGCATTCTTAATCTTGCTCTACTTGTCAGAGATGCATCTGCCATGACAGTCACTATTGATATGAGTGACACCACGCAGTCTTTGTGAACACGCAATCCTGTCTTCACCTTGAGGACGCCCTTCATTGTGTTGTGTGACACTACCATTGTTCTAAATGCGATGAAATCAGAACAGATCTAGCAGCACAAAACTGGGCATCTATGAGGGGCTGCAGGTCATCAGTAACAGAAGAATTGTATTCCACCATCATCTGTAACCACATACAGCAGCACATCCCTCACTCTATCATTACCATCAAGCCAAGGGATCAAACCCGGTTCAGTGAGGAGTTCAGAACAGCATGCTCGTGGAATACCTAAAAATGAGACGCCAACCTGGTGAAACTACAGCACGTGACTATTTGCATACTAAACAATGGGAGCAACATTGTAAAGACAGAACCAAGTGATCCACAACCAATGGATCAGATCTAAGCTCTGCAGTCCTGCCACATCCAGTCATGAAAGGTGGTGAGCATTTAAACAACTAACAAATACCCCCACCCTCAATGATGGGGGATTAAGAATGCTTTTCCCTCTTGGTAGTTCTCTCATTACCAACCACAGGCTCACTCAGGTTGTTATGTCTTTAGGACCTAGCCAGCTCAGTCAATGGTGGGTGCTATCGAGCCACTCTTGGTGATAGTCATTGAAGTCCCACAACACAAAGTACATTCTGTGCCCTTGCTACTGTCAATGCTTCTTCAAAGTGATACTCAATTTGGAGGAGTAATGATTCATCAGCTGAGAGAAGGTGGTAACTTTTTTTTTGTTCATTCATGATATGTGGGCTTCGCTGGCTGGGCCAGCATTTATTGCCCATCCCTAGTTGCCCTTGAGAAGGTGGTGGTGAGTTGCCTTCTTAAACTGCTGCGGTCCATGTGGTATAGGTACACCCACAGTGCTGTTAGGGAGAGAGTTCCAGGATTTTGAACCAATGACAGTGAAGAAACAGTGATATATTTCCAAGTCAGGATGGTGTGTGCCTTAGAGGGGATCTTCCAGTAGTGGTGTTCCTATCTATCTGCTATCCTTGTCCTTCTAGGTGGTAGTGGTCGTGGGTTTGGAAGGCGCTGTCTAAGAAGCCTTGGTGAATTCCTGCAGTGCATCATGTAAACGGTACACACTGCTGCTACTGTGCATCGGTGGTGGAGGGAGTGAATGTTTGTGGATGTCGTGCCAATCAAACAGGCTGCTAAACCAGCAGGAGGTTTACTTGCCCATGTTTGTTCTGATGCCATGAGACTTCATGGGGGCTGGAGTCAATGTTGAGGACTCCCAGGGCAACTCCCTCCCAATTGTATACCGCTGTGCTGCCACCTTTGCTGGGTCTGCCCTGCCAGTGGGTCAGGGATGGTGATGGTGGTGCCTGGGACATTGGCTGTAAGGTATGATTCGAGGAGTATGATTATGTCAGACTGTTGCTTGAATAGTCTGTGGGACAGTTCTCCCAATTTTGCACAAGCCCCCAGATGTAAATGAGGAGGACTTTGTAGGGTGGGCAGGGCTGGGCGTGACTTCCACATGTCTGAATCTGATGCTTAGGTCAATGCTGGATTGACCATCTGGTTTTATGCTTATTACAGTTTTTTTGTAGCAGTTGATACAACTGAGTTGCTTGCTAGGTCACTTCAGGGGGCAGTCAAGAGTTAACTACATTGCTGTGGGTCTGGAGTCACAAGTAGGCCAAACCAGGTAAGGATGTCCTTCTAAAGGAAAATTAGTGAGCCAGAAGGGCTTGGCCCATATTGGTTAGGTAGCTACTCAAAAACCCAATTGTATTTAGGTATGTATTTTAATTAATAATGGTTCGATAGTATTCAGATCACTCACTAGTATATTTGTAGGTAAGGCAACTGCTCCATTTTCCTTAAGTATCCCCTTAAATACTCTCCAATCACAGCACTTCATTTTTTAAAATAGATACTCTAATCACTCCACTTGTACAGCTAAATATCCCAGTCAATCAGGCCAGTTCATGAAAGTGCTGTAGTGCCAAGATATTCACCGAGGTCTTCTGTTCTCTGGAGGGTCATACCCTGGAAGATGTGCCTAGGGACCCCTCGGTAGTCCCCATGCAAGAACCCAGTGGGAATTACCTGAAAGTTTCACCTTCCATTGGGCAATTATCCTGCATCCATAACCCTCCAAAATTCTAAGTTAAAGTCAGAGACATCGTATGGTTCAGACTCACTTAGCAGAATAGTTATCCAGGAAAAGTTAGAAGGATTAAAGCCAGTTCTAACTCCTGGGTAACGATCGTACTAAATACCTGACCACCCACTGGACCACCTGACTAACCCCCCATCCCTGATTGACTGCCCCCTGACCAACCACCCGATTAATGCTCCCAACTCTGGCCTTCACCCCCAACTACCCCCCTGCGACCCCCACACTCCTTGATTAACGTCCCCCACTCCTGACTAACACCTCAGCCCCATGACCATCACCTCATCCCCCGATCTGACTGCCTGACTTTTCCTCTACCCTGAACTGCCTCTGCTCTGACCCGCCCTACGCCCTTACCTACTTATCTCCTTTCTAAGTAGCTGGCATATTTAAACATATCGGTTTACAGCAGCTAGTGCTGTAAAAAGTGGGTGTGCTTCACTTCTCCCAGCAGTCCTGCAGTGCACTGAAGGCCTCTTTGAGCTGCTGTGCTACACGTTTCTCAGCAGGCCCAGGTCGCAATTCCAGGTGAGAAACGTGCAACTCCAGACTAATGTAATTGAAAAGGAGTGGAGTGGCAATCCGACGGCAAGTACCACAACAGGGAAGATACAGCCCATTATTTAAAAAGGCATCCTAATCACTTCAGGTTGCATTTTCATTGAACTTAATATTTAGCTTGTACAGAAAACACTTAGTATTCTTTAGAGAAGAACTTAATGTACTTAATATTGGTCCAGATAAGTGCTCTGATCACCATATGTTCTTGAAGCTTTGTGCAAGTTTTTTGGTGGAACTGTTTACATTTGTGGATTTTTAAAATACTCCTCACCGATTAATAAGAGGAACCTGCAGCAGTCTGGAGCTGCTTTGAGTGAGTAATGCACAGCAATAAACAAACCAATGCTTACGTGATAAATTTAACTTCTTTAATTGAATTTTAAGTGGAGTAGACCATTAAGCCTTTCCTATCTGACCTAATTAACCGAAGTTTTTTTAACTATTTTTAATGCTGTATTGTCACTTGCACCAATTATTGATAACTCTCCAGTGGACTACTGAGCTTAGAGGTATCAGCAAACAGATATATTAATCTAGTCAAATGAACCTCCCTTTAAGTTACATAGATTAACAACTCTGTTAAAATGGTGGTACAAGGAATTTCACATGATTAAGTAACTGCCTTCTGAATTTCTACAACACAGATTCTAAGTCAATGCTCTCCCATTTCATGATCAAACATTTCAGAAGACATATACTTTTCTTTTCTATCACGTTTAACGGTTCCTCTTAAATGAAGCCTCCAAGGTCTTGACCACATCCAGGCCAATCCATTGAAAGTTGAACATGCTGGAACTCAACACGGGTTCAATTTTGATTCAGGGTTGATAAATTGGTTCTAAACATGTACTGAATTTTACCAGGAAGATGGCTAGTCCCTTCTATATGAAGAGGGCACGACTACTTATAAGGCATTCCCATGTGAAATGAGTAATGTATGTGTAGTGCACCAGTGTAACCCCATTCCTTACATGGTTCGAGTCCCCAATGAAGTATTTAACTGATGAAATTCATATGTACTTCAGTGCCTGGAATGGCGCATTGCTTTGTAATTTTAATTCAATTTCACCCTTCTTTTAATAACCCACCTACCACTTTCCTGTTACCTTCTGAATTTGTTTGTCTATTTTTATTACTACATGATTATTGCTGAAAAAAGAAGAGACATGCTGTTGAAGCTTTCCATCTTACACTCAGCAGCATAGAATCACAAGAATACCAAATCTCAAAGGGAACAATAATTGGACGTCAAGCCAAAAAGACATTCTATGTACCACGCAAATGAGTAATGAGGTATATGAATTTTAGTGCCAGTGTGATGCTAGGTATGTAGGCCGCATGTCGCTATGACTGCTGGATCGTATCAAACAGCATGTCCATTTAGTGTTCGCAACAGGCAATATATGGAACATACTCAACCATCCCATCCTTGCAAGACTCAGAGCATTGTGCCCAACATTAGATGTGATTCTGCAATTGGGCAGCACATATTAAACAATCTCAATTGTGCTAAGAATTACATTAACAACCAATTTAAGATTATCAATCAAGCTCGCAGTGTAGCTCACTTACGTGTGCCAGAAGCTACACATAGGGCCCTGTGCTTTGCAAACAAATAAAATATGTCCATGCATTTGTGCCTTTTCAACTAAACAAAGCTTGGTTCATTCCCAGTGGCAATGTCTTGATCAATCAGAGTCAACTTGTCTGGTTTTAATTTAAATAAAAGCTTGGCAGTTAAATGTTCCCTGGTGCATTCTCCACTGTAACACCTCTACCAATCAGAGTCTGCTTGCCAACCAGTCAACACTCTCTTCTCATGCAGTATAAGTTGTTGTTCCCTTTGAGATTTGGTATTATTGCGATTCTGTCTTGATGAGTGCAAGAACACAAGCTTTGACAGCTTGTCTCTTATTTTTTCAGCAATGCCTCAGTTCTATACTACCAAGCGACTAGTTACTACATGAATGTTCTTAACCTGATTACTTAGTCTATAAATACATTTTACAATGTGAACTACACTGTAATTCAGTCTTCAGGCAGGAATGTGTTTCTTGAATAAAATATTATTATTATTTTCATGATGCTTTGATTCTCACTTCTAAGAGGCAGATAATGTCCTACAGTGCCCACCAATCAAAGAAAGCTGAAAGAAATATGGTGGGCACCATATGATAGCATTCCAGGGTCACCCAGGCATTTATTTGGGCTTTGAATAGCAGCAAACAGTCAGACAAACCCTCCCTAGCAATCCTCTATGTGCTGGACCCACAGATGATGTATCTAACAGGCCTAGCAGGTCAGCTGCCAGAATATCTTCTTTGTTTGTTACAGGGGCATCATTTGCCATGGTCTCCCCGTGGCAGCAGTATGCAACCTGAGGTATTTGCAACTATGAATTTGGTTCCTTGTGATTTGTTTGAACGAATAGGAATTACTTGCTTAATCAACACAGCTCTGCATTTCAGCTTCTACACATTAAGTACAGCATCAGGTGACAATCCTACCCAAAAGAGAGCTCAGCAAGAAGAAGAGGCAGTTCATGAAGCTTTCCAACCTTTTGTCCTTTTTTTTATTAATTGACGGGATGTGGGCTTCACTGGCTGGGCCAGCATTTATTGCCCATCCCTAGTTGCCCTTGAGAAGGTGGTGGTGAACTGCCTTCTTGAACCGCTGCATCCAAGTGGTCCCTGGAGTTCCAGGATTTTGATGCAGCGACAGTGAAGGAATGGTGATATAATTCCAAGTCAGGATGGTGAGTGACTTGGAGGGAAACTTCCAGGTGGTGGGCGTTCCCTTCTGTCTGCCGTCCTTGCCCTTCTAGTTGGTAGTGGTCATGAGTTTGGAAGGTGCTGTCTAAGGAGCCTTGGTGAATTCCTGCAATGCATCTTGTAGATGGTACACACTGCTGCCACTGTGTGTCGGTGGTGGAGGGAGTGAATGTTTGTTGATGTGGTGCCAATCAAGTGGGCTGCTTTGTCCTAGACATGTCAAGCTTTTTGAGTGTTGTGGGAGCTGCACTCATCCAGGCAAGTGGGGAGTATTCCATCACACTCCTGACTTGTGCCTTGCAAATGGTGGAAAGGCTTTGGGGAGTTAGGAGGTGAGTTACTTGCTGCAGGATTTCTAGCCTCTGACCTGCTCTTGTAGCCACAATATTTATATGGCTGGTCCAGTTCAGTTTAGGTCAATGATAACCCTCAGGATGTTGATAGAGGGAGATTCAGGGATGGTAATGCCATTGAACACCAAGGAGCGTTGTTTGGATTCTCTCTTGTTGGAGATGGTCATTGTCTGACACTTGTGGCGCATATGTTACTTGCCACTTGTCAGCCCAAGTCTGGTTATTGTCCAGATTTTGCTGCATTTGGAGATGGTCTGCTTCAATATGAGGAGTCACGAATGGTGCTGAACATTGTGCAATCACCATCAAACATCCCCACTTCTGACCTTATGATGGAAGGAAGATAATTGATGAAGCAGCTGAAGATGGTTGGGCTGAGGACACTACCCTGAGGAACTCCTACAGTGATGTCCTGGAGCTGAGATGACTGACCTCCAACAACCACAACCATCTTCCTTTGTGCTAGGTATGACTCCAATCAGTGGAGAGTTTTCCCCAATTCCCATTGACTCCAGTTATGCTAGGTGGCTTTGGTGGGGTTTGGCTGCAGAAGACTTTCACAACTGCAAGTTTTTCCAAAGCACTTTGTAACTAATGATGTACCTTTGATGTGTAGTCTCTACTGTAATGTAGGAAACATAACAGCCAATTTGCATACAGCAAGATCCCACAAACAACAGTGTGATAACCAGATAATCTGGTTTGGCGGTGCTAATTGAAAGCCAAATATTGGGTATTGACATCAGGAAGAACAAAATAGTGGGACTTTTTATGTCTACCTGAGAGAGCTAGGGGACCTGGATTTAACAGTTCATCGGAGAGGGGACTTGAATCCACAGCCATCTGATTAGTGAGGCTAAAGTGCTAACGCTAAGTCATGAAGCTGCTTCAATCATTTCCTTGTCCAGGCTGAGCATCATTCCCGTATCTCTCCACTGTTATAGAGGGTAAACTTTGGGCTGGAGTGAGCCAGCTTCACCAAGCCTGTGCAGCTGTTGTTTTTACTTAGCCTTGGAGCAGGAATTTGTATCTCTCTACCTGGCTGAACAGGGCAACAATACTTCATAATTAAATGTTTGGGCTTCGGAGGATGGTTGGAAGGATGATGATGTACCAAAGCACATAATGCAGAACGACGTCAAGTTAAAGAAGAGCTGTGTACATCCAAGAGGTTTCAATCAAAACATTTATATGTAGGATCAGGCAAAACCAAGCTTTTTGGAGGTGTGGAAGTTCCTGTTAAGATGTTGAGGGGATTATGAAGCCAAGGATGTTGCTAGGTAAGGAAGGACTGGGTAAGGAAGGAGTAAGAGAGCAGGTTTCAAAGATAAACAATCTTAGATGTTGGAGAAATTGTGCTTTTGAAAAATTGAAGGAATAAGTTTTTCGTTGCCTGATCAAAGGGCATGGTGAAAATGGAGTTGTAGCAGTTCAATCATTGCACTAGTTATGGTTATAGTTAAGATTGTGAACCCTGGCAGTGTGTGCGCTGAAAGGAGGAGAATGTAAAATGGAAGCAGAAAAAGACTATAGCGTTGGATGCTGAGTGCAGGAGGCCATTCGTATGGACAAAGACCAACGATAAAGAGAATGGAGTTTGGGAACCCTATGAGTTATTGAAACTGGAGCCTGGAGATGTGATATTAACCATAGTAAAGGCCTTGATGAAAATGTCATCCACTGTTTCTCTTTGTGTTAAATTTTCTCAGCAATTTTTCTGCAGCAAACTTTCTGCCCCTTCAGCATCCCAATTTTAATCAGTCCACCAATGACAGCCGTGTCTTTAGCTGCCAAGGAGTTAAGCTCCAGAATACCCCCCTAAACCTTTCTGCCGCTCGGCCCTGCTTTCCTCCTTTAGGACACTCATTCAAACTGACCTCTTTGACCAAGCTTTTGGTCATTTGTCCTCATATCCTCTAATGTGGCTTGGTGTTAAATCTTTTATTTGGTGACGCTCCTGTGATGAGCCTTGGGAAGTTTTACTGTGATAAAGATTTTTGATGTCATGGCATCATGTTCAAAAATAGGTTATGGGCAGGGTTAGATTACTTGGCCAGATGCAGTCATTGATCAGTACCTTTGCAAGACAGTTAAGGTTGGACTAAATAATGGATTAGAGGTCAAATGACATTAGACAATTTACAGGCAGTAATAGATGAACACACTGATCTATGCCTCCCCTCCAACTGCCTATCAAGCTACTCAGTACTGTTCTCTGCTTCTGTGTGGTAAAGAATGTCTGAAGCTCAAGAGAGAGAGAGACAGAGAATTTTTTCACATGTGCAGTAGATTCTAGCTACTCTTGCTTGGTAGTTATCAAACTAGTTTCTGCCTGTTGTTGAAGTTTCCTTTTGTTCTGATAACCTTTAAAGACCTCAGAGGCGGATAGAGTCTTGGTAAGCAAGGGGATGATAGTTTATCGGGGATAGCCGGGATGCAGATTTAAGGTTGCTATCAGATCAACCATGATTTTATTAAATGGCGGAGCAGGCTCGAGGGGCTGAATGGACTACTCCTGCTCCTTGTTCGTATGTCTGTATGCTCTTTTTTCACCAGTTAATGTTACCTGCTTGCTTCATTCATCCTTTCTGCTAGTTTGAACTTTGATATCATCAAATATAAAAGGCTGTGGGTTTCAGTCACATTTTTTCTTTAAACCATGGAATATTTTCATAACCTTAAATAATTGAATGATTGAACAGTAAATAATACAGCTGCAAATGATCCCTAGTCAACAGCAAGCGCAAAATAAACCCAAGTTCCATGGGCACAGTCTTCACCAAAAATGACACTGCTTACAACAGTCTGGATGGCGTAGAACCAGTAATGTTATCTTCAAGTTACAGAAACAGTGGCAGAAACTGTGTATCTGCCTAGTCTCAGCTTCTGGATCTAACATCTGTCTTCTTCAGCTTGCCTGTAGTGCACCACTGGACTCATCATCTGAGCTCTGATGGTTCTGTGTCCTTTTTATATGACTAGTTGCTCTAAATATTTCCAATACCATTGCACCTAGGTCATAGAGTCATTATGGTTCAGATGGAGACCACTTGGCCCATCGAGTCCATGCTGGCTTCACGAGGAGCAACACAGTCAGTCCCATTTTCCCATTCTGTTCCTGCAAGTCTATTTCCTCAAATACTCATCCAATTTCCTTTTGATATCATTGATCATCTCTGCTTCCACCATCCTCGTCAACTGAGAGTTTCAGGTCATTGACATTCATTACATAAAAAAACCTTCCTCATATCCCCATGTATCTCTTGCCCAAAACCTTAAATCCTTTTTCCCAAGTCTTTGTAAAAAGGCTATTGGGAACAGCTTTTCACTGTCCACCATTTCTAACCCTGTCACGATCTTGTACAATTCTATCAAATCTCCCTTCAACCTCATTTGCTTCAAGCAAAACGACCCCAGCTTCTCCAGTCTAACCTTATACCTAAATTTCCTCAGCCCTGAGACCATTCTGGTAAATCTCCTCTGCACAGCTTTAACATGGTCCATGTGGGTACCAATGACACAGGTAGGACTAAGAAAGAGGCTCGGCTGAGCGAGCATGAGCATCCATGAGCTAAACTAAAAAGCAGAACCACGAAAGTAATAATATCTGGATTGCCACTTGAGCCACAAGCAAACTGCTACAGAGTAAATAAGAGCCGAAAGTTGAAAGTGTGGCTCAAAGATTAGCGTGGAAGAAATGGGTTTCAATTCATGGGGCACTGATACCAGTACTGGGGAAAGAGGGAGTTGTAATGTTGGGAAGGCCTTTACCTGAACTGGGCTAGGACCAGTCTTGGAGCATCATGTGACTAGGGCTATAGAGAGAGCTTTAACTAAATAGCAGGAGGTGGTGGTGGGTGGAGGGGATTGGGGTGGGGAAGGTTCACAATCACCAAGGAAGTGGTATTGAGCAAATTGTTGTGGTTGAGAGCTGACAAATCCCCAGGTCCAGATGGACTTCACCTTAAGGTCTTGAAAGAAGTGGTTAGTGAAACAGTTGATGCATTGGCTTTAATTTTTCAAAATACCCTAGATTCAGGGAAGGTTCCATTAGATTAGAAATATAACTCCTTAATTCTAAAAGGGAGGGAGACAGAAACCGGAAAATACAAGCCAGTTAGCCTGACGTCTATCATAGGGAATATGTTAGAAGCTATTATTAAAGATGTTAAAGCAGAGCACTTAGAAAAATCCAAGGCAATTAGGCAGAGTCAACATGGTTTTGTGAAAGGGAAATCATGTTTAACCAATTTATTGGAGTTCTTTGAAGGAGTCACATGTGCCGTGGATAAAGGGGAACCGGTGGATGCACTGTACTTAGATTTCCAGAAGGCATTTGATAAGGTGCCACATCAAAGGCTATTGCAGAAAACAAAAACTCATTGGGTAGAAGTAACATATTGGCATGGAAAGAAGATTGGCTAGCTAACAAGAAACAGAGGGTAGCCATAAATTGATCTTTTTCTGATTGGAAGGATGTAATGAATGGTGTGCCACAGGGATCAGTGCTGAGTCCTCAACTTCTTACAATTTATATAAATGATTTGGATGAAAGGACTGAAGGTATGATTGCTAAATTTGCTGATGACACAAATATAGGTAGGAAAATGAAGAGGATGTAAGGAGGCTACAAATTGACAAATATAGTTTAAGTGACTGGGCAAAGATCTGGCAAATGGAGTATAATGTGGTAAAATGTGAAATTGTTCATTTTGGCAGGAAAAATATAAAAGAAGCTTATTATCTAAATGGTGAGAGATTGCAGAGCTCTGAGATTCATAGGGATCTGGGTGTCCTAGCGCATGAATCACGAAAGGTATAGCAGGTAATTAGGAAAGATAATATAATGTTATCATTTATTGTGAGGGAAATTGAATACAAAAGTAGGGAGGTTATGCTTCAGTTGTACAGGGCATTGGTGAGACATTTGGAGTATTGTGTACCGTACTGGTCTCCTTACTTTAAGAAAGATGTAAATGCGTTAGAAACAGTTCAGAAAAGGTTTAATAGACTAATACCAGGGCCAAAATTTTCCACTGAGCAGGTGGGCATGTGCCTGACCCGCTCGAGCGTAAAATAGCGCACGTTGACATTGGGCGAGCATCCCAACGTCATAGATTTTGGTCGGTGGGCGTGCCCGGGTGCCAGAGCCATGCCCACCATTAATTAAGAGGCCAGTTAAGGCCATTAAAAAGATAGTTGACACTGACTTTTCGTTACCCATTTGATTTCATGCTTGTCGCACAAGCAAAATGGGCAGGTGGCCAGCCGACAACTTCAAAAACCTCAACCACAGACAGGATAAAAAGGGTCAGCAGCATTGCCAGAGTGAGTAGTGGGGAGTTTTGGAGATAGCTTGCAGCTGGTTGCTTATTGGTACTTGGCAGTCTCATCTCTGTTCAGGGCTTCATTCTTAGCATTTCCAGGTATCATTTCAGGACTCCTTGGCATCTCCAAGGACTCTGGAGAATTCAGACCATGGGGACCCTTCCAGGTATCAGACAGCCTTCCTTTACCCTGGTAATGGGGATTGTGGTCTCCGCTGGTGGCACCTTCTCTGAGGAGTTTGAGAGGGGCAGAAGGGAGAAAAGGCCAGGTGTCCCAATGCAGCTTCCAGAGGAGCAACTTGTGGGAGGAGAGGCGCAGGTACAAGGAGGGCAGGGCCAGCTGACAGTCCAAGGTATTAGGGGCTACAGAATATGCCACAATCCTGCTGCCAGGCTTTACAGGTGGCGATGCAACTACGTCAATATATCTGAGGTACAATGCCAAAGGAGGCTCCACCTCTCAAGGCAGACAGTGACCTCCGTCTTCAGACGATTGGCTCTGAGATATGTGGGCAGACACCCCACGCCAGTGGCTGTGAAGGTCACAGAGGCTCTCAACTTTATGCCTCCGGCTCTTTCCAGGGCTCAGTGGGGGATCTGTGTGGAGTCTCCCAATCAGCTGTCCACAATTGCAACAAGCTGGTGACAGACGCTCAGTTCATGCGAGTATTGATTTTCATTCATTTCTGTATGGACGAGGCCAGTCAGGCTGAGCGAGCCAGAGGCTTTTCAGTGATTGCTGGGTTCCCCCATGTCCAGGGTACCATTGACTGCACACATGTGGCCATCAAGGCCCCAGCGGGTGAGCCCGGTGCCTTCATCAACAGGAAGGGATTCCACTCCATGAACGTGCAGATAGTGTGTGATCACAGGATGCAGATTCTGCAAGTCTGTGCAAGGTACCCAGGCAGCTCCCATGATGCTTACATCCTGAGACACTCCCAGGTGCAGAGGCTCTTCAGTGCTGCAGCCCAACTGGATGGATGGCTGCTGGGTGACAAGGGCTATCTCTTAAAAAGGTGACTTATGATGCCACTCCACCACCCAAGAACAGAGGCAAAGCAGCAGTATAACAGGAGCTATGCCTCCACAAGGGCAGTGATAGAGAGGACCATAGATCTTCTGAAGATTCGCTTCCAATGCCTGTATCATTCAGGGGGAACACTACAATACCCTCCAGAGCAGGTGTCACTGATAGTGGTTACATGCTGCGCTCTCCACAATCTGGCACTGGAAAGGAGGGACGCACTGCAGGAAGAGGATCTTGACCCTGCTCCACAGACCACAGATGATGAATCTAGTGAGTCAGAAGAGGAGCACAGTGAGCAGAATGCTGAGGGTGTGGAGGCAGACCTCGGTAACCTCCAGGGAGGCAGGGACACCAGGGACGCCTTGATCCAAGACTCCCTCAGCTAGGTTGCCAAATAAATGCTATTACCTCATGCCAGGGCTGCCACCTCCATCCTTGATGTCTGCAAAGACCCTTTCCTTTGACCCCAAAGTCCACTCAGTGCCTGTGCAATAAAGTTTCGAGCCCATGTTCAGCATTACATACTGGCATACCCTGCACCACTAAATATAAAAGGTAAAACATACTCAGGCCATTACAACAAAAGAAAATTAATCTCATGTCGACAGTCAAAACAAATTAACAGAACCTTCTCTGGTCTTCAACCCCAGACCAGTAAACATAAACAAAACATTACAGAATAGAAGATCACCAGTGACCAGTCCCTGTTGTGCTCATGATGCCTTAAACTTAGTTTGCGAGTGCTATGTCTTGGTGCTCCTTCCTCGCTGGCAGCGGCATTGGAGGCAGCCTGCTGTCTTGTTGGCCTTGATGACCATGGCGGTTGTCCTCTAGCCAGTGCAGCCCATGCTAGCCCTGCCTGGGAGAGAGCGGCCAGTGCCACTGCCGGCATCTCCCCAGTCGCCACAACCTCCTCAAATGCCATGATCACTGGCAGAAGGGTGGAGGAGTTGCTGCCATCATCCAGAGCGCCCTGAGAAGAGCCCGCAGTGATGACGAGGAGCTCATGCACCAACATGAGGAAGCTCTGGATCTTCCTGCTCACCACTGATGGACAAGCAGCTAGCTGGGATATTGGGTGCCTCATCTATCTCCCACAGGGACACTGACCACCTGAAGTAAGTGAGGGCTTGCAGGTCCGAACACAATCCCAGGAACCCCTCATCCTGTTCTTGCAGCTGCCTCTCCACGAGAGTCGCCACGCTCTCAATGGAGGAGGCAGTGCACTCAACGCAGTGCTGATGCTCCACATGGACTTCTCCATAACGGAGACCATGGTATGCATACGCTCATGGATCTCCACCAGATTCTCCCACACATCTCACTGGACATCCAGTATCTGCCGCCTAATGGATGACTCCAGAGGCTCATCATCTGCCTCCGACTCAGCATCGTCTTGGTCTCCTGACATTCTAGACCAAGATCTAATTCTCATCAAGGTGCTGGTATCTGCGCTGGTGCCTGGTTCAGAGAGCAGGGTGACGCAGATACATCTGGAGCCTGGCGGTCCTCTGGCATCAGGGGTGGGTCTTTGGGGTCCTGCGATTGGGTGCGTGGTGGCAAACCTAAGGGAGAACAATGACATGTCATTAGTTTAAGTCATCACACTGTCACTGTGCATGCCAGGCACCCTGGTGAGTCCATGGAGATCTGCATCATGGTGCCGCCATCTTTCAGTGATCAATGGGGAATCCAGTTTTGAGGTACCCATCAATGATGAGACTACACAAGAATGTTTGCACCATCCAAAACTCTCACCTCCGTGCACTGCACTCTTACCTTCATCTGACACCCCAGCCTCTCCACAGCTGGTTGACGGAGGTGCATGGCGCCTCTCCAGCTCCAAGGCATCCTGTTCAAATCTGGTTGGGATTAGGAGGTTTGGGGGGGCTGCACCTATCCGTGACCTTTCAATATTATTATGGGCTGTCCTTTCCTGAAAGGACAGAGGAGCATGGATTAGTCCACTCTCTACCTGCAGCACCACTGCAGCCTGGCCAACCCCACCTGAGGAACACCTTGTAGGGCACATCTGATTCACGGCCCTTGAGCCGCAAGGCACTCAGTCCAAGCAACCAGGGCTCACCCCCTTGGCCAGCTCCGGCATCATTGACAATAGGCACTCAGACTCTAAAACCCTTCAGCTCCATGGGGGACAGCCAGACCTTAACACTTCTCCACACTGATCTGTGCCAACACGATACTCACCCTTCCTGAGCACAGCAGGTCATTAACCTCTTGTGGCACTGGACCTAGGTGCACTGCACGACATCATGGCTGCTGACCAGTGCTGCCACTTCCTCCCAAGCTCTTTCTGTCAGGTGCGGTGGCCTCCTCGTTCCATCCCTGAGGGCAAGGATGAGGTGGGCCTAGCAGCCACCTCATCCAGGAGGACCCAAGGCATTCATCAGAAAACCAGGGTGGGGGCCGAGTGCCCACCCGACCTGCCCTCCCCCAGGCATCTGCAGCCGCATTTGAATCCACAATTTATAATCTCCTGTTGACAACACCGAAGATGCCTTCATCACTGGCAGCCTTCCAGGGCCTGACTATGCCAGTTTTAAACCAGCCATTGGACCCAGCAGCCTACCGGCCCCCACCCCCACCCGCCCCTTCCCGACCACTGGGGAGCTGCCGCTCACGCTCGGCGGGCCTTAATTGGCTCTCCAGCGTGAAATCGCGGTCGGGGGGCCAATGGCAGGTGGCGGCAACTTTTCTGGCCGCTCCCAGATCCGCCAATCACGCCCACCCATCGAACTCAAAATTCTGCCCAGGAATGGGTGGGTTGTATTATGAGGAAAGGTCAGACAGTTTAGGCTTATATCCACTGGAGTTTAGAAGAGTAAGAAGTGACTTAATTGAAATCTTGAAGACCCTGACGGGACTTGACAGGGTAGATGTGGAGAGGATGTTTCCTCTTGTGGGAGAATCTAGAACTAGGGGTCACTGTTTAATAATAATGGGTTGCTTATTTACAACAGAGATGAGGAGAATTTTTTTCTCTCAGAGGGTAGTGAGTCTTTGGAACTCCCTTCTTCGAAAGGCGATGGAAGCAGAGTCTGAATATTTTTAAGGCAGAATGAGATAGATTCTTGATTAACAAAGGGGTGAAAAGTTTTCGGGGGTAGACAGGAATGTGGGGTTGAGGTTACATTCAGATCAGCCATGATCTTATTGAATGGCAGAGCAGGTTCGTGGGGCTGAGTGGCCTACTCCTGCTCCTAATTTGTTTATTTGTATGACCGTCTGAGGTTTGGAGAGCTAAAGAGAAAGGACAAGGATACCAGTAATGATAACCAGAGCATGACAAGAAGAGACAGAGCATACAAATATAAGAGTGCACCAACAAATAAGGTCAGAGTAGGGAAAAATGGCAAAAGACAGAATTAAAGGCTTATCTGAATGCAGGAGTCATTTGTAACAGGATGCATGATTTATTTTTATCCTTTCTTGGGATGTGGGCATCACCGGGAAGGCCAGCACTTGTCCATCCCGAATTGCCCTTTCAGGGGGTGGTAAAGAGTCAGCCACATTGCTGTGGGCCTGAAGTCACACGTAGACCGAACTAGGTAAGGATAGCAGATTTTCTTCCCTAAAGGACATTAGTGAACCAGATGGGTGTTTATGACAATTGTTGATAGTTCCATGCTTACTATTACTGAGACTAGCTCTAACAATTCCAGAATTGTTAATGAATTGAATTAAAATTCCATCAGCTGCCATGATGAGATGTGAATCCATCTCCTCAGGGAATTAGCCTGGGCTTCTGGGTTACTAATTGTGTGACATTACCACTATGCCACCATCTCCCTCAAAATTGATACCACAAATAGAAACAAAGGAGTATGATTTGATCGCCATTAAAGATAAATATTTGCAAAGTGACCATGGCTGGGACCTGAATCTTCAAGGGCATTCAACATTTTGGGAGGGCAGGAAGAAAGGAAAAGGAAAAAGAGGTGGGGTAGCTCTGTTAATCAAAGATGAGATCTGTATGGTAGTGCTGGGTAAGGATAAGAAACAACAAAGGAAATAAGGCACTGGTGGGAGTAATTTATAGGCTCTCTGACAGTTACCTACATTCTAGGACATAGTCTCAATCAAGAAATAATTGGGGCTTGTAAGAAACGTACTACGATGATCATGGGTGATTTTAATCTTCATATAGAAAGGACAAATGAAATTATGTTAAGATCTCGGTCAAGACCTATACATTTATAAAAAATGACACTGAAAATTCTAGTTCTTTACTGAAAAAAATTGAAGCTACCAGATTCCACAGTTTAACCAAAAGAATTTTCACTATACAAGAGTCAAACAAAGCAAACACTAAATATTATGTTGGGTAAGCACTTATAGTCTAAAACCCAGAATCAACATAAGATTAACATGAATTAACAGGCAACTTGCTGTCCATTATTAATTATAAATCACATCTTAAATGGCAGATACAACTAAGACAAATCTTGTGAATTGACTCAGCAGTTCACATGGCTTATGTGTCATCAATCAGTCACAAATCCTTCAAAACTCTGTTTTCCTCTCAAAGGATTTCAGCTCCTCTTCCTTCAGAATTTTACCTAATCTTCAGCTGATAGCAGCACACAACCAACCCAAGTTCCACGAACATGGTCTTCACCAAATATGGCACACATCTGCATAATCTCCTCAACAATACTTATGGTGGTCTGGTTGGATTAGATCCACCAATGTTATCTTCAAGTCACAGAACAGCTGCGGCAACTGTATCTTTTCCTATTCTTGTTGTGTTGCTATAATGATAGAAGCACCAATTGCTCATAAGGGATTGAGCAAATATATTGTGTGTTCATTTTTTAGACTCGGCACATGGGAACATAGTTGGAAAGCTTAAGGACATCAGCAGCAGAGCGCTGTGTGTGTGCTCTGCTCAAAAGCAAAAGTGAAACTAAGACTAGATCACATGACACATTTCCCTTCTACTGATGCCACCTTGCTACCCCTTAAAGCCACATTATAACCTCCCCCTTTATTTTTAAAGATACTTTCCTCCCTTCCAAAGAAGTATAGCTATTTACAATAAATGTTCATGTTTAGCTACCATTACATAATTGTATGGGACTGGGGAAACTACAGGGAGGATTTTTAGCTTGGTGGGTGGGGGCGTGCCTGGCTGCGCGAGCATCTGACTTCATCGCACACTCATGGAATATTTCAGTTGACGGGCACGCACCAGAGTCGGCAGCTCCCCCGCCGACAATTAAAAGGCCTATTAAGGCCATTAAAAAGTTAATTCAGAGAAATGTTTTGCTGCCCATCCAACCTTATGGTTGGTGGGCAGGTGAAAAGGCCAAGCAGCTCTGTGCCTCAGGGAGATTTTCACGTGCGCACCCACGCACATGCGCAAAGTTCACGCTTGTGTTCCTCTCCCCTACTACACAGGCAGCACTGAGTGCTGTTGCTCACGTTTCACGCTGGGTGGGCCTTAATTGGTCTGCCAGCGTGAAATCGTGGTCCAGCCCTGATTGCGAGTGGTGGTCAGCTTCCCAACCTCCCCTGATGAGGGAAAGATCCTCCACTATGAGTCTGTAAAGCGTAAAGGCAATCTGCTGATATGCCAGATCTTGTAATGGTAAAATAACGCCCAGTCATATTGGACTCAAAGCGTTATCTCTGTTTCTCTCTCCACAGAAGCTGCCAGGCCTGCTGAGTTTTTTCAGCATTTTCTGTTTTTATCCAGATCTCGTAATGGTAACCTTGTCTTGAGGTTTCTTTAATCGCTCACAGTGATCTGTGGGATTGCCATTCTTGGATGTTGTTCCTGGTTGCATTTTGGATCTAGTCCTAGATGCAATAGAACTGTACAGTGGTTAAGGAGCTGGAATAGACCTGATTTGTCTTCAGTTGTGCCTCGCCATTGCATCTTTGTATGTAATGACCTCATAGGACCTGGGTTCTGAACAAATCCTTGTCACCTCAGCTGGTTGCCGATTCTGTGGGATCCTGGATGGGAGCTTGTTGTCCCAACTATAAACTTGGCAATTCTGCACCTGCATTTTTATTGTGCATGTTGGTCATCTTCTCTTGAAGTTTGAAAAGTTGTTCTCTAGTTTCTGAGAGAGTGGAATGGATAAGAATAGATAAATTAGTATACACTCGTCTGCCAAACATGAGCTCTGTTGGTGATGGAATAGTTGCACTTCAAGGTGTAGGTCTCAGATGTAACATCACAATATTGCAATGTGCAAATCTTGCTTGGTCTGTCTACGTTTGAAAATTATGAATTTCACCATGTGAATCATTCATTCATCTTGATCATTAGATCTCTGGTAATGAGGAGAAGAAGTAGTGTGATCGATATTCCAATTCTCACACATATCCTGAAATGGCTTACCAGTAAATTGCGGACCATTATCTATGATGATCTCTCTAGGCACTCCAAATAAACTGAAAATAGCACTCGTGTGTGTGCCAGTTGTGCTTGATGTATTGCGCAATTGTTGAATACTTGGTAAAGTAGTCGGCAATGACGATGAAGTCAGTGACATGAACATGAAGGAGGTCAGATATGATTTTGGACCAAAGATGGATAAGAATTTCATGTGGAATCAGTGGTTCTTTGTGCTGAATTGGCAAATGCTCTTGACATGCCTTGCATTTCTTGATGATGACTTCAATGTCATTGTTCACACTTGGTCAATAGACTATCTCTCTCTTGTGAATCTTCTCATCCGATCTATGCCCCTGTGTGCGTGAGTTGTTGAAGAATATCAGATCACAAAGTTTCCCACGTGATGACCTGTCTGCCTCTAAAAATGAATCCCCTGAAGATGCCTAACTCAACCAATAAGGTCGAAATGGTCTCATGTATTCATGGGCATGCTGCAATGAATCAGGCTATCCTTCAAAGACAGTTTTCCACAGTTTCTGTGGTATCTTTAGTCGTGTCTTCGTATAGCTGCTAGCATTTGCATAATGCAAAACATACCAGATCAATTGACGGACTTGCATTTTCCAGCAAGTATAATGGTGAAGCTCCCTTGAAACTGCCAATTTTATCAAAACATTCAGCATATTTTGATGTTAGATCATAAACTGAGGTGTTAGGGGTAGTTTCTGAGGTTGATCTGCCTTGTGGTGTCTGACTAATTCCATGGATTGTCACTCGTGTGAGGTCACAGCATGCCAGGAGACCTACAATCGCTGAGCCTTTAGACTCCATGATGTAGAACATCTGTGACAACCAGGACTATTGGTCCTGCACATGAAATTAGTGGACCATTATATGCTGAAAGTTCCGCAGTCGTAGGTTTCACCATGGCCTTCCATGCCTGTGGATACATGTTTTTTAGAATCTGCAGATTGCCCATATCACTCTTGGCAAATAATGAGTAGTTACCAACTTTCTTAGGTCAAATAATTTGAATTTTGGCAAACGTTTCACACAGTGTGATAGTATTTATTTTTCCATGAGGTTGATGGTGTGAAAGGTGTGTTCATCGCTCACCGTCTCAACGTGCACATCGTCATCCTTTTCTGGTTTGTCAATCATCTCTTGTATATGTTTCCGATGGGATACTGGATAGTCATCCTTATTCTTTGAAGGTACCCATTGTGTATAGTCTGTTTGGACTAGTGCACGTCTCTTTGTAGCTGCATTAGCCTTTGCTTTAGTGCCCAAGGGCCCTTTCTACCACACGCCTTGCAGAATTAGTAGAAAGCTGGGCATTTCCTTGGTGCATGTAGAAGGCCACACCTTCCACATGTAAATTTAACCGGATTCTGAACTGGTCTTCCAATGTAGTCAATATCTTTTGGGGATCCTTTAGCTCTTTTGCTGTTAATCCTGATGTGTTCAGCCTGTGTAGACCTTCATTACCAATTGGTAGATGAATTTTTATGGCTTGCTTGTCTGATGCAGACACACGTGAATCAAGAAACCAGAGCTCTGTATGATGTTTAAACATTCTTAATTAGGAAAGGAGGTCAGCTGCCTCCCAATTCAAACTGGGGAATTTGGTGGACATTCTGACAATATCCCCATGACCTTCCTCCTTCAAAAGTACCTGGAATTCGTGTCACTGTAGCCACTTTCGCACACTTTTCTGCAGCCCCCCCATTATAATTGCAACCTTCTCTGCCTCATTTTTATGACTTTTCTTGTTTATTTTGTTTTCTAGGACAACGGTTGCACGCTATTGATCCGGCCCACACCCTGGTCGCTTAACTTTCCCAGCTGAGCTAACCCAGTGCTTGTCCTCTCAACACACTGTCCCACTCACTGAGCCGACAGGCTTTGTTTTGCAATCTCACCATGGGGATTCATCTCTTTACCAACTCTTTACTTTATCAGTATGTCAGCACTATGTCTTCAAAGCTTTGCTTTACAGTCACCCATTGCGTTTCAACACTCTCTGATGCTGCAATCTGACCAAAACGTCAAGGGTTTTCACTTGCCATGTAGCAAAATCTAAGGCTGTTTACCATGTCGTACCAGTACTTAATCTTGCTGCCAGGCTGTTTGACGACTGCTGAGCACCACACTCTGTAGTTAGAATGGTACAAGCACCAATTACGCATAAGGAATTGTGCAAACATGTTGTGGGTTAATTTATTTAGACTCGGCACATGGGAACATTTATAAATAGATAGAAAGCTTGAAGACATCAGCAGCAGAGCTGTGTGTGTATGTGTGTTCTCTGCTGAAAACAAATATGAAACCAAAATTGGATCACATGACACACTTCCCTTCTCATGATGTCATGCTGCTATCCCTTAAAAACATATTAAGACAATTCTCAGCTTCTGGATTGAGTTTCCATCTTCTTCAGCCTGCCTGTATTCCACATATGAGCTCTGGTTCTGTGTCTGTTCTACCATCTCCTCATTTTTCATTATTAATTCCCCAGACTTACTTTCTATAGGACCAATGTTCACTTTGTTAACCCTTTTCGTTTTTAAATATCTATAGAAGCTCTTACTATCAGTCTTTATATTTACAGCTGGCTTTCTCTCGTACTCTAATTTTACCCTCCTTATTAATCTTTTAGTCATTCTTTATTTTTTTTTATATTTTGTCCAATGTTCTGACCTGCCAACCATCTTTGCGCAATTATATGCTTTTTCTTGAAGCTTGAAACTAACTTTAATTTTTTTACTGAACCACGGATTGTGGATCCTTCTCTTGGATATTTTCTTTCTCGTTGGAATGTATCTGTTCTGTGTAATCTGAAATAGCGCCTTAAATATCTGCCACTGCATCTCAATTGACCTCTCCTAACCTAACTTGCCAGTTCACTTTCGCTAGCTTTGCTTTCATGCCCTCATAATTGCCCTTATTTAAATTTGAAATACTAGTTTTAGACCCACATTTCCCTCACTCAAACTGAATGTAAAATATAACCATATTATGATCACTGCTATCGAGGGTCACCTCCACAATGATGTCATTAATTAATCCTATCTTGTTGCACGCTACCAGGTCTAGTATACCCTGCTCCTTGGTTAGCTCCAGAACATGCTGATCTAAGAAATTATCCCAAAAATATTCAATGAATTCATCATCTATGCTACCTTTGGCCATCTGATCTTTCCAGTATATACGTAGATTAAAATCCCTCAAGATAATTGCCGTACCTTTCTGACAAGCTCCCACTATTTCTTCTTTGATACCCCATCCTACCATGTGGTTACTGTTCAGGGGCCTGTACACCACTCCCACAAGTGACTTCTTTCCCTTATAATTCCACATCTCTACCCAAACTGTTTCTATCTCCTGATTTCCTGAACTTAGGTCATCCCTCTCTGTTGTGCTAATGTCATCTTTAATTAACAGGGCCACCCCTCCAATTCTCCTAACTTCCTATCCTTCCCTTTAATATTCAGGTCCCAATCTATTCCATCCTGCAGCTATGTCTCTGTAATGGCTATCAGATCGTACTTATTTATTTCTATTTCAGCTATAGGTTCATCTGTTTGGTTTTGAATGCTACATACATTCAGATACAGAGCCTTAAGTTTTGTCCTTTTATTAGTTTCGTAACCTTTCGCCTTATCTGTTGGTTTACTCTTAGATTTGTACTTTCTGTACTCTCTGTCCCTTCCTGTCATTGTCTGTTTATCATTTCCCATGTTAAGAGCTGTCTCTCTTACGTTGTCTCTACTCCACTATTTAGTTTAAAGCACTTTCTACTTCCCTAGTTATGGTACGTAAGAATACTGGCCCCAGCCTGGTTCAGGTGTAGCCCCCACTTTCCCCAGTACTGGTGCCAGTGCCCCATGAACCGGAAGCCATTGCTCCCACAGCAGTCTTTGAGCCATGCATTCATCTCTCTAATCTTATTTGTCCCTCTAATCTTATTTGTCCTATACCAGCTTGCATGTGGCTCAAGTAATAATCCAGAGGTTTATCTTTGAGGTTACCTTTGAGGTTCTGCTTCTTAATTTGGTGCCTTGCTCCTCGTACTGACTATGCAGAACCTCTTCCCTTGTGTCATTGGTACCTACATAGACCACGACTACTGAATCCTCCCCTTCCGACTTAAGTTTCTCTCCAGCCCTGAGCAGAAATCTGAAATCCTGGCACCGGCAGGCAACACAGCCGTCTGAGTTCTCACTCTTTGCTGCAGAGAACAGTGTCGATCCCCTTCACTACATTCCTTTTTGCTTCCCCCACTTGAATGGCTTCCAGTACCATGGTGCCATGACCAGTCTGCAGACCTCACTTTCATCCACACAGGTAGCAAGCACTTTGTACCTGTTTGACAATTGCAAAGTCTAAGGCTCCTCCACGATTGTCTGCTCAATCCCTTTACCTGCCTCACTCATGGTCACATCCTCCTGTCCCTCACCTCTGACCAAAACAGACAACCCCAGACAACAGACTCTCAGAAGTATGACCATCTTCTGGAATACAGTGTTCAAGTATTTCTCCCCCTCCCTGATGTGCAGTATTGAAGTTCGGCTTCCGGATCAATAATCCTGATCTGGGATTCCTCAAGCTGTTTACACTTTCTCCAGATGTATTTGTCCTGGATCACTTTCACATCCAAAAATCCCACATTCCACAGCTGCAACATAATACCTGTCCTGCCATTGTTGCTTATGTTATTCAGTTAATTTAATTACATTCTTAAATTACTTTCTTAGCATAATTCCTCTGTATACTACAATTTACTGTGCTTATATAATGCCAATATCACCTACAACTAAAATTATACGGGCATGTGTTTAAGGTATTTATTTTAATTATTTAATTTATTTCTTGTATTTTCAAGCTTTCATTCTTTTTGTTTAATTATATTTATTTTCTTTATTTTTCTTTATTTTAATTAATAAACTCTCCTACTCACAATAAGCTTTACAATTGCTACCTTGTCCTGAATAAAACCTTACAATTACCAATAAATTGAACCCGAATTTAAAAGATGAACGAGCAAAATACTCACCAACTAATCGCTTACCTGATTCCCTCTGACATCCTACTGGCTTTTCCCCAGTCCACAAATTGAGACTCACCATCAGCCCAGCTCATTTAACTCCCGGCTCCGCTCTGTCTCGCCCCTTCTCGCGCTCGGTTAATTTGCAGCTCCGCTCTCTGTCTCGACCCTTCTTGTGCTCGTTTAACTCCCGGCTCCACTCTCTGTCTCGCCCCTTCTCGTGCTCGATTAACTCCCGGCTCCACTCTCTGTCTCGCCACTTCTCACGCTCTTTTAAATCCCGGCTCCACTCTCTGTCTTGCCCCTTCTCGTACTCGATTAACTCCCGGCTCCACTCTCTGTCTCGCCACTTCTCACGCTCTTTTAAATCCCGGCTCCACTCTCTGTCTTGCCCCTTCTCGTACTCGTTTAAGTCCTGGCTCTGCTCTCTGTCTCTCCCCTTCTCGGGCTCGATTAACTCCCGGCTCCGCTCTCTGACTCGCCACTTCTCATACTCGTTTAACACCCGGCTCCGCTCTCTGTCTCTCCCCTTCTTGCGCTCGTTTAACTCCCGGCTTCGCTTTCTGTCTCTCCCCTTCTTGCGCTCGTTTAACTCCCGGCTCCGCTCTCTGGCTCGCCCCTTCTTGCGCTCGATTAACTCCCGGCTCCACTCTCTGTCTCTCCCCTTCTTGCGCTCGTTTAACTCCCGGCTCCGCTCTCTGTCTCTCCCCTTCTTGCGCTCGTTTAACTCCCGGCTCCACTCTCTGTCTCTCCCCTTCTTGCGCTCGATTAACTCCCGGCTCCGCTCTCTGTCTCTCCCCTTCTCGCACTCGTTTAACTCCCGGCTCCGCTTTCTGTCTCTCCGCTTCTCGCGCTCGTTTAACTCCTGGCTCCACTCTCCGTCTCGCCCCTTCTCGCGCTCGATTAACTCCCGGCTCCGCTTTCTGTCTCGCCACTTCTCGCGCTCGATTAACTCCTGGCTCCGCTCTCTGTCTCTCCCCTTCTTGCGCTCGTTTAACTCCCGGCTCCGCTCTCTGGCTCGCCCCTTCTTGCGCTCGATTAACTCCCGGCTCCACTCTCTGTCTCTCCCCTTCTTGCGCTCGTTTAACTCCCGGCTCCGCTCTCTGTCTCTCCCCTTCTTGCGCTCGTTTAACTCCCGGCTCCACTCTCTGTCTCTCCCCTTCTTGCGCTCGTTTAACTCCCGGCTCCGCTCTCTGTCTCTCCCCTTCTTGCGCTCGTTTAACTCCCGGCTTCTCTTTCTTTCTCTCCCCTTCTCGCACTCGTTTAACCCCCGGCTCCACTCTCTGTCTCGCCCCTTCTTGCGCTCGATTAACTCCCGGCTCCACTCTCTGTCTCGCCACTTCTCGCGCTTGTTTAACTCCCGGCTCCGCTCTCTGTCTCGCCCCTTCTCGCACTCGTTTAACTCCCGGCTCCACTCTCTGTCTCTCCCATTCTCGCGCTCGATTAACTCCCGGCTCCGCTCTCTGTCTCTCCCCTTCTCGCACTCGTTTAACTCCCGGCTCCGCTTTCTGTCTCTCCGCTTCTCGCGCTCGTTTAACTCCTGGCTCCACTCTCCGTCTCGCCCCTTCTCGCGCTCGATTAACTCCCGGCTCCGCTTTCTGTCTCGCCACTTCTCGCGCTCGATTAACTCCTGGCTCCACTCTCTGTCTCGCCACTTCTCACACTCGTTTAAGTCCCAGCTCCACTCTCTGTCTCGCCACTTCTCGCACTCGATTAACTCCCGGCTCCACTCTCTGTCTCGCCACTTCTCGCGCTCGTTTAACACCCGCTCCGCTCTCTGTCTTGCCCCTTCTCGTACTCGTTTAAGTCCCGGCTCCGTTCTCTGTCTCACCCCTTCTCGCACTCGTTTAACTCCCGGCTCCACTTTCTGTCTCTCCCCTTCTTGCGCTCGTTTAACTCCCGGCTCCGTTCTCTGTCTCGCCCCTTCTCGCACTCGTTTAACTCCCGGCTCCACTTTCTGTCTCTCCCCTTGTTGCGCTCGATTAACTCCCGGCTCCGCTTTCTGTCTCGCCACTTCTCGCGCTCGATTAACTCCCGGCTCCACTCTCTGTCTCGCCCCTTCTCGCACTCGATTAACTCCCGGCTCGACTCTCTCTCTCGTTCCTTCTCACGCTCGTTTAACTCCCGGCTCCGCTCTCTGTCTCGCCCCTTCTTGCGCTCGTTTAACTACCGGCTCCACTCTCTGTCTCTCCCCTTCTCACGCTCATTTAACACCCAGCTCCGCTCTCTGTCTCATCCCTTCTCGCGCTCGTTTAGTTCCCAGCTCCGCTCTCTGTCTCGCCCCTTCTTGCGCTCGGTTAATTCGCAGCTCCGCTCTCTGTCTCGACCCTTCTCGTGCTCGTTTAATTTCTGGCTCGTTCTTTGTCTCACCCCTTCTCGTGCTCGATTAACTCCCGGCTCCACTCTCTGTCTCACCCCTTCTCGTGCTCGATTAACTCCGGGTCCGCTCTCTGTCTCGCCACTTCTCGCGCTCATTAACTCCCGGCTCCACTCTCTGTCTCGCCCCTTCTCGTGCTCGATTAATACCCGGCTCCACTCTCTGTCTTCCCCTTCTAGTGCTCGATTAACTCCCGGCTCCGCTCTCTGTCCCGCCACTTCTCGTGCTCGTTTAACACCCGCTCCGCTCTCTGTCTTGCCCCTTCTCGTACTCGTTTAAGTCCCGGCTCCGTTCTCTGTCTCACCCCTTCTCGCACTCGTTTAACTCCCGGCTCCACTTTCTGTCTCTCCCCTTCTTGCGCTCGTTTAACTCCCGGCTCCGCTCTCTGTCTCTCCCCTTCTTGCGCTCGTTTAACTCGCGGCTCCACTCTCTGTCTCTCCCCTTCTTGCGCTCGTTTAACTCCCGGCTCCGCTCTCTGTCTCTCCCCTTCTTGCGCTCGTTTAACTCCCGGCTTCTCTTTCTTTCTCTCCCCTTCTCGCACTCGTTTAACCCCCGGCTCCACTCTCTGTCTCGCCCCTTCTTGCGCTCGATTAACTCCCGGCTCCACTCTCTGTCTCGCCACTTCTCGCGCTTGTTTAACTCCCGGCTCCGCTCTCTGTCTCGCCCCTTCTCGCACTCGTTTAACTCCCGGCTCCGCTCTCTGTCTCTCCCATTCTCGCGCTCGATTAACTCCCGGCTCCGCTCTCTGTCTCTCCCCTTCTCGCACTCGTTTAACTCCCGGCTCCGCTTTCTGTCTCTCCGCTTCTCGCGCTCGTTTAACTCCTGGCTCCACTCTCCGTCTCGCCCCTTCTCGCGCTCGATTAACTCCCGGCTCCGCTTTCTGTCTCGCCACTTCTCGCGCTCGATTAACTCCTGGCTCCACTCTCTGTCTCGCCACTTCTCACACTCGTTTAAGTCCCAGCTCCACTCTCTGTCTCGCCACTTCTCGCACTCGATTAACTTCCGGCTCCACTCTCTGTCTCGCCACTTCTCGCGCTCGTTTAACACCCGCTCCGCTCTCTGTCTTGCCCCTTCTCGTACTCGTTTAAGTCCCGGCTCCGTTCTCTGTCTCACCCCTTCTCGCACTCGTTTAACTCCTGGCTCCACTCTCTGTCTTGCCCCTTCTCATACTTGTTTAAGTCCCGGCTCCGCTCACTGTCTCTCCCCTCCTCACACTCGATTAACTCCCGGCTCCGCTCTCTGTCTCTCCCCTTCTTGCGCTCGTTTAACTCCCGGCTCCGCTCTCTGTCTCTCCCCTTCTTGCGCTCGTTTAACTCCCGGCTCCGCTCTCTGGCTCGCCCCTTCTTGCGCTCGATTAACTCCCGGCTCCACTCTCTGTCTCTCCCCTTCTTGCGCTCGTTTAACTCCCGGCTCCGCTCTCTGTCTCTCCCCTTCTTGCGCTCGTTTAACTCCCGGCTCCACTCTCTGTCTCTCCCCTTCTTGCGCTCGATTAACTCCCGGCTCCGCTCTCTGTCTCTCCCCTTCTCGCACTCGTTTAACTCCCGGCTCCGCTTTCTGTCTCTCCGCTTCTCGCGCTCGTTTAACTCCTGGCTCCACTCTCCGTCTCGCCCCTTCTCGCGCTCGATTAACTCCCGGCTCCGCTTTCTGTCTCGCCACTTCTCGCGCTCGATTAACTCCTGGCTCCGCTCTCTGTCTCTCCCCTTCTTGCGCTCGTTTAACTCCCGGCTCCGCTCTCTGGCTCGCCCCTTCTTGCGCTCGATTAACTCCCGGCTCCACTCTCTGTCTCTCCCCTTCTTGCGCTCGTTTAACTCCCGGCTCCGCTCTCTGTCTCTCCCCTTCTTGCGCTCGTTTAACTCCCGGCTCCACTCTCTGTCTCTCCCCTTCTTGCGCTCGTTTAACTCCCGGCTCCGCTCTCTGTCTCTCCCCTTCTTGCGCTCGTTTAACTCCCGGCTTCTCTTTCTTTCTCTCCCCTTCTCGCACTCGTTTAACCCCCGGCTCCACTCTCTGTCTCGCCCCTTCTTGCGCTCGATTAACTCCCGGCTCCACTCTCTGTCTCGCCACTTCTCGCGCTTGTTTAACTCCCGGCTCCGCTCTCTGTCTCGCCCCTTCTCGCACTCGTTTAACTCCCGGCTCCACTCTCTGTCTCTCCCATTCTCGCGCTCGATTAACTCCCGGCTCCGCTCTCTGTCTCTCCCCTTCTCGCACTCGTTTAACTCCCGGCTCCGCTTTCTGTCTCTCCGCTTCTCGCGCTCGTTTAACTCCTGGCTCCACTCTCCGTCTCGCCCCTTCTCGCGCTCGATTAACTCCCGGCTCCGCTTTCTGTCTCGCCACTTCTCGCGCTCGATTAACTCCTGGCTCCACTCTCTGTCTCGCCACTTCTCACACTCGTTTAAGTCCCAGCTCCACTCTCTGTCTCGCCACTTCTCGCACTCGATTAACTCCCGGCTCCACTCTCTGTCTCGCCACTTCTCGCGCTCGTTTAACACCCGCTCCGCTCTCTGTCTTGCCCCTTCTCGTACTCGTTTAAGTCCCGGCTCCGTTCTCTGTCTCACCCCTTCTCGCACTCGATTAACTCCCGGCTCCACTTTCTGTCTCTCCCCTTCTTGCGCTCGTTTAACTCCCGGCTCCGTTCTCTGTCTCGCCCCTTCTCGCACTCGTTTAACTCCCGGCTCCACTTTCTGTCTCTCCCCTTGTTGCGCTCGATTAACTCCCGGCTCCGCTTTCTGTCTCGCCACTTCTCGCGCTCGATTAACTCCCGGCTCCACTCTCTGTCTCGCCCCTTCTCGCACTCGATTAACTCCCGGCTCGACTCTCTGTCTCGCCCCTTCTCACGCTCGTTTAACTCCCGGCTCCGCTCTCTGTCTCGCCCCTTCTTGCGCTCGTTTAACTACCGGCTCCACTCTCTGTCTCTCCCCTTCTCACGCTCATTTAACACCCAGCTCCGCTCTCTGTCTCATCCCTTCTCGCGCTCGTTTAGTTCCCAGCTCCGCTCTCTGTCTCGCCCCTTCTTGCGCTCGGTTAATTCGCAGCTCCGCTCTCTGTCTCGACCCTTCTCGTGCTCGTTTAATTTCTGGCTCGTTCTTTGTCTCACCCCTTCTCGTGCTCGATTAACTCCCGGCTCCACTCTCTGTCTCACCCCTTCTCGTGCTCGATTAACTCCGGGTCCGCTCTCTGTCTCGCCACTTCTCGCGCTCATTAACTCCCGGCTCCACTCTCTGTCTCGCCCCTTCTCGTGCTCGATTAATACCCGGCTCCACTCTCTGTCTTCCCCTTCTAGTGCTCGATTAACTCCCGGCTCCGCTCTCTGTCCCGCCACTTCTCGCGCTCGTTTAACACCCGCTCCGCTCTCTGTCTTGCCCCTTCTCGTACTCGTTTAAGTCCCGGCTCCGTTCTCTGTCTCACCCCTTCTCGCACTCGTTTAACTCCCGGCTCCACTTTCTGTCTCTCCCCTTCTTGCGCTCGTTTAACTCCCGGCTCCGCTCTCTGTCTCTCCCCTTCTTGCGCCCGTTTAACTCGCGGCTCCACTCTCTGTCTCTCCCCTTCTTGCGCTCGTTTAACTCCCGGCTCCGCTCTCTGTCTCTCCCCTTCTTGCGCTCGTTTAACTCCCGGCTTCTCTTTCTTTCTCTCCCCTTCTCGCACTCGTTTAACCCCCGGCTCCACTCTCTGTCTCGCCCCTTCTTGCGCTCGATTAACTCCCGGCTCCACTCTCTGTCTCGCCACTTCTCGCGCTTGTTTAACTCCCGGCTCCGCTCTCTGTCTCGCCCCTTCTCGCACTCGTTTAACTCCCGGCTCCGCTCTCTGTCTCTCCCATTCTCGCGCTCGATTAACTCCCGGCTCCGCTCTCTGTCTCTCCCCTTCTCGCACTCGTTTAACTCCCGGCTCCGCTTTCTGTCTCTCCGCTTCTCGCGCTCGTTTAACTCCTGGCTCCACTCTCCGTCTCGCCCCTTCTCGCGCTCGATTAACTCCCGGCTCCGCTTTCTGTCTCGCCACTTCTCGCGCTCGATTAACTCCTGGCTCCACTCTCTGTCTCGCCACTTCTCACACTCGTTTAAGTCCCAGCTCCACTCTCTGTCTCGCCACTTCTCGCACTCGATTAACTCCCGGCTCCACTCTCTGTCTCGCCACTTCTCGCGCTCGTTTAACACCCGCTCCGCTCTCTGTCTTGCCCCTTCTCGTACTCGTTTAAGTCCCGGCTCCGTTCTCTGTCTCACCCCTTCTCGCACTCGTTTAACTCCCGGCTCCACTTTCTGTCTCTCCCCTTCTTGCGCTCGTTTAACTCCCGGCTCCGTTCTCTGTCTCGCCCCTTCTCGCACTCGTTTAACTCCCGGCTCCACTTTCTGTCTCTCCCCTTGTTGCGCTCGATTAACTCCCGGCTCCGCTTTCTGTCTCGCCACTTCTCGCGCTCGATTAACTCCCGGCTCCGCTTTCTGTCTCGCCACTTCTCGCGCTCGATTAACTCCCGGCTCCACTCTCTGTCTCGCCCCTTCTCGCACTCGATTAACTCCCGGCTCGACTCTCTGTCTCGCCCCTTCTCACGCTCGTTTAACTCCCGGCTCCGCTCTCTGTCTCGCCCCTTCTTGCGCTCGTTTAACTACCGGCTCCACTCTCTGTCTCTCCCCTTCTCACGCTCATTTAACACCCAGCTCCGCTCTCTGTCTCATCCCTTCTCGCGCTCGTTTAGTTCCCAGCTCCGCTCTCTGTCTCGCCACTTCTCATGCTCGTTTAACACCCGGCTCCGCTCTCTGTCTCGACCCTTCTCCTGCTCGTTTAACTCCCAGCTCCACTCTCTGTCTTGCCCCTTCTCTTACTCGTTTAAGTCCCGGCTCCGCTCTCTGTCTCTCCCCTTCTCACGCTCGATTAACTCCCGGCTCCGCTGTCTGTCTCTCCCCTTCTTGCGCTCGTTTAACTCCCGCCTCCGCTCTCTGTCTCTCCCCTTCTTGCACTCGTCTAACTCCCGGCTCCGCTCTCTGTCTCTCCCCTTCTTGCGCTCGTTTAACTCCCGGCTTCGCTTTCTGTCTCTCCCCTTCTCACACTCGTTTAACTCCTGGCTCCACTCTCTGGCTCGCCCCTTCTTGCGCTCGATTAACTCCCGGCTCCACTCTCTGTCTCTCCCCTTCTTGCGCTCGTTTAACTCCCAGCTCCGCTCTCTGTCTCTCCCCTTCTTGCGCTCGTTTAACTCCCGGCTTCGCTTTCTTTCTCTCCCCTTCTCGCACTCGTTTAACTCCTGGCTCCACTCTCTGTCTCACCCCTTCTTGAGCTCGATTAACTCCCGGCTCCACTCTCTGTCTCGCCACTTCTCACGCTTGTTTAAGTCCCGGCTCTGCTCTCTGTCTCGCCACTTCTCGTGCTCATTTAACTCCTGGCTCCGCTCTCTGTCTCGCCCCTTCTCGCGCTCATTTAACTCCTGGCTCCACTCTCTGTCTCTCCCCTTCTCACACTTGTTTAACTCTCGGCTCCGCTCTCTGTCTCGCCACTTCTCGCGCTCTTTTAACTCCCCACCTCCAATCTCCATCTCACTCCTTCTCATGCTCTTTTAGCTCCTTTCTCTGCTCTCTGTCTTGCTTTTTCTCATGCTCTTTTAATTCCCTGGCTCTGCTCTCATGTCAGTCTGGATTTTGTGTTCAGGCATCTTCAAAGACTTGATCCCATAACATGTTGTTCAGTGGGTAGCATTCTTGCCTTTGAGTTTCACAACTGTGGGTTCAAGCCCCACACCACAAAAATTAACACTAACATTTCAATGCAGTACTGTAGGAGTGCTACACTGTCAGCTCACCTTTCAGATGACTTGTTAAATTGAGACCTTCTCTTATGGATGTAAAAGGGTCTATGGCACTAACGTGAAGAAGAGCATAGGGGTTTTCACTAGTGTCCTGGCCTATCTTTACCCTTAAACCCTCAATCAACATGATGAAAGGAGATTATCTGGCCACTATCACTGTTTGTGGGAGTTTGCTGTGTGTAAATTGGCTGCTGCATTTCCTGCCTTACAACAGTGATTGCACTTCCAAAAGTATTTAATTGGCTGTAACTTGCTTTGGGGCATCCTGAGATGTGAAAGGTATTGTATAAATCCAAGACTTTCTCTTAACCTTTCCGATTCTGATACAAGTGGGCTAGCCCTGAGCTATAGCTGACATCATGTAGGTGATTGTCTGTGTAGGCAGGAGGGGGAGGAGTGCGGCAGGGTGGTTGGCTGTGTAGGCATGAGTGGGGTGGGACGGGGTGATTGTCTGTGCAGGAGGGGGGGAGTGGGGGTGCAGTAGCTGTGAGTGAGTGTGCTAGCTGCAATATTCTAGTAGCACCCCACCAATTATAAAACTGCCCCCATCAACTTGCCTTCCATAAATCCCAATCAAAAAGGAAAAATTGCAGGAAAAATCTTGTTGCGATTATAAAGAAAGGGAAACCCATTCTGCATTCAAATCTATGTTTTCAAACCTGCTGGAGAGCATTCTCCACTAGCAGCCTGACCCCAGGGTGTTTAATACCACAAACGCCACTTTAGAATTTATGGTTACTCATAATAGATAGTAGCACTGCAGTTCCTTATCTTTGACAACTTTAATGATTTGCCAATTTTCATTTTTCATTTACTCCTGGGCAACATATCATAGCTGTGGGTATCTGCTGTTTGTGAGTCATGTGATTTGACCAGAAGGGGTCATGGGGATTTGGCTGCAATAAGTGATGGAAAAGAAATGAGATAACTCCTGTATTTCACAGAAGAATAAAGGAGTGCACAAAGCACACCAATTACTTACACCAGTTAAAGATGTAGAGATTTAATTTCCGGGGAACCAAGGATATTTGTAACTATTTACAAATATGTTCATTTGAGCAAAGGTCAGCCATTATCCCAAGCACCTTTCCCAATTCTGAAAAGGTTTTTACACTGTTTGATGAAGCTTAAAATTACTGTTGCAATGTAACCACCATGGAGCAATTAGCTATTATGTACAGCAGGCGCCTAATGGATTTTAGGTAAACCATATTTCTGTTTACAGCATCATGATAATGTTTTGATAATGTTTCTCATTATCAGTAATATTAAAACTGCATCACCTTACTTGCTAAGTATAATGTTCAGACCCATAAATGACTGTCACAGCTAGTATAGAATCATGGTATGATGCAAGACAGAAGGAAAATATTCAATTGGTCTCACTCCCCTGCCCTTTCTCCATAGCCTGGCAAATGTGTCCCCTTCAAGCATTCATCCAATTCTCTTTTGAAAGTGGTTATTGAATCTGTGTCTGCTTCCAGCAATCTTTCAGACAGCACATTCCAGATCATAACAATTCATTGAATAAAAGAAATTCTTATATCTCCTCTAGTTCTTTAGCCATTTACATTAGATCTGTGTTCTCTGGTTACTGACCCTCCTGTGGGCGCATGCTCAGTACAATCATGTAACAAGGTGCTATTAGGAGGATTGAGAGGGGAAGATTGGAACTGACTGGATTGCTCCACGGGCTGAATCGAGAAAGGTGCATGGACTCAATGAGCTGAATGGCCTTGGCCTCTTTCTGAGTTGTAAATAACTCTGGCCATAATTTTCGCCCCACCTCCCGCAGTGGCGGGCTTCCCTGCTGAGGATGTGGCAGGCCATTGAAAATTCCATTCACTACGATTGGACCAGAAGATCCCCCTGGCGAGAGGGGGCCGGAAAATCCAGTCCTCTATAACTATTTCTCAGGCTACTATTTTGTAAATCATTACTTTGACTGAGTAAGACCCTTGTTGAAATAGGGGGCAAAGCATGCAAAGATATTGCCAGCAGTCATGGTGCCTCTGATATTTTGCCGCACTTAAAATTTATGGCACCTTGCTTTTTCTATAAAGAGCACAACCCGAAAATTGTAATAGTTTGTGGAAATTAATTGATCAGTAAATCATCGTGATCAAATAAATTACTGGGAGTGTTAGACACATCTGAAATCCCATAGATATTAAGCAGGTGAGATATTAAGAGAGGTGCTCACAGTCTAGGAAGTCTTGAGGTGCAGTGGGTAGTGTCCATTTCTCTGAACCAGAAGTTCTGGGTTTGAATCCCACCCCAGGACTTGATGGTCAAGGAAGGTCTGTTCATAATGTGGCCAAACAGGTTGGATATCAACCTGAAGATCCTTCCAATACATGCCAGTGGCAGGCGGTAACAGCGGGAGAGATTCCTGGTCAGCCATGTGATGGAAAGAATGTTGGAGCCTCTACCATCATTGTCCACAGCTCCAGACGATAATGCACAAGTAGAAGTGCATGTGGCCTAAGCAACTCGGCCTCCCTGACTGAACTGTAATACACCATCACCATACACAGTTCGGGACCTTGTAGATTTAAGATATTACTGGGGGAAAAAAAATTGCATTTATGTAGTACCTTTCCCAGCATCCCAAAGCACTTTACAGCCAATTAAGTACTTTTTGAAGTGTAGTTTGTTGTAATAGGAAACACAGCAGCTGATTTACATACAACAAGCTCTCCCAAACAATAATGTGATCATGAACAGATAATTTGTTTTTAAGACTTGATTAAGAGATTGGCCAGGACACCAAGGACTCCCTTGCTTTCTTCAGAATCTTTTACATCCACTTGGGAGGGCAGGCATGGCCTCAGTTTAATGCCTCATCCCTCTAATAGGGCAGCACTCCACTGGAAATGTCAGCCTAGGTTTTATGCTGAAGTCCTTGGAGTGGGACCTGAAACCTTGTTATTGAGAGGCAAGAATGCTACCAACTAAGCCATGACTGACTTATATGCAGGCTGGGGTGCCATAGATATAAGACATTACTGGGGGTGCTACACATGGTCTGTCACCCCACAGATATAAGACATTTGTGGCCCCTCATTTGAAAATGCGCCCTAATATGCTAGATAAGACTAGAATTAATCTAGTCTGTGATGCCCTGTGGTCAAATAGTCTGCCCACACTTATTGTCCAGGTTCATATAAAGAGACTGGCCACTTAGCTGAGGTACTGAATCCTGAGCACAGGGACAGGAAAATCGACCTGCCCATGTTTTAACTGCCAGCTTAACTCAGGTACATGTACTTGCACTCTGAGAAGGTTGTGGGTTCAAATTCCACTCCAGGATTTGAATACAAAATCTGAAGTGACACCATAAGAGTGCCAAAGGAACACTTTGTAATCAGAAATTCTGCTTTACAGATTAAGCGTTAAGTCTACCTTTGCTTGCTC